>NW_026943821.1:22210290-22810290 GCF_035594765.1 Anolis carolinensis | reverse complement strand
GCAATGATTTGAATGTTGGACTAGAATTCTGGTTCAAACCCTTCTCAGTCATAGCAACCCATGGGTATTCTTCGTTAAACTATAATTTTGCAGCTTTCAAAAGGAAAGCAGTGACAAACCTCTGAATAAATGTTTCCAAGAAAACCTGGTGATAGGATCACTGTAAGTAAGAGTTGATTTGAAATTAAATTACTGGGGAAGCACAACCCACACTCAGACTATGACTTTTTTGCTGTGCAGTTAATTTTTTTCCCTCTAGAATCTGTGGTGCAAGAGAGCCTGAAGCATTGCTCCATATGCTGCCTTTTTCCTCTTCAGGCTCCACGTCTTTTACATTTCCTGGTTTCGCCTTAGACTTTCAAGGCAATATAAGGGAGTTTTGCTCTCAGCCTGGAGTTGTGATTCATGCTCCAAATGACGGGCCATGATTCATTGTGCAAATGATTTAACTGATTAGAAAGTCGCTGGCCAGTGGCTCCTGGCATTCTCCTAGCATTTGCTCGAAGGGTGGTGAGGGGGCAGGCGAACTGTAAATGACTTCCCTTTTAGTGGGCTCAGGGCAGGCTTTGTGCTCCTCTGAGGGAGGCAGCGAACAAAACTTGTGTGTGGAGATCTGTTCTTTGGCATTCCTTGGAAAACGAGATCCTGTGCAAAAGCGTGAACAGGAGTGCCATTGTCCGTCGTCTTGGGCAGCTGCTTTTCCTTGGCAAGTGTAGTAAGACTGGCATGCGAATTTGGCCTGTGCAGGGCTGAGCGAATTAGCTGGTATGGCAATTGCTTTTGGAAAATTTGGTCTCAGGTAAGTTAAATGTCTCTCTTTGGCTGTTCCTGGAGAAGCATAAGAAATACTGGGAGGAGTCATAATAATTTGAAGACAGGGATCTGGGCGGGAATAGCCCTCCAGATGTTGTTGGGCTGCATTTCCATCAGACCAGCCAACATTGCCAGTGGTGAAGGTAGTAGGAGCTAGTCCAGCCCTGTTCTAGGATTAGATTTAAATTTTAATGATCTCTATGGAAGTGCTTCTCATAGGTCTGGTCCATGGCCAGTGTCAGACCTTAAGCCATTGGCTGCCAGTCTCTGACATATGGAGGCAGGATAATGACAATGCATAAGGCACTTGAGAGACTCCTCTATTATTCTTGGGGGTTTAAATTGTCTTTCTCTTGCAATGTCATCTTTGTCATTTGCTTGCCCATTGTATAGCAGAAGAATAGAAGACACTTGTTAGTAGAAGTCAGTATAGAAGTGGACACGTTGCTTTACAGGATGTATAATAAATGTTTGGGAATCACTACCATGAACTGATGGATGCTTACTCAGTTAGCTGTGAAAGAGAGCTAGATGTGGTAGTTAGCTAATGTTGTAGTTACATTAACCTGCTGTGTTGTTCTGATATGTGGCATAAACAACTCTGAAGAACATAGAGGGACAAACCATAAAGGAGACCTGTTTCTTTCATATTCTAGTATAGGTTCCTAAACATCAGCCACAAATGGAAGTTGGATGCTGAGTTAGAGGGATCATGCTCTCGTTCCCCTAGAAATAGCATTATCTTGACCCGCGTGTCCAAAATAATAAGCATTTGCTTATGCCTCTTTGGCTGATGATGATTTGCAGACTTGATATAAGTTTCTCAGATGAAACAGTCATTATTAGAGCAGCTATGACTGAAACTGGTTTACTTGTCCAGGGATGTGCATCATCCTTATAGAATGCAAACCATTGTGATGTTGGGATCAGGACCTTTATAGACTGAACACTCATTTGGCAGCAGTATTTTCCTTGTGGCGCTCTGAACAAAATAATGACACAAAGTGAACAAAGCAGAGCAATTCCTTTATTTATTGTTGTTGCGTGGTATACATTTGCTTTCTGGCTGGGATCATTTTTTTTGTAGCAGAAAGCTCTTGCCAAAATACAGTCAAGAATCTGTAAATAGTCCTGGTTTCGGTCATCCACTCTCATTTCAATCATCACCTTACTTTTTGATTATTATACGATTGTCTGTAGATTAAGTCTGTTGGAGTATTGGTTGCACTTGCTGTCTTTTTAATATGTGGTCACACTTAACAGGTGCTGAGAGATGACAGAGCTGCAGAACTTAGTCGAACGGTTGGAGAGAGCAGTAGGACACTTGGAGATGATGTCTTATAGTCCCGGTGGACACGGCGGCTGTGGGGATAACCCCCAGAAAGGTAAGATCCCTGCATTCATTATGAAGTATTTTCGAATATTTAATCATGTCTCTCATGTCCCTTCTTAACCATCTCTTCTTCAAGCTAAACATCCCCAGCTCTGTAAGCCACTCCTCATAGGGATTCATGGTTTCCAGAACTTCGACCATTTCTCTGAACATGTTCCAGCTTGTTCATATACTTTTTATCACTGTACTTCTTGCAGTTACTGCCATCCAAATGCATCTGCCACCTCTGGAATCCCATCCTCTACTTTCTGTCTTCCCCTTGCAGGACTAGCTGCATATGTACAAGCCTTCGACGAGCTTTTGGCAGGTCCAGTAACGGAATACATGAAGATAAGCAAAGAGATTGGTGGTGATGTCCAAACGCACGTAAGGCTCCGACTTCCTGATTCCTATTTTTGCCAAACATGCAGTCCTGGCACTTAAACCCTGGAGTTTGGAGAACTGCCACATGAGTCTGTTAGCGTCCCCCAAAAGAGTTGGAACAAATACAGTGATGCTGCAATAAAGAACGAATTGTGTGCCTATTTCCTCCCCAAAAAGTCTCCATTCATGCATTTTGCAAGTTTTTTTTTTTAATATGTGTGTTTGGGAGGTTTTTTGGCAGTGCCTGAAAGATCTTGTAAATCTTATTTGTCCAGAGACTGTAGTGAGAGAGCGGAAACATGAACTTGCCACGGGCACGATGACTTGGATATACTACTTTGAGGATGGGGAGAGTATATTTCCAAGCTCGGAAGTACAGTTTGACCCCCCTTATGCGTGGATTTATATCCATGGTTTCACTTAACCGTATTCCAAACAATATCCTGCCAGTTCAGATGTGTTTGTGGGCCTCTCTAGTTCGTCGGCAATGCAATTTTGTGGTATGCTTCAATGACATTCCCACCACATTCTCCATTTGTTTTGCAAGAGCACTTCGGAGGCCCCTGCACCTGCCTTCCCTTCCACAACAAGGCTCCTGACCCTTGTACTTCTTTTTCTCAGACACATGCCCCAGTCTTTGTCACTTTGATCCCATTCAGCCCTTATCTCTACCTCTTTAAATGTGTCTCCGTGTGATGGATAACTTAAGCTGATAGCTGTGCAGGAGCGGATCATTCTTAGCCATTTATGTAGCATTGGAGAATATTCAAAAGATTTCACATAGGTACACAATCTCACTAACCTTTTGAAAAAACTCAAAGTCACACAGCGCTGAGTATATTGGCTTTCCTAAAACCAGCCAATGAACTTGTGGCTGTCTTTGGGTGAAAACAGTACTATATATTGTCTTTTACTTATGTTAATATCTGGAGAGGTTTTTTGATAATACGATATGGGCCAGTCATATGTAACATTGTTCCTTTGCTATTTGTGAAATACAATACATGTATAATGCTTTACCTTTCCTTTCCCTGCCTCCCATTTTCAAGGCTGAGATGGTCCATGCAGGCTTGATGACCGAAAGAGCTCTTCTGGTGACCGCATCACAGTGCCAGCAACCTGCAGCAGTAAGTGCGCAAAACCCTTTAGTATTTCAGCAGTGGAGCTCAAGAGCCAGCTGTAAAAGACATTCCTTTTCCTAGAAGATGCCTCCCATATTATAAGTGCTTCTGCAAAGTTGCTGTTCTTGTTTGGCTGTCCTGATTGAAGGAAAGTTGGCCTGGAAAAATTATTCATACAGAGTTGTGATGGATTCTTGGGCTTCTGTGTCCCAGTCTACATAATCCTGATACAAACAGAAGATGAGGGTTTGGGGAAGAGAATTGTGTATATCATTATTAGCTCCTTGGAAGAAGACAATTGAATGAACATGGCTGTCACCTCTTTAGAACTCCATTATATGGGTGCACTGCTGGGCAAATGAATACTAAGTAGACAATTTAATGAAAATGAAAGGAAGAGGGACAAGGGACAATCTTGTGTGTAGGTTACTCAGGCATTGTTGAACTTCCTTTGCTCTTGCAGAACAACTTCTCATCCCTACTGAAGCCAATATCCGACCAGATCCAAGTAGTCCAGAACTTCCGTGAGAAGAACCGTGGCAGCAAACTCTTCAACCATCTCTCGGCGGTTGGGGAGAGCATCCCTGCACTAGGTTGGGTTGCCATGGTAAGGGCTCCTGGACGCTTCCCTATCCAAGTTATTGATACTTTTCCATCCAAGACAATTCTGTACTTTTAAAGCAATGTGTGAGAAAGAGGTCCGTCCTGAAAATGGGTTGGAACTTTAAATGGAGCTGCCCTTTACCCTCTGTGGATATACTAACTGGGTACGGGTAGATACTATTGTGGATATACACATCCTGTATGCAGTAGTATCTACTGACAGGATTGCCCAGCCTTTTTAAATCTCCATGTTTCTGCAGGAAACAAGAAGTATAATTCAGTGCAATAAACAAAAAACTTCCTTTACCATCCAATTCTTTAAGGCAACAGACTTCAACTCGCCAAAAAATTTTAGGCTCTTCCCTTAACCACTTTTGAGAAGGATGATGGGAGTTGATGTAAGTCCATTAACAACTGGATGGCAGATCATTATGAGAGTTAAAATAATGCAAAGCCAAGCCAAATTCCAGTGTGTTTTTAACATGTTTTGAATTTCCTGACAGTTCATTCAGTCCTGCTTCAGGTGGAACTAAAGACCTTCCTTGCTCTTTTCTAAGGAACTTTCAGATTATATTGCAACATGATCATAAACTTAAATTCAAGAGATCTTCTTCCAGACTTTGCTAACAGACTGTGAGTTTGTAATCTGATGTGCATTCTCTTCTTGCAGGCCCCCAAACCAGTCCCCTACGTGAAGGAAATGACAGATGCCGCCATGTTCTATAGCAACCGAGTCCTCAAGGAATACAAAGACGTGTAGGTTGTGTTTGACTCTGCAAATCTATGGGGCGGGCTGCAGAGGGGTGTGACTTACTCTGATGCTTAGTAACAGTAGTAAATAAAAGTTTATTTGTATACCGCCCTCTCTCCCGAAAGGGACTCAGGGCGGTTTCCAATATAAAGACCTAGCCAGCATTTTCTATGTTCTCTAAGGTTACTTAGGTTTTACTGCTGAAGGATATGGGAACAAGCCTCAAATATGTCGGAAGTAAAAAGAATCGGCAATTACCAGAGACAGAAAGTCAAGCTCTGTAAATAGATGCTGAATGCATTGTGGGGCTGCCGTGGCCTGCAGTGCCATTTGTCCACCTTGGGTTTAGTAATACAGGAATAATTCTACTGAGCAGTGATATTGTTCCGCTTTGTAAAGTAAATGCTGGGGTGAGGGTGCAAAGAATGTAGTATTGCGAAGATATAATACAATATTATACTTATAATATAATATAATAATATTAATTATATAATATATATTCAATGTAATATTACTAATAATATTACCATATAATGATATAGTACAATATAGTAATTTAATGCTTATATTGTGCTATGCTAATAATATATTGTATGTACATTTGATTTGTAAGCCGCTCTGAGTCCCCTCCAGGGTGAGAAGAGCGGGATATAAATGTAGTAAGTAAATAAATAAATGGGAATACTAGGAACTGCATCATAGATAGATGGGAGCAGAATGGAGGTTTCATAGAGAAAGGAAGAAGTGGAATACAGCAAGCAGAGAGAGGGAATGTTGGGTTTCTTTTTAGGGAAGCTTGAGTAATCAACTTTTGTAAAATTTTACCTGGAAACTGGAGGGGGGACGGGTAGGACGTCTAGGGCTCCCGTTTCAGCCATCGTTTCAAATATCTCCCTTGCCTCGACCAACGAGTCTGCCCGGCTCCTCTTTCTCCTAGTGATAAGAAGCATGTGGACTGGGTGAAAGCTTACCTGAGCATCTGGACAGAGCTGCAGGCATACATCAAGGAATATCACACCACGGGCCTGTCTTGGAGCAAAACGGTGAGTGCAGGCTGGGCCTCCATCCTCAGGGTATCCCAACGCTCTTGATTTTGTTGGTTCTCGGAGTATGCTTTTCCTCCCTAAATATATATTTTCTCTCTCTTTCCCCTCAGGGACCAATGCCCTCCGATAAGGCAAATGGATCTCAAGCCCCTTCTCCCGCTTTCTGTGGGGGCCCTCCGCCACCGCCCCCTGGACCCCCGCCTCCTCCGGCTCCAGCCCCCGCCGGCTCCGTTTCCGATGACCCTGCATCCCGCTCGGCTCTTTTCGCTCAGATCAACCAGGGAGAAGGCATCACTTCTGGTAGGTGAACGCAACAGGCAGGAGACCAAGTAGCGCCCCCAGGAACATGAATTTTGCTTTGAAATTAGTAATCAAGGACATTATGGTAATGTCTTTGCTGGTTCATGTAGTGCAGGGGTCCCCAAACTAAGGCCCGCAGTCCAGATCCAGCTCTTTTCCCTAGCCTTCGCATGCTCCTGCCCCCCACTACTGCCCCTGCTGTGTTTGCTCTGTTGCGCATACCAGCCCTGAAATTGATGACCTTTCCAAAAATTTCTAGAAGAAGGCACATTCCCCCTTATGTCTGCTGTAGTGTCTTCCTTGCCTTACTTACCTATTCCTGACTATTAGAACAAGGACATTTTGGAGCGAGTGTGAATACAGCCCTGCAATGGATGCACTGCATGTCCTGCAATGCAGTAAGCCAGTGTTGAGTTGTCACTGGCAGCAGCTACTTGGAATGCCTGCCAAACTGTTAGGAACTTGAATCTGCTTCAAAAGATTTTGTATTAGACGCTCTGTTGGCTTGTATCGCACAGCATCCATAGCAGGCTTGACAAAAGACTTATGACCTGTCATGTGCCATTTGAAGCACTGTTTCTCCTTCTTGCCATCTGAGGAAAGACTTTTATATTGAGGACACTATTTCAGGAATGTCTTGTCTCTAATGCAACTGGATTTGATCCTTAAAATGTAGCGATCCTTCCCACTCCGTCATTGCCTTCTTGCTGGCTGCCTGCCTAGTTTAGCAGCAGGTGAAGGGGCGGGAGCCAGTCTTTGCATCGTGAGACAGCTTGACTTTTGTGTTTAAATTGTACTCGGTTCTCCATCAAACCAAAGGCATAATTAGAGAGAGCTTGCAGTCGCATTCTATTCATGCGAGAGCTCTGTGGCATGCCAGAAGCTGAGAGCGACTTGGGAGTGAGGTTAGCAACAATGGCAAGTGGCATTTGAACTCAGCTTTCCCTGTTCCCAGTCTTTGCTCACTGGGACTATCCCACACGTTCTGAAGATCTTAGGAGTGGAAGTCCCAAGGAGGAACGGCTGGTGCTGTAAGAAGGAAGGATTGAGGCCAAAGAGTTCTCTTTGTCAAGATTCAGAAGACCCCTGAAAGCCCCCATCCCTTCATTCTGTTTGAGAGACCTGGACACTTTAGTTCTGGCCAGAGCTGGAGGATGAGCACTACAACTCAGCCAGACTATGCTGATGATTATGATAATGATAATGATGATGATAATAATAATAATCAACAACAACAACTTTATTTTATTATTCCGGTGCGCTTTTGAATCACCTAGTCCCCATGATCAAAATCCTAAAAATTAATGCACCATATTTCGCACTTTTCCACTCTCTCCTAGATTTAACTGGCCGTTCTACCTCACCCCAGTGTTGAGATTGCTCACACTTTGTCTCCTTCGCCCCAAAGCACCTTATAATACATCATTGCACCTTAGTTTAATTGCCCTCCCTGTCACTCCTCCCTTTAAATTGGTGGTCCTTTTTATCTCATCATTTTATGTTCCAAATTGGTTTTACTGTTATTGTCTTGCATTTGCATTGGTGCCTGATTTTATTGTGTCTTATGTGTTTGAGTATTCTGTTTTATCTGTTTTATTGTTCTTGGGCATTGCCCTGTGTTAGCCGCCCCGAGTCCCTACGGGGAGATGGAGGCGGGATAGAAAAATAAAATTATTATTGTTGTTGTTGTTGTTGTTGTTGTTGTATGACACAGCAAACAAGATAGATATGCTGGATTTCGTATCACAAAATCACAAGTCGAACACTTCCCAAGTGTCTAGGACTGTGTGATGTATTTTCGGATGATGCGCGCAGATCCCAGTAGGGTGACCTTTTGCAGTTGGCAGATCGTGATTTTGTCAATGTCTATTGTTTCCAAATGCCGGCTGAGATCTTTTGGCACGGCACCCAATGTGCCCATCACCACCGGGACCACCTGTACTGGTTTCTGCCAGAGTCTTTGAAGTTCGATCTTGAGGTCCTGATAGCGGCTGAGTTTTTCCTGATGTTTTTCCTCAGTGCGACTGTCACTGGGATGGCGACATCAATGATCCAAACCTTTTTCTTTTCCACAACTGTGGTGTCTGGTGTGTTGTGTTCCAGAACTTTGTCAGTCTGGATTCGGAAGTCCCACAGTATCTTTGCATGTTCATTTTCCATTACCTTTGTGATCCCACCAGTTCTTTAATGCTGAGAGGTGATACTTGAGGCATCATCATTGTTATTATTTATAACTCACTTCCATCTCTCCAAGGGCACTCGGAGTGGTTCACATTGGGTCCAAGCCCAATCAACAGATAAAACAATACGACAACAGCATATGCAATTAAAAAAAAACAGTAAAATATCATTCATAAATTACATAGCAAGCATCATGCCTAAATGGCGGGGCTATTAAGAACTGCTTTTTGGAATAGTCTTTGGAGTTGTAGTAAAAGAAAACGATATTCCTGGTTTCTCTAATTTGTAATGCTCTCCCCCCCCATCCCAGTCTTGCAAATAATCTCCCTAACGCTACCCTTCCAATGTTTCATCAAGCAAGACTTGGAGCTGTGTTTAACAGTAGGAATGTTCTGAAATGCTTCCAATTGTGTGGGGGTGTTCTTTTAGTTCCCTGGTATTACTTGCTGTATAAAAATAGTGCTAACTTGAGGTGATTCTAAGCCTGTTGGGTAAAATCAACCTAAGTGGTACCAGGCTGAATAAGCGTACAAACGTACCAAGAGCCAAGAAGTGTGTTGTTGCCTGACCTGGAGAGATTAGTTCAGGACAAGCCGTTGGGGAGACGACTTGCAACAATGAGCCCTTGTAGTCTGATCCTGACGCTGCTTTTGGGGTCAGGGAGGAAATATGGAACTGCTGGAGTCATACTAGATCAGGCGTGGGCAAACTTGGGCCCTCCAGGTGTTTTGGACTCCAACTCCCACCATTACTAACAGCCTCTAACGGCATCTTCAAGAGGAAAGTTAATGTCTTGTCCCCCTCCTAGGCCTAAAGCACGTGTCCGATGACATGAAAACCCACAAGAACCCCTCGCTGAAGAACCAAGGAGGCCCAATGCGGACGGGACCAAAGCCCTTCACCGCCCCAAAGCCTGCAGGTGATCGGAACACTTTCCAGAAGCCTCCTGCAAGGAAGGAGCCCCCAATTCTGGAGCTGGAGGGAAAGAAATGGAGAGTGGTGAGTGTTGAGAGCATGAGGGTCAGAAGCTGAAAGCTGAGATCCTGCATCGTCTCAGCCTGGCATGGATATCTCTTGCTGGAGTTACACTCTTAGATGTTGGCAATACTAGATAGCAGTGTAGTCAGACCCCCACATTTGTGAATATAAGTTTTGCAGATTTGAGTAATATGTTCTCTCTAAGAATCTGTAGCTCCTCCAGCAGGATTCTATGATCCAGTTCCCTTGCACATGCGCATGGACACATTCCCTAGGAGCATTATTGTATGTCCAGCTTAGTTTCCCAAATGGAGCACTGCTTCTGCCTCTTTTAATTTGAAATGTCCATGCTGCTGAACCAAAAGATTCATTCTGTATGATTTGCAGTTTATGCCTGTATATGTCACTGGATTCAGACCATTAACGTTTCAGACTAACCATTCTAGCTAGTGGATTCTGGGGGTTATAGTCAAAACTCCAAGCTTTCCTTGAGTACCAGTTTCTAGAAAGGAATCATGTTATAAATAAAGTGTCCAATAAGGCACTTGCCATAAAGAAATTCTCAGCTCGTCATTCACGAAATGGTCAAATAATTGGCAATATTTCAGGATGAGTGTAGAATACTTTTGAAGCAAGTGGCGTGTTTGGGTTAGCTAAAGAGCCCTTTCTGTTGCAGTTTTTAGAAGTACAGTAGAGTCTCACTTATCCAACACTCGCTTATCCAACGTTCTGGATTATCCAACGCATTTTTGTAATCAATGTTTTCAATATATCGTGATATTTTGGTGCTAAATTCATAAATACAGTAATTACTACATAGCATTACTGCGTATTGAACTACTTTTTCTGCCAAATTTGTTGTCTAACATGATGTTTTGGTGCTTCATTTGTAAAATCATAACCTAATTTGATGTTTAATAGGCTTTTCCTTAATGTCTCCTTATTATCCAACATATTCGCTTATCCAACATTCTGCCGGCCCGTTTATGTTGGATAAGTGAGACTCTACTGTACTTTGTCTTGCTTCCCTGATCATTGGAGCACTTCTGCAGTGTATGAAATATTTTAAGAAAGGTTAAGTATTGCAGTCCTGGAAGGAGAAGGAGGGATGCAGGATGGCTGCTCTAATATCAGTGCAGTTGCTCATCTTTATCTGCTGTTTCTGATGGACTCTGCAAACAGCGAGAATGAGCAGCTCTTTCTCCCCTCTTTTAGGAGAACCATGAGAACGCCTCCAACTTGATGATCAGCGACACAGAGCTGAAGCAGGTGGCCTATATCTACAAGTGTGTGAACAGTACGCTCCATATCAAGGGCAAGATCAACTCCGTCACGCTGGGTAGGTTTCACTTGGCTTGCCATGGATGCTCTCTTACGACTTCCCCCCTAAAAGCAGGAATCCATTGTGTTGGCACTTTCAAATTATAATCTCTACATATCAGTGGGGACTGCTCTAGTAATTCGCTTAAAAACATTAAGTGAATTAATAGCAGAAATAAGAGGTACTTAGCTTTCCTTTCTGAATAGCCGTGCTCAAGGTTGCAAGGTGGAAACACTTTTGGTTCCCTCTTTTCTGTTAGATAACTGCAAGAAGGTTGGCCTGGTGTTTGATGATGTGGTGGGAATCGTGGAGATCATAAACAGCCGAGACGTTCAAGTTCAGGTAACAGGCTCTCGTTCTCTGCAGCATTGTAACAACCATCAACTTGCCTTGACTTTTTCAAAGGGTGAGAGCAATATGAAAGCAATATGTAAGAGATTTTTCCATTCTTGAAATCCCTTCATTAGGGAAATGGTGTATCTCCATATAGTGTGAGACTATAGTTCTCATCCTCTTATTGCTCAAATTGCTGGTCGTTGCAGTGTCATAATATCTATAGCGCTTCATGTTCACCATCTGTGCTGCAACAGGAAGTCTTGGTTATGATTCTGTCCTGCTTTCCAGTCCTACCTCCCAGAGGTAATTTAGAAGTGTCCACTTCAACAGTCACCCAAAATGTAAAAGAGGAAGAGGCCATTATCAGATTGGGATGGAGGTTTAATACCAGACCCAATAGGATAAAATGCACGCCAATAACAGCAAAAAAGCATGGACAGATCAAAGGTTCTTCGTGTGGTTCTCAAAACATATATATTAATCTGTACCAGATAGGGAATGCATTCCAAAAAAATGACTACTTGCGACTTTAAAGACCAGCACTTCAAATGATACCTGAAATTTGTTGTTTCTGAATTGGCACAATCCCAGTCAGCAAAGTAGCAGTAATATTTTGTATTTGTTCACTTCCTGATCCAAGTCCGTTGCATTTAGAACATGGAAAATCAATATTTTTTAGTTTATCATGGTCTGACACCTTTGCCTTTATTTCCAGGTAATGGGTAAAGTGCCAACCATTTCTATCAACAAGACAGACGGTTGTCATGTCTACCTGAGCAAGGACTCCTTAAACTGCGAGATTGTCAGTGCCAAGTCCTCAGAGATGAACGTCCTCATTCCCACGGAGAGCGGTGACTTTGTAAGTGTTTTTCTGGTCACTTGAGAAGGTGATACATACAGAGGTGGGGGTGGTCATGAGGCAGGCAGTTGGAAAGAATTCTTGGAGTCGCCAATCTCTTGCTGAAACTGGGTTGGAGGGCTGTGTTGCCAACAGGTCCTGAGCTTGTTTTCAAATACATTTGGTCTGTTGTGAGCAAACAAGGATGCAGAGTTCTTGCTCTAACCCACCACAGCTCTTCCTGTGCTGCTATAAGACATTTAAGGTGTAATTCTTACTGTTAACATTTCTGAGACTAAAGCAGTTTAAAGGCTACCTAACTATCTCCAAATGCCTAAGAGCAGTGCTGATTCTGGCGTTTTCTTCCCCCAGAACGAGTTCCCCATCCCAGAACAGTTCAAGACGCTGTGGAACGGGAAGAAGTTAGTCACCACCGTGACGGAAATTGCCGGATAAGCTGACCTGGCAACCCAGTCGCCCTCCTTTCGCCCCACTGTCACAGTGGGACACAAATCTGCTTTCTTGGGGATGATTTTTAGATTTCCTGTACCTTTTCCGCTCTCCGTCTGCTTCTGTCTTTTTGAAAGACTCGCCTACCTTCCTTCACTGAAAATACCTCAGGCTGGGATTTGGGGTAGGGTGACAGGATCTTTTCCTTCACTCTGTGGAACAGCAGGAAGGTGTGTGTTTTCCTCGCGGTCGGACAAAACCACATCACCAATCACGTTTTGTCAGACCCGTTTGTGCTGATTGGAGCCAGGATCAGTGGCTGGCTTCTAAGTGTTCTCTTTTTTTCCCCTTCTCTTTGTTTAAGCAAAAAAAAAACCCCCTCTCTCCCCTCTTGAAACAAGTATCAGGGTATGGAGTCCCCAGTCATGTGTGTGTGAAAGTGTCTATGGCAGGTATGGATTGGGGAAGTACAAGGGAATTCACTAATTCTGCTAAACTAATTAACCAGGAGTGTTTAAAAGGAAAAGGTTAAACTGTTTCCAGGAATGGCTTTGCTGGACCAAAGGCTGAAGACTGGGATGTGTTCGCATTCCTCCTTCTCCCCCATAATTATATTCCTTCCTGTGTGCTCAGTGTAAAATTCTGTGTTGTGCCATGATGTTGGGGGAGACATCATCTCTGTTACAGGTGCCACAAGACAACCATGGGACAGACCTCTCCCTCTTTCCAGGGAGTCCTTCCAGCGGCTTAGGAAGCTGCCACTCGCCCACTTCCATTTAAGGCCTCCTTTAAAGGGAAAGTTGTGCCCAAAGGGTCCCTCTTCTGAGCAACTGAACATTGTTCGGTCTTCCAGGACAGTTTGTTTTCCCCCTCGGAACCCATCCCTTGTTTTTTCCAGGGAGGGATGAGTTCTCCATTCCAAGTCCAGTATTTAGTTCTCCGTAAGCACAAGTTCATTGCAGTTGGTTTGGTCATTTCATCCAAGCTTGTTGGCGTTGTGTAATAGAGGCTGGGGTGCGTTCCTTCTCTGGCTGTCCCTTTCCCTTGTTGCTTGGCTTCTTCTCTGCTGAAAGTCTGGTGTGCGTTCACCTGGCGCCACAGTGGTTGCGTCAAAGCCAAAAGGCATGGTACTGTACTGACCCACCAAAGGGAGCTGCCTGTGCGCCTGAATAGTAGTGTCTCGGATAGCATACACATATCTTACTTCCCTCTTTGCCACAGTTAATGAGGTTTCCTTCCACTAAAAAAAGAAACGTAACAGAAAATATGCAATTCCTCTTTTTATTTTGAAACTGTCCTGTGACTTGTACTTCTCTCCTGAGGCTTGTGGAAATAAAACCTTTCTTATGTACTTAAAATTATACTGAAGATAGAATAAAGTTAATGCCAAGTTGCTCATTAAGGAGGTGCTCCTTTGTTAATCCCCTCCGTGTCTTCAGAAACCTTTCTTTGCTTCAGCCAAACAAGAATCTTTACAGTAACCATCAATCCTCTGATCTCACTCTGTAGCCCAAGGCTCACGTCATTTGTCATATTCAAGATATTTTGTCTTGAAGGATTAGGGCAAGTGCATACACGCTGCTTGAACATATTGGTGCATGCCACAGTAGGGGGAATTATATAATTATTGCTTTAGAAGTGTGCTATCCTATTCAAGGCTATCACTAATGGATTCAAGTGATAAGAAAAGATGCCCCCCTAAGCATTAGGAAGGAATTCTTTATTGTAAGAACCATATTTGGCCATGGAATGGACTGCCTTGGAAGGCGGTGAGATCTCATCCTTTAAACTGAGATTGGATCGGTTTCTTTCAGGAATGCTTTAGCCATGTGTTTCTGTGTAGCAGAGGGTTGGACAAGTCTATAATTCTGCAAGTCCTGGAAGTTCATCCCCTACAACAAACGACACATCCTGCTTTCTGAGTGCAGATTCTACAGTCACACTCCTAATCATTCGTTGACTGGGAAGAAGATTCAATTAAATGTCTAAAATCCTC
Source organism: Anolis carolinensis (assembly GCF_035594765.1). Classification (NCBI taxonomy): domain Eukaryota; kingdom Metazoa; phylum Chordata; class Lepidosauria; order Squamata; family Anolidae; genus Anolis; species Anolis carolinensis. The sequence continues at coordinate 22,795,800 of NW_026943821.1, read as the reverse complement.
TGAAGGTGTCTTAAGACAAATTATGATACCAACACCATGATCCAAAGTTTTTTACTGGAATGTGTCAAGTGGCAACACGTTCATATGGTGCTCCTTGTTAAAACATAATACAGAAAAGTTAAAACTACAACATCTGAACAGTATACCCCACCGTTTTCCACACACTGCTCTAAGTAGCTTTTGCACCTAAGATAGAGCTCTAGTTTAACTTTGTCTTTCCTGCATATTTAATCAAATGCTTCATGTCTCAACCTTTTATGTCCTGCTTTCAAGTTACTCTCCGTATCACCTAAGGTAATGTATACTAACCACCCAAGGCTCAGTGCAATTCTCCTCCCTCGAAAGAGATACTAGCTATCTCATCCCCGAGTATTCTACAAGATTTAGCAGGCTACATTAGATTCACTCTGCTCAGCCTAAGTGTTTGGATTTCTTTTTGCTGACAAAACAATGGAAGTCACACCAAAAAGCACCACATAAGGATTTTTCCTCTGCAGCAAATTAATTGGGCCTTGTTTTTGGCACACAGGGCAGAAGTGCCCTCAAACAAATACTGAGATGAAGCTTAAAGGGTAATATTAGCTGGTGCCTCATTTAAAGTTTATCACTTTGGTGCCTTATGCAGGCAGTAGGATTAACAACTACAATCCAAAAGGAAGGTTTATGGCCTAGGAAACCTCTGGATGAGGGAGGGGAATATAGAACTTTCCAAAAGCTGGACTGCAGCTGATAAGATCCTGCCTCACAGGTTATGCTGGCTAAGGTTAATGACAACTGCAGTCCAAAGCCATCCAGAAGCCACTCATAATTCACTATTCTAAAAGTAAGATCGTTTTGTGTTAAAGCAGTCGTGGTGCGTAGTTTAAGTAAAAATGTGTTAATGCTTAAACCAGCATCTAGCAAGTTAGTGGCAATGCTTTCTCCCTCTAGGCAAGACAAGATGAAATGCCAGCTAGGCCCAAGATGCCACAAAAATTGCTGCCAACAAGTGACTTTCTTAGAAAATCCTAGATTCCGTCAGCAGTCCATCAGCTTCACTGTAGAAATGGCAGAATGTTTTTGTAGAACCAATCTTTCGAAAAGTGAAGGTGGTCGCCTTCCACTCCCAGGAACACCAGCTTTCCTGCCTGGTCCATTTCCATCAGGCCCAAGCGATCCTAAGGAAAGGAACATGGAAGTGTAAGTAACAAAGGAATCTTGTCAAAAAAAATCACACAAAAATGTCAGACTAGTACCAAACGTTGCTACTTAGTAAGTTTGCAATTGGGAGCATTTTGGAGTAAATTTTTAATACCAGATTACAACTCACTTCACATTTCTATCTACAGAAAACCTTTGCCTTAAAAATAAGTGACTTGTAACACTCCTTCCACAGATCTTGGGCCACTGTTACTTTGCCATCATAAATTTTTTTTAAAAAGCTTTACTGTCAGACAATGTATTAACTGAGGTGTGCCTGGAATCTCCTGCATGTATATGCTGCTTCCCAACCTGGCTGCTTCTAAATGTGTTAGATTTACAGTCTGAGCCACCCCACGCATGCAATAGTCATGGATAATGGAAGTGGCACCCTGGCATTGAGAAGCTACAGCTTCCCCATTCCTATTGTAAAGAATGCACTCAGTTTTCCATTCAAAAATGAGAGAATATTAAATCCATGCTTCAGACAGCAAAGTGAGGCCTTCCCCAGTACCATGAAACCTGTCTGGCTTCTTTTCTAAGTTATAGGAAGTAGTGCTTAGACTTCCCTTCTTTCTGGTTTCTTATAGTCAGCTCTGATCAGTGGAAACAGGTTCTCTGATTACACTAAACATACACATAGATGAAGAGATATAAAACTTTTTTTTAAAGAAGCTAGGTTCTGCTTTGTAGGAAAAACACTGTGCAGGATTGTTACTTACCTCTGTGTAGAGTAATGTCTCATTCAGGGGGATGGTTTCTGTAGCCTGGTTGCTCCGATAGTACCCAAACCACTGTGGAAAGAGGAGGGGGGAAAAAGAAATGATTGAGAGTCTCCATCTCTGTAGTCAGGGCACAAGGCCAAACAGCATGTTGTGTGTGGATCCAGGATTGTTTTTCCTCATGAGTCGCTCGGGGTGAGAAAGACTCAAGCATACACATTTGAGCTGATTATCAAAGGATCAAGTAATGCATACCCCACTGACATGACCCTGCCTTCCTTTAGGCTGGGATCACCTTCCTGGCACAATACCAGGCATTAAGAACTAAAAAATGGTTGAAAAAGAGGATCGTTGAAAAAGACAACATATTTATTTTTTCTGAGTGCATGGAGTTATCCAGAAAAGAAGCGCAGAGGAATGTGTTTCTTTTTCCCTTTTATTATTTTAACAGATTGGCCAGATCAATTCTTTTTTTCAGCAGATTCCTTAGGGGTTTTTAAAATTGCTTTTTCCTTTTAACATAGAGATGCACCAACATACTGTGTTGCTTACCTCTGAGGCAGGAGGGTCAACCATAGTGTCATTCAGGAACTTCACCATCACAAACTTGTTCAAAGACATCAGGTTTTTCTTGTAGGTTGTGTTGACAAACTGAGAAGAGTAGAAGGGTAGAGAGAAGGAAACAGTAATAAAACTCCAGATGAATCCATGTGAAATCTTGTTCCAAGACTGCATCAACAGCTCTTCTTAGGTTTGAGCAGTGGAGTAAAAGCCTCGCCCCAAACCAAAACGACCAAAAAAATGGACTTACTCGCTCCTGATTGATGTCAGCCAAGAAAAGGCTCTTCTTTCTGTATTCCTCTTCATTCAGTGGATCATGCCAATACTGAGCTTGTACTAGACTGTAGCAGAGAGGAGGGAAAGGAGCGTTTGAAACACAGCAAAAAGAGGCCCATCCCAGTCACATCTCTTTGAACCATTTGTCTCTTTCAAAAGCTGAACTCACCGGTCCTGGACCTCCTTGGTGTAGGCCCCAAGATCAAGCATCTTTCGGATCCAATCACAGATGTGTGAACTCTCACCAGGACAGCGTGGAAACCCATACACACCTGTGGCAGTAAGGTGTCCATTAAGTCCCTTCCATTTTCAGCTTGGCACCAAGTGTCTTGGTAGAAATAGTCCGCTGATAACACAGGTGAACTATTTTTGCTTGCCTGTTTAGGTTACCCAGGTACCTGGAAGCAATCATTGCCCCTCACAAACCAGGGGCTACCTTTTGGCTATGCCCTGAATTGGAGTTACTACACACAGGGAAGGAGAAGCCTCACACTGGGGATGGAGGCTCTTCCCAAGATATGTGAGAGTGTGCTCTGCAGCTGAGCAGTGGCCGAGAGTGAGGGTAGCTGTGACCAGGAATACACATCTTAGCTACTGTTGTATAGTAAGGAGAGGGGAAAAAGAAGCAACCCCACACACTCCCAAGAATGGCACAATTACACTAGGCAGAGACTTCTACTGGGCTTTGGTCAGTGCATGTAAAAGAAAACACTGACACTATTCACACTGCAGAGTGACAATAAGTACTTGGATTGCAATAAGCATCTGATTGTTATTTTGTTATTGCACCAAAGAAGTGTGCTTAAACCCATTATCTGTAACATCCAAGCCAAGCTCCACTTTAATCATATCCTTTCCAGTTTACTGTATATTCATTTCCATTCTTCCTTGGATAAAGACTGGGTAGGTCAGGCAGCACCTCACCCAACCGCTTACACCTACTCTATCTGGGGAAATGATCAGGTATGCCAAGAAGCCACTTCATTAGCTTATGCTGCAGAGGAACAAATCACGCCATCCATCCTATTGAGAGTTTAAGAGTCAAGCTGAATTTGAAGCACAATGGAATCAAGCAGCATAGTGGCCAAAAAGGGATAAAGCAAAGGGACGAGGCTCCAAAGGAGAAATGTGAAGGTAGGCCAAAAGCACCCCACCACAAACATATGAAAACAAGTGGGATTTCATGTGGAATACATCACTCCTAGACAATGTGGTTACTGGCATGCTGATTTGGGGTGATGGGATTTGCAATTCAACACTTTTGGCAAACCCTGAGTCTGAAATTATAGAGCTAAACTAACACTACAGAATAATGCAGCAACGAGAGATTACAGCAGACCACAGTATGAATAAAATACCATTAAAAGTTTACAGCCAAAATTTGAAAAATGAAAGCACTGAGGACTAGAAAAGGTATGGGGGAACCTCCCCCGCCCCCAATACTGGATGAATTTTGACAAGAAAGAAGTATGTGCACCCAAGTTAAATCCATGCTCCTGTGATGGCATCACTTGCCTAAATTTCACCGGCCAAGAATGTTTCAGATGTCTCACCTTGATGCTGACCTCCCACAGAAATCAGATTGATTATTGGGGGAGTTGGACATCTCTGTACCACGGCCCGCCTGGGAACGGGATGAAGAAAAAGCAATCACTAGCAAAATCCACATGGACAGAATAGTAAATCCCCCTCTGTCCTACTCTGACTGGCAATGCTCTCCAAGGGGCTTTTGCCAGTACCCTGCTGTGACTAGAGTCTAGAAATACTTTTTGGGCTATAACTCTCAGATACTGCAGCCAGGACAATCTTTTTGGCTAGGGTTGCTGGTAATTTGAAAAATAGACCTTCTGCGTGTGAAGTGGGGGCTCTATTACAGTCCCATCCAAGATGCCTCCCCTCTCATACTTTCAACCCCAAATCATTCCCCACCTTGAAACACTTACAGGAATTGTCCTCCCTGGGAGAAGCCCATGGCATTGTAGCCGCCTTTCAGTTTGGGGTCTTTTGCGAGCATATCACACACAAGTGTCACCTGGTCATTGACATTCTTAAAGAAGCTGTTCTCCATGTCCTGCGAAGGGTAAGGGGGAATGGAGGTGACAAGAGAGTTTTTCAATTGTAAACATTTTAGTAAGCACACAGGCCTTCGCCTCTTCCCTTGTTTTGCAGAAGGTATACATAAAAGAGAAGTCACCTTGTGCCTATGTGCAGACTTTTTTCTTTCAATAAACATGGATCTCTTAGTAACTCCATTTTATCACTAAGGCTAAACAAACACGAAGGCTGTCCTTCTGGCTTCCCCATATCCTTTACCCACATAATATTATGGAATCAAGTAGGTCAGTGTTACTCCTCACTTCACTGTTTGGAGAACGAAGAGAGAGCATCAATGTGGCCAGAGTGGGAAATGGATCTTAACTGCAAGTTCCACCACACAATCAAAACCACAAGAGTGGAAGAGAATGAGCTCCCTTATCAATCTCAGGACTAATGACAGCAGCTTGTGCACAGACTAGGCTTAAAGGAAGCCTAGCCAGATGCAATCATGGTTTCAAATAGCTTATAAGCAGATCTGTGTCTAAATCCAATTATTGTTTAGGCTTTAGCAAATCCCTTGGGGTTACTCCACTGTATCACGGAACGAGCTGTCAAACCCAACCCATTACTTATGTAGTTGTTGTTTTCAGTAAGTGTATAGTATACCCTGTCATGTTCCTCTCAACACATAACTGCCCCTCACACCACGTATGCCAGGAGTGGGAACAAATTTGTTATGCCTGAAAAAGAAGAAATGTTTAGTTTGTCACCAGCCACCTGTTTGTTTACCTTGCTAAATCCAGCCAAGGCATGTGAGGAGGATGAATTCCACCCAAATTGGGCTCTGGGCATCAACACTGGATTTGTGTGCCTCCTTCCTCAACATCCCAGCCCACTGGGGACAAAAGAACTACTGCTTACTTCCACAACATGTATCGGGAGCAACCCGTGATCTTTTAAATGTTGCCAGGCTACAACTTCCATCAGTTCCAGTCAGTACAGACAATGATCAGGGGTGATGGAAGGTGTAGCCCAAAAACATTGGAAGGATCATATGCTCTCCAGCTCAATTCTAATTTATATCCCGATGCACAGTTTTAGAAAAACGCCAAACAGCAACCTCTCCTGTTTTCTTCTGGTGGTGCTGGATCTGTGGCCCTGTCCACTCCTTTCAATAGCTGCAACCAGCTATCAATTCACTACTAAATGCTAGAATCTGCATGTTCTACTTTAGAAGGGAGGGTTCCCATTCACATAGTTCCTTTCAAGGTATTCATGTTGACCTACAAAGCCCTATAAGGATGGAATCCAGATAACTAAAAGACTACCTCCTACTTCATAAGCCTGCCTGGTATGTGAAATATTCAGTGGAGGCCCTGTTGAATGTTCACCTATCCATGAAACTGAGTTGGTGAAAACACAACACAGGGTTTTCCATAGTTGCACCCGGAGTATAGCAGTCCTTTCCAAGTGAAGTCACTCTAGCTGCATCCGTGTTGAACTTCTGACAAGTAGTGAAAACCAGATTATTTCACCTGGCTTTGATTAGTTTTTTTTTAAAAAAAATTCATCTTACAATACATGACTTTGGTGGGCAGAGAAGTAATGTATAAATCCTAGTTTAACAGATACTACATAAAATTTGATGAACACCAGGTCAACTTCTCCACATAGTGAACACATGAATAATAAAAATAAAGTCACCTCAATCAAAGTACTGCCAATCTTCAGAGAAAGAACATAAATCCCTGGGATTTTCTTCTCCACTATTTTTTTAATGTAACCCATGCTTTCGGGATTGCAACAGCTATCACCTACAATTTAAGAAAAAATAAAGGGCAAGAAGATTATTAATCATGAAATCAGTCCCCTTTGGACAATTCTGACAGCCTAACATTTTATTTCAGAAGGGATAAAAGTTTTCATACAGCCAACATAAATAATGAATGTAGACACAATTCAATTCATGTACAATTGGGATGCAAGGCAGTCCCGTTTCTGAATTCCAACTTCTGATAGTAACCAATCTGATCAGAGAATGAACTTTTGGTTGCTCTTTCTTACAACATCAAATGTTTAGATTGAAATGAAACCTTGATGTCAGAAAGCACCCTCATAGATGCCTTCATGAGATACTTAAGGAGTTGCTGCAAAGAAAAAAAGGGAAATTATGCCCAACATCTTCAGCTCCTTGGAGGAAAGACAAGGATATGAAAGTAAGAAACACAGCAGAAGACGTTCTGGCCTCTAGACCAGAATATGGAGAATGGAAGACTTTGGAAAGAAACTCAAATACTATCTTTATTTCCTATAGGTTTGTCAATCATCTTAGTCATAAAGATCCTGGGGCAATTTAGATGGAAACTAAAGCATTATCTAAGTGGAAAAAGCCACTTTGGATATAAAATAAAACAAACAAATAAAATTCATGAGTATAATTTCCACTGTATGACACAGCCAAACTTTTTTTTATACTTTATATCAATGGCTTTGGAAAAGAACCAGAAAGTCTGCTGCCTCCACTTTCTGCATTGCTAATACTATGCGCATGACATGAATTTCAATCACCAGCTACAGAATATTAATGGCAGCAGAGAAAGTATCTCCCTAAATCTAAATTCCTGAGAATTTACCAGGAAGATTCAACTAAAGCTAGCAACAAGTATCCTATGCAGAAATATGCTGCCAGTCAGAATTCGTAGCCCTGAGATAGGCAGACAAATGATCTGACTCATTATAGCCAGCCCTCCACATTTGCAGGTTTCATTTTTGCAGATTTGATTAATATGTTCTCTATAAGAATCTCTAGGTTCTCCAACAAGACTCTATGGCCAAATTCCAACATGAAGTTGTGTGTTAAGACCTAGAGCTTTCTTGACAAATCATTTCTCTAGGCATTTGTTAGGACTTCAGCATGATTCTATGGTCAACATCTAGAAGAGATGTTATCTCCAGTTCAAAAAATCTGATTTTTTGTGGTTTTCCCACATCTATGGGTATCTTGTATCCCAAATGCCAGCAAATATGGAGGGCTGCCTGTATATGGCAGCTTTCTATATCTGTACATACCTGATCGTTTGTGTCTGCATTTTCAGCAGCAAGTGGGTGTACTCAAGTGCATCTGCATCTTAACATTAAAGTGTTTGGAATACTTTAGATGGGTCTTGAACACCCAGTTTCATCCCACTGCAATGATTCAATTTTCCCCCTTCATGATCCAATTATAGTGAGTCAGGTGTAAAGGGCAGACTGACGCCAGTTCAGGTTTCAAGAAGCCTCTTCCTGTTTTTCACCACCTAAAATATTCTTCCCAATTAGCTTAAGTCCAGGAAGAGGAGCATGGGAATTATTTTCACTTTAAAATTATAGTCTTTGCTCCTGCTCTTCTAATACTTTCAAGTGTCCCTTCAAAATACTGCCTTACTACTGCTAATAAGAGCACTGATTTTCTATTTATTTATTTATTATCTTCTAGAATTTTTATTATGTATACAGATGTGCCTTCAGGTTGCCTGTCAACTTATGGCAATTCCATGAATTTCATAGAAGAATCTTCAGAAGTGGTTTTGCCAGTTTCTTCATCTGTAATGCAGCTGGTAATTCATTGGCAGCCTCAGTTCAAATCCTAACCAGAGTTGACCCTTCTTAGCTTCCAAGATATATTGAGAAACAAAGGAGTTTATGAGTTCAGTTGTAGTACAGATCTTGCACTTCGAGATATTTGATCACATGATAAGAGACCATATGTTCCTTAATTCTCATGGACAGCTACCAGCCTGTCCCACTATTTTGCTCCTGAAGATTTCACAAGCCTGAAGTAGACCTAACTTCACTCTAGACTGCAACAAAAGCAACGAGAGACTGACTTGGTAGGAAGAAAGTTATGTAAATGTCATACATCTTGTCACTTCCATTCTGATAACAATACAGTATCTACTTTGGAAATGGGGAACCGAGAAACAAGAATAATAAATTTTATTTATATCCCGCCCCCTCTCCAGGAAGGGATTTAGGGTGGCTTACAGCAAGTAATAGTTAAAACAATACAAAAAAAGTACATAGGTCAAATTAACATAACTTAAAATAGGAGTGGTTGATGTTGAAACTCTTTGTTATAATGCTATTTGTCTGTATAACTCAGTGTGATTTAGTTATTTTATTGTTGTAATTATATGCCTTCAGGTCGTTCCCGACTTACAGCAATCCTGCCACTGGGTTTTCTGAGGCTGAGAATGTATGACTTGCCTAGGGTTACCCAGTGGGTTTCTGTTCGCTGAGGTGCAAACTGAATCTTGATCTCTCAGAATCATTATCAAAGCACTATGCCACACTTGCCTCAGGCAGACAAGAGTTCTTTCTCCCACCCTGAACATTGTACAGATATATAAACTCCACTTGCCTCGTTTCCAACATCTCACAACCTCTGAGGATGCCTGCCATAGATGTGAGCAAAGCGTCAAGAGAGAATGCTTCTGGAACATGGCCATACAGCCCAGAAAACTCACAGCAACCCAGTGATTCCGGCCATGAAAGTCTTCGACAACACATTATTATTATTTGCCTGCCAGAAGGCTGGTGACAAGAAATAAAAACCTGAAAAACCAACTGTTATTGTGCCAGCGTTGTGCAGGGACAACTATAAATATAAATATGTAACCAATTATTAATGTAATAATAAACCGCATAACCGGTAATTATAAAGATGCTTATGGTAAGAATTTCTGAGATGTTAAGTGTCTCAAAATGTTGTGGGGATTTGGGGGGGGGATCTTTTTTAACTCAAATGTTATATACAGCATGGTTCAACTCTGGAGTCACCCACCAAGGATAAATTTACCTTGTAGAATTAATGCAGTTTAGCACCACATTTAAGGAGCCCCGGTGGTGAAGTGCGTTAAAGCACTGAGCTGCTGAACTTGCAGACCGAAAGGTCGCAGGTTCAAATCCCGGGAGCGGCTTGAGCACCCGCTGTTAGCTCCAGCTTCTGCCAACCTAGCAGTTCGAAAACATGCCAATGTGAGTAGATCGATAGGTACCGCTCCGGCGGGAAGGTAACGGCGCTCCATGCAGTCATGCCAGCCACATGACCTTGGAGGTGTCTACAGACAACCCCGGCTCTTTGGCTTAGAAATGGAGATGAGCACCAACTCTCAAGACTTAAACGTCAGGGGAAACCTTTACCTTTACTTAGCACCACATTTACTGGGGTTACTGGATTCTGGGAGATGTGGTCTTGTGGGGCTCCATCCCTCTTGGGCAGAGAATGCTCCAGACCTTGTAAAACTGCAATTCCAACAATTCAAGAGCACTGAGCTATAGCAATTAAAATTGTGACAAACGACGTCCATGCTACAGCAGGCATGGGCAAACTTGGGCCCTCCAGGTATTTTGGACTTCAACTCCCACCATTCCTAACAGCCTCAGGCCTCTTCCTTTTCCCCCTCAGCCGCTTAAGCGGCTGAGGGGGAAAAGGAAGAGGCCTGAGGCTGTTAGGAATGGTGGGAGTTGAAGTCCAAAACATCTGGAGGGCCCAAGTTTGCCTATGTCTGTTCTACACCAAGTTTACCAGACTGGTCAAACTCTCAGAGCTGTCTCACAGGTTACAGAGTAAAGCGGTTTCCTGTATTTTAATTTCTAAAACAAATACTCCTGCAGAGGACAAAACGTGATATAGAGCCGTTGGCACTCACCCATGCCGTGCCAAATCACCAGAGGCACCGGCTCCATCCGGCAAAAGGCTCCTGAGAGCAGCACAAAAGACACAAACAGCCTGATCGACGCCATCTTGGGTGTATCACATGACCCACGCCTCAAGCCCGGGAGGACAGGGCGTCACGTGACCTCGTGGCTTCCAAAAAGGCTGTGCTTTGAAAGAGGCTGCAAGACTGCAATGTTTATGTCTGGCATTCTGGGCCCAAGAAGCAGAGGCAATAGGAATGGAGGAAGAAATGCAATGTCTTTGCAGGACTAAAGGCTTCCCATCCCTCTTTTTGCAGCCAGGCATTGCCAGATGGCCAGCTGGAGGAAAGGAAAGGGGGAAAGATATGGTGAGAAGGAAGGAAGGAAAGAAAAAGGGAAAAGGAAGGAAGGGAGAAGAGAGAAGAGAAAAGAAAGAAGAGGAAGGAAGGGGAATTCCAGACATGAAACAATCAGGACCAGCTAACACCTCCCAACAAAGGTGTCCCCCAGGCAGGAGTCAGCCAGGCTTTAAAGCTGCAATAATAATAATAATAATAATAATAATAATAATAAAAACAACAACAACAACAACTGCTTAAAAGTTCAAAAGACAAAGAGTGAATACCATAAAAACGCAATCCAGAGCAGAAGAGAAAACTGGCGAAAGAAGGCTCTCCATGGACAGTTCCTGGAAAAAATCGAGAGCCAAATTGACAAAGAAAAAACATGGCTGTGGCTCACAAATGGAACTTGGAAAAAGGAGACGGAGGGCCTGATCCTGGCAGCCCAAGAACAAGCCATTAGAACCAATGCCATCAAAGCCAAAATTGAAAAGTCGACGACAGATCCCAAATGTAGACTCTGCAAGGAAGCAGATGAAACAATAGATCCCATCCTCAGCTGCTGCAAGAAGATTGCACTACAGACTACAAGCAGAGGCATAACACCGTTGCTCAGGTGATTCATTGGAACATGGCCCACAAATACCATTTGCCTGCAATAAAGAACTGGTGGGATCACAAACCGGAAAAAGTTACAAAGAATGAACATGTCAAGCTACTCTGGGACTTCCGAATTCAGACTTCCGTTTTGGAGCACAAGACTCCTGATCTCACGATCGTGCCAAAAAACAAAGTATGGATTGTCGATGTTGCAATTCCAGGTGATGGCAGGATTGAGGAGAAACAACTGGAAAAGCTGACATGATATGAGGATTTAAAGATCGAACTGCAAAGACTCTGGCACAAGCCAATCAAGGTGGTCCCAGTGGTGATCGGCACACTGGGTGCAGTGCCTAAAGGCCTTGGCCTGCACTTAAACACAGTCGGCGCTGACAAAATCCCCACCTGTCACCTGCAGAAATAAAACCATCCGACTGGGATCTGCACGCATTATTCGCAGATATATCACACAATCCTAGACACTTGGGAAGTGTCTGATGTGTGATCCAATACAACAGCCAGCAGAGTATCTGCTGTGGACTCATCTTACTGTGTTTCTAATAATAATAATAATAGTAATAATAATAATAATAATTTATTCCTGTATCCTGCCACCATCTCCCTGAAGGGACTCAGGGTGGCTTACAACAGGGATGTGCCCAGCATAACAACATAACATCATAAATAAATACAGTAGAGTCTCACTTATCTAAGACTCGCTTATCCAAGGTTCTGGATTATCCAAGGCATTTTTGTAGTCAATGTTTTCAATATATCATGATATTTTGGTGCTAAATTCGTAAATACAGCAATTACAACATAGCATTACTGCGTATTGAACTACTTTTTCTGTCAAATTTGGTGTATAACATGATGTTTTGGTGCTTAATTTGTAAAATCATAACCTAATTTGATGTTTAATAGGCTTTTCCTTAATCCCTCCTTATTATCCAACATATTCACTTATCCAACGTTCTGCTGGCCCGTTTATGTTGGATAAGTGAGACTACTGTATTTGCCTCAGAGTTTGTGTGTGTAGGGAAATATTATCAATGGCATTTTAACATTCATATTACAGCTATATTTTTTAGTTTTGAATGGCGAAATAAGGACTCCAAGACCAGTCTTTCAATTGTTGCTCAGTCCTCGGTGCCTCAGAGTTTGTGTGTGAACGGAAATATTACTGGCATTTATATTACAGCTATGTTTTGGAGTTTTGAATGGCAAAATAAGGACTCAAAGATCAGACTTTGCTCAGGCAGGAATGAAGCTTGCAAGGCCATTAATGCTAATGAAAGGGATTAATTACAAACATTCACACTGGTCTGCAACTCACAAGAGTTCTTTCTCCCACCCTGGACCTTCCACAGATATATTATAAATCTCCCTTGCTTAGTTTTATATGCCTGCCATAGATGTGGGCGAAACGTCAGGAGAGAGTGCTTCTGGAACATGACCAGAATGCACAACAACCCAGACTTTGTTTGGTCCTCAAATCCCAATAAATATCACCAAGGAAGGCAACTATAATAGAATGGGTTCGTTATCACAACCTAGACCACCATGTTGTGAGGTGATTTGAGAAGAAATCCGGGCCTACATGGCCGTAGAAAGCCACAAAGGGCAAGTTACATTCAGGCAACAACAACAACAACAACAACAACAATAATAATAATAATAATAATAATAATAATAATAATAATAATAATAATAATACTTTATTCTTATATCCCACCCCATCTCTCCAAGGGGACTCGGGGCGGCTTACAAAAGGACCATGCCCAAACAATATAAAAATACAACAGTAAAAACAAATTCAAACACAGCAATAAATACATCAAAAAAGCATACAACAACAACAATTTTAAAACAGTTAAAACATGATCAATGCCCTGGCTAGAAACCCTTTTGAGAGGATTGCCAAAAACTGATTTTTTTGCACGTGACAAAGGAAAAGAGAAGCCCATGGCAAACCCCAATAAAGGCAACCATCATGGATTCATTATCACAATTTAGGCCACCATGTTGTGAGGTGATTTGAGAAGAAATCCGGGCCTACATGGCCGTAGAAAGCCACAATGGGCAAGTTACGTTCAGGTAATGGCTAACGTCGTTTGAGGAAACGTTTCTGAGAAACCCTTTTGAGAAGATCGCCATAAACTGAGTATTTGCACATAACAAAGGATAAGAGAAGCCATTTTATGAGGCACCACAGAGGAAGGAAGAAGGACCTCTCGTTGTTGTTTAAAGATGGCGGAGGGAGAAAAAAGAAAGGGCCCGAGGCTGTTAGGAATGGTGGGAGTTGAAGTCCAAAACACCCAGAAGGCCCAGGTTTGCCCATGCCTGATTTAATAACTGAATATAAGTTACATTATGGCACCATGAACCTTTTGCCTCACAATTGTGTCCGTTTTGGCAGTTGGAAATTTGAATATTACCTCAGAAATTAACACTGCAGACAATTCAATGCAGAGTTTTCAGTTTCTGGGGACAACTTACTCGGATCACATTAACTTCTTTGGCAAAAATATTGGCAAGTCTTACATCTGTATGAATGAGGGTGTTGTGGTTTGAACGTGGGGACGACAGCTCTGGAAACCATGGTTCGAATCCCCATTGCTCAGCCTGGAGGGAGTCACACTCTCTCAACCTCCAAGGAAGGCAAAGGCAAAGCCCGTCGGAACAAATCTTGCCGGGAAAGCCTCATAGGCTACCAAGAGGATCAAGTTCTCTTTCATTGACAGATAACCAGGGAAGATGTCCACCTCACTGATGGATGTCACAACATGCGAGCCGGCCGTTCTCTCTCCAGGTCCCTCTCGGGCCAGAAGTGCTGGATCTCATAGATGCCACAACGGGAAAGTCAGCCATTCTCTCTCCAGGTCCCTCTCGGGCCAGAAACACTGGATCCCATAGATGCCACAACGGGAAAGTCAGCCATTCTCTCTCCAGGTCCCTCTCAGACCAGAAACACTGGATCCCATAGATGCCACAACGGACAAGCCAGCCGTTCTCTCTCCAGGTCCCTCTCAGACCAGAAGCACTGGATTTCATAGATGCCACAATGGGCAAGCAAGCCGTTCTTTCTCCAGATCCCTCTTGGACCAGAGGCACTTGAACCTAATGGATGCTATGACAGGCAAGCCAGCCGTTCTCTCTCCAGGTCCCTCTCGGGCCAGAAGCTCCAGATCTCATAGATGCCACAACAGGCAAGCCAGCCGTTCTCTCTCCAGGTTCCTCTCGGATCAGAAGCACCGGATCTCATGGATACCACAACGGGAGAGCCAGCCCTTCTCTCTCCAGGTCCCTCTTGGATCAGAAGCACCGGATCTCATGGATACCACAACGGGAGAGCCAGCTGTTCTCTCTCCAGGTCCCCCTCGGACCAGAAGCTCTGGATCTCATAGATGCCACAACAGACTAGCCACCCGTTCTCTCTCCAGGTCCCTCTCGGACCAGATGCACTGAACCTGATGGATGCTATGACAGGCAAGCCATCCGTTCTCTCTCCAGGTCCCTCTCGGGCCAGAAGCTCCAGATCTCATAGATGCCACAACAGGCAAGCCAGCCGTTCTCTCTCCAGGTCCCTCTCGGGCCAGAAGATCCGGATCACATAGATGCCACAACAGGCAAGCCACCCGTTCTCTCTCCAGGTCTCTCTCGGATCAGAGGCACTGAACCTGATGGATGCTATGACAGACAAGCCAGCCATTGTCTCTCCAGGTCCCTCTCGGACCAGAAACACTGGATTTCATAGATGACAGAACGGACAAGCCAGATGTTCTCTCTCCAGGTCCCTCTTGGACAGAAGCACTGGATTTCATAGAAGCCACAACAGGCAAGTCAGCCATTCTCTCTCCAGGTCCCTCTCGAACCAGAAGCACTGGATTTCATAGATGCCACAACAGACAAGCCAGCTGTTCTCTCTCCAGGTCCCTCTCAGACCAGAAGCTCCGGATCTCATAGATGCCACAACAGGCAAGCCAGCCGTTCTCTCTCCAGGTCCCTCTCGGGCCAGAAGCACTAGATCTCATAGATGACACAACGGACAAGCCAGACGTTCTCTCTCCAGATCTCTCTTGAACCAGAAGCACCGGATCTCATAGATGCTACAACGGAAGAGCCAGCTGTTCTCTCTCCAGGTCCCTCTCGGACCAGAAGCACCGAATCTGATAGACGCCACAACAGGCAAGCCAGCCGTTCTCTCTCCAGGTCCCTCTTGGGCCAGAAGCATTAGATCTCATGGATGACACAACGGACAAGCCAGCTGTTCTCTCTCCAGGTCCCTCTCGGATCAGAAGCACTGAACCTGATAGAAGCCACAACAGGCAAGCCAGCCGTTCTCTCTCCAGGTCCCTCTCGGGCCAGAAGCTCTGGATCTCATAGATGACACAACGGACAAGCCAGCCTTTCTCTCTCCAGGTCCCTCTCGGGCCAGAAGTGCTGGATTTCATAGATGCCACAACGGACAAGCCAGATGTTCTCTCTCCAGGTCCCTCTCGGATCAGAAGCACTGAACCTGATAGAAGCCACAACAGGCAAGCCAGCCGTTCTCTCTCCAGGTCCCTCTCGGGCCAGAAGCATTAGATCTCATGGATGACACAATGGACAAGCCAGCTGTTCTCTCTCCAGGTCCCTCTCGGACCAGAAGCTCTGGATCTCATAGATGCCACAACGGGCAAGCCAGCCGTTCTCTCTCCAGGTCCCTCTCAGGCCAGAAGCACTAGATTTCATAGATGCCACAACGGACAAGCCAGACGTTCTCTCTCCAGGTCCCTCTCGGACCAGAAGCTCCGGATCTCATAGATGCCACAACGGACAAGCCAGCTGTTCTCTCTCCAGATCCCTCTCGGACCAGAAGCTCCGGATCTCATAGATGCCACAACGGGCAAGCCAGCCGTTCTCTCTCCAGGTCCCTCTCGGGCCAGAAGCACTGAATCTGGACAACCAGCAACGACGAAAGCTGTGCTTCCTCTTTGCCTACTTTCCACTTTCTTGTTTTTCATGATGACCTTGCCATTCTGGGGTGACCATTTCAGAGGGAATATTTGGTGCCCATTAGTTTTATTTGTTCAATATGGGTAAGTTCAATATGCTGCTGGTGGGAGAGAGGATTTACCCAGCAGTGCTACCCCAAGAGCTGTACTGCATGGTAGTGAGGCTCCTCAATTTGCGCAGCTATTGCTTGAACCATGAGAACAGTTGCTGCGGAAAGGAACTACAAGAGCGATAGGCACCATAGTAACATCTGGGGCTGAACTTTTCTGTGCAATACCTTATGAACAAGTGCCAACGAGAAAGATAATGGCTTCAGTTCTCTTTCAGCTACTGACAAACATGGCGTTCTCTCTCCAGGTCCCTCTCAGACCAGAAGCACTGAATTCAAACAACACTAAAACCTTGCTTCCTAACACAACACCTACCTTCCACCTTCTTGCTTTTTGTAGCCAAGGATGTGAACTTTTATTCACTGTTTGTTTATCCTGCACAGCAGCTCCTGCAGATAGGAAGAGTGCCATCCTCTGTCTCCACACTTCATGGAACTGAAGCATCTGCCTGTTCCCTATATCTTCATTGCCACCTTCTAAAGAATAAATGAAACCAAATGGCTGACAATCAATGTCAATCAGCAGCCTCCTAAGTAATAACAAACAAAACTGCAGTTGCCCTCCTCACTGAAGGATAGTTATCTCCTGCAACCTCACATCGTCTTGTTTCCTAGTGCAGCCTGGACAAACAATCCATTACCGCTGGTTTTCACTCTCACACTACAACCTGCGTCTTCCAGTCTTGGACTGTTGGAATGAAAGGACAAACAAAGCACCACCTCTACTTGTTCTAAGTCTCTTGGTGATCCTCAGAAGAAGTTACTGACGGCAGTAAAAGCCCCTTCCCAGACTTGAATTCCTGGTATCCGACTATTGGACTGCTACCTTGGCTACTGTTTATTCTTGCTCATGACTTGACACTGTAGTACTTAACTTGTCTGCATTAATGGGACATTTGATCTTGGCTTGTGTTCATCGTTACTCTGACTATATCCTGCAATTTTCTTTTGTTGGCCAGGCCTTGAAGGACTCTAGACTTTAGTTTTTTTTCATAAGTAAATATGATCTTGTATTACTTTGTGTTTGTTTGAATAAACCTCAGCCCTTGAGACCAGGTGAGCCCCGGCACACGACAACACCCTGAACAAGCTCAAGCAACATTTCTAGCAAGGCCAGTCTGGCAAGAATCCAGCAGAAATATTGCTCCAGCATGGCAATGCACACCCCCCACAAGTCTGAGAACCCAGGGACACATTGCCAAAATGAGCTGGATAACTCAAACACTCTACAGCCCAGATCTGGCATCGTCGGATTTCTACCCCTTTGGGTCTCTTAAAAATGCTTTGCAGGAAAGTCCTGATACAGTGAGAAAGTGGCAACATGCACACGGCAAAAGCTGGTGCCGACAACGAATACAGTAGTGTCTCACTTATCCAACGTTCTGGATTATCCAATGCATTTTTGTAGTCAACGTTTTCAATACATTGTGATATTTTGGTAATAAATTCGTAAATACAGTAATTACTACATAGCATTACTGTGCACTGAACTACTTTTTCTGTCAAATTTATTGTTAAACATGATGTTTTGTTGCTTAATTTGTAAAATCATAACCTATTTTGATGTTTAATAGGCTTTTTCTTAATCCCTCCTTATTATCCAACATATTTGCTTATCCAACGTTCTGCCGGCCCGTTTATGTTGGATTAGTGAGACTCTACTGTACATGCACTTGTTCCAAGCTGGTGTAAGACTGTACAAGCTGATGGAGGCAATGTAATACAATAGGACACATTTGTGACTTGGGGATTGCCTGTATATCCAATATGCATTTTTGATGCATGCTAGAATTTATCTGTGTGTAGTAGTGTAGCATCCTGTATGTAGTGTGTAGTATCCTATGAATTACCTATATGTAGCACACAGTTTTTGTTTAGGAGGTAGTGTTAAGATTGTCACCATGTTCACTCTCTCATACGTACATGTTGTGTTACTATTGTGTCTCTATTTTTGTACCTGCAGATAAAGAGCCATTTCAATATGTCTAATATTACTCCTAACCTGGTAGTCAGCAGCACAGCCTAGACACACCTTGGCTGCCATTGTGACATATTGGCAGCATCATCTTGCATTTCACTCATTTGCTTCTGACTTTGCCTATCACCCCAATTGAAAGTGCTAGACCTCTCTTTTGCTGTTCCATAGCAGAAAGAAAGCAGGTGCCCTGACCAGAATGAAGGTTTGGTTGCTGAGAAAGAAAGCCAAGAGGAGCATGAAGCAATACTAATGACCCCATTTTGGGAATGTATAGATATATCTTCTTAGGTTACAATCAGGGAACTTGCATGCATATCTCATTCTGCAGTAGTGGAATGCCAAGTCCCGCAAGGAGTGAAACAGGAGACAGTATGTGTCAATGTTTGATTTCCATTTTGAATACACATTCAGAATTGTAACAACTTTCAATTGTTACCAATTTTTGGCAGTCTTATGTTTTGTAATTTAATGTTGTGGAACACATTGTCTCGCTTTGTAACTTATCCTAAAAAAAAATAAACATGTTTGTTGACTAATGATGGAGTCATAATATTTTTGTTCTGCTGCTTCTGTATTGGGAAAGAGGCATTTTTTCACCAACCTCTGAGAATGGAGACTGATAAGGCTATACATGAAGCCCATAGCCAATGGGATGGAGTCACCGTGGCCCCTTCTACACTGCCATATAAAATCCTGATTATCTGCTTTGAACTGGATTATATGGCAGTGTACACTCATATAATCTAGTTAGTATAGTAGTGTAGAAGGGACCTCAAATTCCCCCCTTCTATTTACAGTGGCATTGATTCAGTATCTTCATTACAACAGGGAGGGGATAATAATAATAATAATAATAATAATAATAATAATAATAATAATAATAATAATAACTTTATTTTTATACCCCGCCCCATCTCCCCAGTGGGGACTCGGAGCGACTTACATGGGGACCAAGCCCGAAACATACAGCAATAAAACGATAAAACAATTATTCCAACAGTAAAACATCAATATCAATAAAACATCATAAAAATCATCATACAGCATAAAATGTTAAAAACAGGAGACTAAAACAAGGGGTTAGCATTAGCCCAAATTCATATAATGGGACAGATTAAAAGGACAATTGAGGTTGCTGTTCTTTTTTTTCCTAAAACGCATTTTCAAAGCATTTTTATACAGGTAAGTGCTTCACCCTTGAAGTTTTTTTCCTGCCAAAGTTTTGTCTGTACACTGTCATATAATGCAGTTTAAAAATGCAGATTAACTGCATTGAACTGTGTTATATGAGTCTACACTGCCATATAATCCAATTCAATGCAATTAATCTGCATTCTGAAACTGTACTGTAGATCGAACCTAATACATACAGAGGTTGGTGCAACCATAAGGTAGTGTTATAAGAAAGGGTCAACTTGTAAATAGGGACCTTTTCAGTCTGGGATGGAAAAGTATTAAATCCCAATATTCCTACTCCCTTGCTATCTGGTTGTTGGGACTTATACATGGGATGGACTGCAACACCCACCATCTTAGCATTTCTTACATTTAGCTGCGAAAGGCTCTCAATGGCAGGACGGTCTCTAATGGGTGATGCCAGGTCAAGAATGTTCACTCGCCGACATTCTAAGGAATCCTTTGAGCCCAACTGTTGAAAACGGGCAGTTGGTGAACAAGCACCAACCGCAGGCTTAGGTTACGGCAAAAGGAAAAGGTCTATGCTGGTTAATTTAAACCGGGATCATTTCAAACCAGAGCATCTAGAGCCGCCTCTCAGTTCCCTAGAAGTAGGTTCATTCAGTGGTAAGGTGTTTTTAAGAATAGTTCTTATACTAGTCCCCTAACATGGAGACTCCAAAATATACATCAAGACACTAATTATAGCAATTTGTATTATTAAGAGCAAGTCTAAAAGCAATGTTTGCCCACTGAAGACCCAGCCATGCCAAAATATTTGAGGATTTATTTTTAAAAATGCAATAATGTTTGGGAAATTCACATGAAGGTTTTCCAGGAATGAGATAGTTGAGGGAGCATAAAGGTGGTGCATTAATTCACAATCCCTTTTAATTCAAAAGTCTCCTCTTCCAGTGCATCATTATATTTAGTGGGACATGACTTTACCTTCACCATAATTCAACCATTTTGCATCTTTATGTTAACTTGCTATGGTGTTGAATTGAGTACAATAACACTACGTAACAACATTTGAACAAAAATGTTCCTGGTTTGAAAGTGTTATTTCCTATTTAATTGAGCTGTACTACTTACTCTGAAAGTAGTTGTTCTCCTCCAGAAACTTCATTTTGTGGCGTCCGCAAACTAGGTTGAATTGGTTAAGACTCAATGAGATATTCGCTGAAAAACTAGAGCAAAATGTGCTGCAAAATGTCCTACCAAAAAAAAAAAAACCCAAAGTTTTTGCAGTTTAATAAACTTTTCCGAAGTGTTTGTGATAGTGGTGAGACTCTGCCTTCAGATGTAATTGAATTGCATCATCCCTGTCCAGCAGAATTGATGCTAAGGAATGCTTAGAGATGCCGTTGAACACTATTTAGAAGAGTGCCCAATTCCCAGTCCTGCTATATATGGCCCTTTCCACACAGCTGAATAAATTCCCACATTATCTGCTTTGAACTGGCAATGTGGACTCATATAACTCAGTTCAAAGCAGATATTGTGGTAATTTTTGCCTTGATATTCTGGGATATACTGTGTCTGTGTAGAAAGGCCTTATTAAAAACTAGGTGCCCCTAACCATATCCTTTGTTCCTGCACTATTGTTCCTTTCTGAATGGCAAGGTGAGAAGCAACATCTGTTTATTTATTAATGTTTATTTCCATTTTAATGTGTGTGTGTGTGTGTGTGTGTGTGTATATAGAGTTTTAAATTGTGTTGGTTTTACTGCTTTGAGTCTCTTCTTTAGAGAGGAAACATGAGATATAAATAATAATAATAATAATAATAATAATAATAATAATAATAATAATAAAAAAAAAAATTTTCGTGTCAGGAGCGACTTGAGAAACTGCAAGTTGCTTCTAGAGTGAGAGAATTGGCCATCTGCAAGGACGTTGCCCAGGGGACGCCCGGATGTTTTGATGTTTTTACCATCCTTGTGGGAGGCTTCTCTCATGTCCCCGCATGGAGTTGGAGCTGATAGAGGGAGCTCATCCGTGCTCTCCCCAGGTGGGATTCGAACCTGGCAGCTTGCAGATCAGCAGCCCAACTTTCAAGTCACAAGCTTTTAACCCACTACTCCACCGGGGGCTCCTATAATAATAATAATAATAATAATCATCATCATCATCATCATCATCATCATCAGATTGACCCAGACATGTGGAATCCCAACTCCCATCATTCTGGAGGACATCAACCTGGAGATGTCTGGTTTCCAGTTCCTTGAGGCTCTGCATCAGTTTCCAAACTCGTCCTTCTGCTCTCTTCCAGATTCTATAGGAGTACAACCAGGCCCAGCCCCATCTTCTTCTTCTCCTTCTGCACCATGTCTGCCAAGAAGGCCAAGGAGATGGAGAAGTCCCCTTGGAGGAAGCCAAGCAAAGGGACCGACAAGAAGGAGATACACGATCGGCACACAACATGGTTGCCATCCAAAGAACCCACACAGGCAAATGTAGAAAATCCAGAGTGGCCACAGTTCCAAGTCCCCAAAACTCTGGTACATCCTCCAACTCCAGTCCCCTGGTCCAAATGGAGGGTAAAGAGGATGCAACAAGCTCCTGCAGGTAGACGCCTCCTGCTTTGGTTGATTCTCTTTGAAAATCATACCCTCCGCCGTACCAATTTGGCAAGGAGTGTTCTAGTTTCTCCTCTGCTATCCCACTTTCTCAGCCTCTTTTAAAATGTCCCAGTTTCTCTCTCCTCCTCCTCCTTTTCCCTGCCATCGTAGTTCATTTCAATTGCTGCAAATTGAGTTCAAACTGTGAAAGTAGTTTGCACTCAACTTGGGAGTGGAGAGGAGGGGGAGAGAATCCTTCCCAGTTGTGTAAAGAACTGATGGGACTTACTGAATTTTGGAGGAAAAAGAGAACCCCCTTTCACGGAGCGTGCAACAAACCCTGTCATGCTTCCAAAATGGCTTTCTTTTCCTGCAGGTGATGAGAAGGAGTCTTTATTCTCCACCTCTGCAAACATGTGTGAAGAAGCAAAGGCATCCACTGCAGCATCAATGGCAGGAGGAAGTGGAGACCACCGAACCTGGCCAACAGAGAGCAATACACAAGTCAAAAAGGAGGCCGCAGAGCTCCACTTAAACCCGGCATCAAATCGATTAGAGGCAGCCGATGTTCTTGAAACCTTTCTGGGTCAGCTTCTAACTTATTTGCACGAGTGCCCAGACAGACCCTATTTCAGCAACATGGAAGAACCAGCTCTTGGAAGCAGATACAGTCAGTATGAGTATGAGAAGGTAACAATCTGGTTGATGAATCTGTAAAAAAATATCTCTAGTGGTTGAACAGTGTCTTCCCAGTCTGAGTCGCACAGCTTCCAAAATCCCCTACTGTAATGGTCACCCTATTCTGCAACATTTCACAGATGAAAATCAGTATTTGTTTGGCCAGGCACCATCAGAGTGTGGTCAAAATGGGGAAGGTTGTTAATGAGAAAAACACACAAACTAGAAGAGTTGCAGCAGTTTGCCTTTGCCTGATTCTCCTGAGTTAACTGAGTGAACTCAATTTGCAGCAAACTGAGGATGAACTGGGGAGAAAGCAAGATGGAGACATTTTGATAGGAACTCAAAAACTGGGACGGCAGAGAATTAATCATTACTGATTGGGATAGAGTATGGACCTTTAGGCACACTGGTTGAAGGATTTTGGGACCTTAGTCCAAAGGTCTCTGATTGGTTGCATCTCAATCTCAATTCTCCTCTTGATGAAAGTGTATTGGGAAAATATAATACTTGTATTGAAAAATATATATTGAATGTAATCATGTTAAAAAAAACTAGAAATAAGAAAATATGTAATCACCAGCAGATTGTGTGTGAAGCCTTAAAAATACACTCTGCTCAGCAAAATAACTGTCTACCCATAGCAAGACCAAAGTTCACTGAGACATATGTTAAGTATCAACCAGAATAGATAAGCTAATGGACAAGAGACAAATTAAGGCTTTTTGGGATGTCAAGGTAAGACCTGGCACCATGAGGGGAGTGCTAATGGGTCTCTGACAGCTAAGATAAGTGGGAACTCCTTAATTAATGAGAACCCCTAATGGATGAGATGAGAATTCCAAAGATAAGGCTAATGGAGGATCAGGGGTCTTGAAAGTAGTCTATATTTTAGGAAAATGCAAAGATAGCTTTTTAGTTAAGTGCCCAGTAAGACTTTTTTGACACTAATTGGTGATTGATAATACCTGTGTGACATAGATAGAGGCAGACCAAAATAGTATATAAGGATCTGTGTTTCTTTGTAATTTTACCCTTTTTCCTGGAGACAGAAGGGTCTATATTCTCATTGCCCATTGAGAATAAAAACGTCATTTTTTCTACAGCCACCGGAACTCTCTTTGTCTCATTTCCTCAAACCTTTGTCTGCCATTTCACTCTCCCTCTTTTCTCTCTCAACTGTGTTGTTGGTTTGCCTTCAGATCCTCCATCCAGGCGAGTTCGAGGTGATGCTGAGTATTTCCCTTCCGGAATGCATTCAGTACACCGAAGTGGAGGGATACAACGGTCTCTTTTACACCCTGAATTTCCTGAAAAAGTCCCGCAGCTTCCCAGCGGCCCTTCTTCTGGAAGACGGGAGGACCATATCCCCAAGGAACGTCATGGAGGAATTCTGGAAGCACGTGGACCAGTTTGTGAAAACGTTTTATTCGGGTGAGGAAGTCTTTCTTTCTCTTCTTTTTTTCTCTTTCCTCCCTCCCTTCATCCCTTTGTGGTACTGGCAAACAAAGATACATACATACATATTAAATAGAAAGAGATTAAGCAGGTTGATTCTGTTCTTTTCGGTCTCTCAGTGCCTCTTCCTGGCTGGCAGGTGAAGCTGGAGAAGAAGAAGCCCAACTGTCCGGCCGTGGGCCTCCTGATGCTGGATCCCCAAGGGGTCAAGTTCATGTCGGTCAGCCTTATCCCTGCCTTGGAGATGGCCGGTCAATGGCCCTGCTTGAAGAAAGCCAAGGATATCCTAGAAGAGAGAGAAATGCTGCCCCTCATGAGGGTCTTTTATTTTGTGGCCAAACAATCTCCTGGAAGGCTCAACAAAGGTAACCCAGTTCTTCTCATCTGGGTTGCTGGACCACAGAGAGATCTTCTCCATCTGTGCAGTGCAATAATAATAACAATACTAATACTACTACTACTACTACTACTACTAATAATAATAATAATAATAAGACTCTGGCAGAAACCAGTGCAGGTGGTCCCGGTGGTGATGGACACACTGGGTGCCATGCCAAAAGATCTCAGCCAGCATTTAGAAACAATAGACAAAGGAACCATATTTCACAGTGTAAAAGATATATATTTCACAGTGTAAATGACATGTATCTCTAAAGAGAACAAGTGTTAAGTTTGGAACCATGTTAATATTTGGCAATGGATGATGTTTTATGGATATATTTTGTTATTTATGTTAGTGTACGTAACTATTTTCAGACCACCAGTGGAAGGCCTTATGCGGGGCCAAAACCGGTCGTGGCGGACTTATTCTTCTCGGCATTAGAATACACAACGCCGACTGCATTTCAATGTATATTGGACAATCCATTTGACGTTGTTTGTTATTACTGTGAATTTAAACAGTATAACTAATTTGCCAGACATATTGTTTTCTGAACTGGTTTATTTCCAATTGTGTATAGAGTAGGTCATTTGTGTTGAGTTGACTCAGGAACCCATTTAGATTGTTAAATAAGGATTGCCATGTATGCGTTAGATATTGCTCATACACAATATCTAATGTATATTGCTCTGAAGTTCTATAAAATACCGATGCTTGGCATAAACCCAGCTAGTTCTGTGAGTAGGTTGGACTTAAAGCAGTGCTGAGGCTTGGTGGATCCTTTGGCCAAAGTTATTGGCTGTGCTTAACTGTGTCTTTCAGAGACCTGGAGGATTTCTTTCTCGCACATAGAGAAAGAGATCCTGAACCGGCATAGCAGCTCCCAAGCCTGTCGTAAGTACCACAAGGAGGACTGCTGCAGGTAGGTATTTTGAAAAGTCACGTTCCTTATATTTCACGCCCTTTAGACCATGGCATCTTAAACATTTTCCATTCGCAACCTCTTTCCGCCTGAGAAATTTTGACATGACCCCTGGTATATAGGTCCATAAAATAGGTATAAAAGCCAAACATTTACTGATAACAAATCAGCATTTGCAAGGTTTGCTAAACAATATGTTTTTTGCTTTTTCTGAAGTACATCTGAAGCATCTTCGGCCGAATCTACTGTAAACACCAAACATTATTGCTAACTGATTTGTGCAAATGGATGGCACACATTTTTACAGACACTTTTTACCATTGCCATTTTTTTTAGGACCCCAATAATAAGCAAATATGCATCGCATTAGGGTCCGGGACCTACAGTTTAAGAAGCAGTACTTTCAGTCATAAGCCTGAGCTAAGATAATGGCCAAATTAACAATTTGCAAGGTGCTTTGGTAAACTTTCAATAAAATATGGGGTCACAAATGCAATACACACATATACATACAGGGCCCACAATGGGTCACACTTTCTCCATCACCACTTAAAATACTGTATATACTCAAGTATAAGCCTAGTTTTTCCGCCCTTTTTTAGGCCTGAAAAAGCTTCCCTCGGCTTATACTCGAGTGAGGGTCCTGGTCGGCTTCTATTCAGGTCGGCTTATACTTGAGTATAAAGGTATTTAGAATTGGACAGTCTTATCTTATTAAAGTATTATCTTAAATTACAGTTTTATATAAATATTCAAAAACATTTAACCTACTGATGCCTCAAATAATGCAATTTTATTAATATATATTTTTATTTTTGAATTTGACCGTAGCTGCTGCATTTCCCACCCTCATCTTATACTCGAGTCAATAAGTTTTCCCAGTTTTTGTGGTAAAATTAGGTGCCTCGGCTTATATTCGGGCCAGCTTATACTCGAGTATATACGGCAATTACAATGAACCCCACTAATATGGCGACAGACCTGGCGGAGTAAGTCTCTTTTTTGGTAAATAATTTTTATGAAGCATTTCCAAATAATAATAAAATAATTTCACTCTTCCAAGGGGAACTCTTCCAAGCTCTGCATGTCCATGCCAAACAAATAGATAGACAGATACAGTAGAGTCTCACTTATCCAACATTCGCTTATCCAACGGTCTGGATTATCCAACAAATTTTTGTAGTCAATGTTTTCAATACATCGTGATATTTTGGTGCTAAATTCGTAAATACAGTAATTACTACGTAGCATTACTGCCTATTGAACTACTTTTTCTGCCAAATTTGTTGTATAACATGATGTTTTGGTGCTTAATTTGTAAAATCATAACCTAATTTGGTGTTTAATAGGCTTCTCCTTAATCTTGCCTTATTATCCAGCATATTTGCTTATTCAACTTTCTGCCGGCCCATTTATGTTGGATAAGTGAGACTCTACTGTTGGTAGATAGATAGATAGATAGATAGATAGATAGATAGATAGATAGATAGATAGATAGATAGAGTTTGCCTGAGATGCTTGCATCAGTTGAAGGACTTGTGTTCTAGGAGGGAGTGTCTGAAGATGCTGGAGGACCTGGTGGCCGCTCTCAAGGCAGAATACCCCCAGATGCTGGCCCACCTGAGTTGTTATCACGCCCGGACCTCCTTCCTGCATTCGCTTTGGGAGTCGAAGGCTGACACCGACTGGCAGCCTGGCGAGATGGCTTCATGCTTTGAGCGGGTCTTGTCCAACTTCCTTCACGAAGTGGCTACAGCTCAACTGCCCCACTTCTTTCTGCCCAAATGCAACCTCTTTGGGGCCAAGTTCTTCCCTCCCACAAAGCTGAAGTTCCTGTGGTCCCACCTGAAAGAGAAGGAAGGGACGGCGAAGACCTTCACCGTGTCCCGCAAGAGGAGCTACCCCACTCCACTGTTGGGTCCTGACATGACCTGGCCTCTCATGGTCACCCTCGGCCTCATTGGTTTGTTCTCCCTAGTTCTCCCTCATATGACAACTTAACTCCATTGACATGGTTAAACTAGCCTCTCATTTCAACTCATTGTCATGGCTCCATCCTACAGAATCAGGGGGTCTGTAGCTTGGAGCAGTACTTAGAATTTTCTGATCGATAACTGTTGTCTGAACTCTGTTTCTCAAAGCGTTCCAATTCTATTCCTTCTAAAGGAATCTTGGATGGCATAGATCTGGGGAATCCACAACAGCCATCCAGCAGAGGGATCTTAAGTACCTTCCTAAACTAGAGATCCCAGAATCCCAATGACAATTAAATTAATACCATACCCATTTTGTAGAAGTTACTATACTTGCTGTGTTTACACTGAGAAGGAAATATTGCTAAGCACTTCCATCTAGTGGCCAAGAAAGTCCTGATGTGACTTGATGTAACTTTTTACATCTGCAAGGACTGATTTCCTCCGAAGAAAACATTTGAGAAAATGGAACCCAGGATTGGAAAATCCATACAAAATGTATGCAAAATATCTATATCTATATCACAGTTCCCATTACCTCTGATGACTGGCCTTGCTGGTTGGGGCTGATAGGAGCTGTAGTCAGGAAGGACTGGAGATCCAGAACATGAAACATGGCACACGTTTATTCCTTTTTGCTTTGATTATATTTTCCTAATGGATTTGGGGTGGTCTTGAGAGCACATCTACATTTTGGCTTCTAATACCATGTCCTTTTCAAGCTGTTTACAATTTTTCTTAGTCTCTGCTGAGTCTATCCCTAACATCTTACCTGTAGCCTTCCCCACATCATCTTACTTCCCAGTGTTGGACTACAACTCCCACGATCTCGCTGCCAAATAGAATGGGAATTATAGTCCAATACATTTAATTTTGCTTTGGGGCTGTTTTGCTATTTCGCTTCCATTGTTTAAACCCTCCACATCTCTCGAAGGTCCTGTTCTCACAATCTGAACATTTTCTTCTTCCATGTGTTGGATTTGGAGTGGGAATGGGAATTATTTGCCCTTCGTTTTTTCATTGTTGTGTTGTTTGATGAGTTGTGACATTGTGAGTTTTCTTGTTTCTGAAAAAGAAAGAAAATAAACATACTTCAAAGATGGATCTGATGTCTCTTTTGCTTGTTGGCTTTTACATTTTGCCCATTCACTAAGGCATATGTGTGTGTATGTTACTTATTTATTTATTTATTTATTATTAGCGACATTTATATCCCGCCCTTCTCACCTCGAAGGGGACTCTGGGCGGCTTACAAATTATATATACATACAATATATTATATTATTAGTATAGCACAATATAAGCACTATATAAGCATTATATATTAATATATTGTACTATACGACTATATTGCAATATTATTAGTAATATTGCATGTAATATAAATATACAATTATAATCGTGTATTATTATTATTACATTGTATTACATCATAATATTATTATCAATATTATATGTATATACAATATATTATAATAGTATAGTATATTATGAGTATTATATATTATTATATTGTTAAATTGATACAGGAAACATCGTGGAAAGATGTCTTCCTAGCCCCTTGGGACTCTTTCTCTGTCTCTCTCTCTATATATATGTGTGTGTGTGTGTGTGTATAATCCCACTTTTCCTCCAGTATGTAGACTCAAGGCTGCTATATAGGGGCTAGATATAATGTAATTTAATTAAAATACAGTACATTTGCAAAATGACACAAAGTATTGCCTGTTTTTGTGGCTCCCAGTGGGCAATATCTATATACAAACACATCTGGGTGACCCAAATTCTAAAATCCCAGACAGATTATTATTATTATTATTATTATTATTGTTGTTGTTGTTGTTGTTGTTGTTGTTGTTGTTATTATTATTATTATTATTATTATATACATTTATATCCTGCTCTTCTCACCCCAAAGAGACTCAGAGGGGCTTACAAATCAAATGAAGATACAATATATCATTATCATAGCACAATATAAGCATTAAATTACTATATTTACTATATCATTATATGGTAATATTATTAGTAATATTACATTTACTATATAATATATAATTAATATTATTATATTGTATTATTAGTAGTATAATATTGTATTCCATTATAATATTATTATCAATACACAATATATTATCTATATATATAAAAGGGTAATGAAATTTCGGCCTAGGACAAAACAACAAAACTACACATCCCAGAAACACTAAACTTGGCAGCACAACCCCTCATCCATGCCTCTACGTTCATACAACAAAAAGCTCCAGCTACTCCAGAAAACGGCCAGGCTTTGAGACTGCAAGGCTATTCAGTGCTATTCCATCTGGCCAACAAAGGATTCCCATAAGCCACAGCAACGCGTGGCTGGGCAAAGGTAGTAGATTTATAAATACCAATAAATACCATGTATAAATGCCCAAACATGCATTGGCTATCTATCAATCTAATCTATCAGTCTAATCTAATCTATCTAATCTATCTAATCTATCTAATCTATCTTATCTATCTGTCTGTCTGTCTGTCTGTCTGTCTGTCTGTCTATCTATCTATCTATCTATCTATCTATCTATCTATCTATCTATCTATCTATCTATCTATCTATCTATCTATCTATCTATCTATCTATCTATCTATCTATCTATCTATCTATCTCTATCATGAGGACAGTGAGAACTCGCCTTGCAATGCGCCCCTCCTGCCTCCAGGGGGCAGCGGTATTCTCCTTTGGCCCTCTTTATTTCCTTCATCTCTATTGGCCGCCCGGCACGACTGGCCGCACAAGATCCCGTTCCGGACCTCTCGCGATCTTTTCCACGGCTCCAACATGGCGGTGAGTAGCGGCCTCCAGAAGGGCTCCACCGGGGGGAGGCCGGGAATCTGCCGCCATCCTGCCGCCACCGGGTCTCTTTCGGCAGGGTTTTCCTTCGGAGGGACGGGAAGGCGCCGGGAGAAGGGCGGGCGACCTTTAGTAGCGGGGGAGAGCCATATTGGCCAAGGATGGCGCCGGGAAAACACTCAGGCCTTGTGGGGCCTTTCAGCCATTGCTGTCCAGGCTCAGTAGTCGAGCTCCAATCTCTCCATTTGGGATCCCACACCTCAGTTTCCATGCATTCTGTATCTTTGGGGAGTCCCGTCCGTATGGGTGGCACAGGGGGTATCTACACTGTAGAATTGATGCTGTTTGATCCCACTTTAACTTCCCTGGCTCAGTGCTTATGGGATCCTGGAGTTAGGAGAAGGATCAAGACCTTGCTAAACTACAAATTCCATGATGCCAAACATGTCTAGAACAGGCATGGGCAAACTTGGGGCCCTCCAGGTGTTTTGGACTTCAACTCCCACAATTCCTAACAGCCGGTAGGCTGTTAGGAATTGTGGGAGTTGAAGTCCAAAACACCTGGAGGGCCCAAGTTTGCTGATACCTGGTCTAGAATTATTTCTTTAAGGCAGAACTGCAGAACCTGTGACCCTCCAGGTGTTTGGGCCTTCAACTCCCAAAAGCCATATCCAGTTTGTCCAGTGGTCAGGAATTTTTTAGACTCTGAACGCACCAATCAGCATATTTCTAAGTGTATTTTTATTTTACTGGTGGTGGCGCAGTGTGTTAAAAGCGCTGAGCTGCTGAACTTGCAGACCGAAAGGTCCCAGGTTCAAATCCCGGGAGCGGAATGAGCGCCCGCTGTTAGCCCCAGCTCCTGCCAACCTAGCAGTTCGAAAACATGCAAATGTGAGTAGATAAATAGGTACTGCTCCGGCGGGAAGTTAACAGCGCTCCATGCAGTCATGCCGGCCACATGACCTTGGAGGTGTCTATGGACAACGCTGGCTCTTCAGCTTAGAAATGGAGATGAGCACCAACCCCCGGAGTCGGTCACGACTGGACTTAACGTCAGGGGAAAACCTTTTTTTTTACCTACCTATTTTTATGAATGTCTAATGTAATTAATTTTAATTGAATTGCAGTATATTGTATTATTTTTATATATGTGCTTTTATTGTAAGCCGCCCTGAGTCCCCTCTTGGGTGAGAAGGGCGGGATACAAATGCTGTAATAAATAAAATAAATAAATTCTGGGAGCTGGAGAGCCATAGGTTGTGGAGGCCTGCTTTTTAAGGTATGAAGTTTTATGTTGACATGATGTGAATCTCAAACAGGTGCTAGTTAAGGAGTAGCCCCATACGTAGTTCCTCCATGTCATAAACCAGGGGTCCCCAAACTAAGGCCTGTGGACTGGATGTGGCCCTCCAAGGTCATTTGTCCGGCCCTTAGTTTTAGACTTAGGCTCGCCCTAAGTCTAAAATGACTTGAAGGCACACTACAACAATCCTAATTAACTTGACTATCTCATCAGCAAGAAGCAGGCCCACACTTCCCGTTGAAATCCTGGTATGTTTATGTTGGTTAAAATGGTTCTTATTTACAATATTGTATTGTTCTTTCATTGATTTTTTTTTTTGCACTACAAATAAGACATATGCAGTGGGCATAGGAATTTGTTTGTATTTTTTTATTTAAAAAAAGTCCACCCCGCCAACACTCTGAGGGACCGTGGACTGGCCCTCTGCTTTAAATGTTTGAGGATCCCTATCATAGACTGTGTACAATGTTATGTTATCTCTGTATCAACGGTACTTTGTTGCTTCATTTTTGTGCAGCAACAGGAGCAGGTTGAGAAGGAGAACCCCATGCGGGAGCTGCGCATCCGCAAACTCTGCCTGAACATCTGCGTTGGGGAGAGTGGGGACAGGCTCACCCGAGCTGCCAAAGTCCTGGAGCAGCTCACGGGGCAGACCCCTGTGTTCTCCAAAGGTAAACCCGTCAGGAAACTATCACGAAAGCTTCTAGTGAATTTCAATGCCAGGGATGCAAGAGTTTCATTAAAGTTCCTCAGAATTCACTCTCTCTCAAGCTCCATGTTCCATTTCAGGTGTTACATATTGCTTTCCAGTTTTTGTGACTTTCAAAGTAACAGGAGATTATAAGCAGAAAAATTGAGTGTCCATAAATATATTTTTTAGGAAATCATTTTTTTTTGCGGTTAAGGTAGAATATAAGATAGAAAAAAGATAGAGAGCCACTCTTCTAGAAAAGAGAGTGAAATGCTATTTATTAATTTCAATAACCTGGATCTTAGTTGTGTCTAATTTATGTTTTGAATTGGTGTTATCTTGTCTGCATATGATTTGTATCCAAATGTAGACCTTCTCTTTGCATGCTGCTGTCTCTTGCTTTGGGCTGACTGTTAGGGAGACTTTTTATCTGTTTCAGAATACAGCAATGTAATCCTCCTCCTGCAACTTCATTCAAACTGACTAAAATTTTGCATGTCTTGCAGCTCGATACACTGTCCGCTCCTTTGGGATCAGGAGAAACGAAAAGATTGCTGTCCACTGCACTGTGCGCGGGGCTAAAGCTGAGGAGATCTTAGAGAAAGGCTTGAAGGTGAGCTCGTCCCTTCTGGACAAGTTCCTCACAGAACTTGCCATCATTTGAAAGGAGGGCAAGCCATAAAGCTGATGTCTCTGTTTCAGGTGCGGGAATACGAGCTAAGGAAGAATAATTTCTCCGACACCGGCAATTTTGGTTTTGGAATTCAAGAACATATTGATTTGGGTATAAAATACGATCCCAGTATTGGTATCTACGGCTTGGACTTCTATGTGGTTAGTATTCTCAGTTTATCTTTTTGCATTGTTGACGGTAATCTGGGGTCTTACCTAGTTATGGCAAAGGGGGGCAGAGTACAGGCCTGGTCTCCTGAAGGCTTTTTACACTCCTCAGCCTCTCCATATCCCCCACTCCAATTTCTATCCCCCTCTTTGTTGTTAGTTTCCGTGCCATAGCCTGTTTAGTTTGATATTAGGTAATAGTGGGTTTTTTAATCTCCGTTTTTATTAAAAAGTCATCTCTTCTTGGAGATCATCAGGCATAAAGTCAGTTGTTGTTGTGTGTTTTTATGTATTTTATTTCACTGTTTGTGTGTGTGTGTGTGTGTAGAGGCAGGTAATAAATAAAATGTATTATTACTACAGTCTGTAGATTTTGCACATAATATGGGGGATTTGTATGTGGCTTCGCTTGCTTATGGGATTCCAGTGGCCTTGTTCATTTTGCTTTATATTTTGATATCCATCTGAAAGACAAGGATTTGCAATGGGGGACTTGCTGATGGTTGCATCAGCTTCTTCCTGAAGGAGAAGGTAGAAGCATCTGCTTTGTGTTCCAGTCAGAATCTAAATGGACCTCCTTCACCTCATCCAGGGGTTGGCTCTTAGTGGATTTAGGGCACGGGGAGGTGCTGGCTGTTAAGGTGGCCTGTGTTACCATAGGATCTGTGTATACAGAGCAGTCATAAATGACAAATTTTAGAGAATTTTAGTAGAGAGTATAAACCAAGTTATTTATTCTTGGAGTTGCACTACATCTAAATTTAATAGTAGTTGCTATGGTATACTGGTTGTCTCCGTGAGAAATTGTATCATCTACTACTTGTCACCTACCATATCAAACACTCAGTTCTCTCTTAAGCTCTTCTAGTGCCTTCTCGATTACCACTTTGACATATGAGAGAATATAGCTGGAAAGGTTTAATAAAATGGACTTCCAGTAGTAAATAATAATTATTGTTAACTGCTGTAGGTTCTGGGCAGGCCTGGTTTCAGCATTGCTGACAAGAAGCGCCGAACTGGGAGCATTGGGGCCAAGCACAGAATCAGCAAAGAGGAAGCTATGCGGTGGTTTCAACAGAAGGTAAGTCCTGTTGGAAAGAAAGATTTTGCTCAGCTTTGATGAGCTGCATCTTAGTAAAGCATGTCTAAAGATGAATTCTTCACTTCTCCAGCAATGCTGTGATCACTCAGGAACATTTCCTTAAGCGTGTTAGAATTCCAGTAAAGATAGCAAGGAATTCCTGAAGTTGTCTGTAAAACAGAAGTGTATTTCCAATGGCCTTCCAGATGTTTTTGGACTACTCCGTTACCTGTCTGAGGCCATGACTGTGTTGGTTGGTTTTTGGGACAAATTTTCCCTACCCCTAGTTGTTTAAACCATATATAAGATAGGTTTCTACTGAAGTAAAGAGTTTTGAGCCACTTTCTGGGGCTAAATTCACATGAATTTTTGTTGTGATGTCTCATGAGATGTAGATAATATTTGAAAGGCTACTCAGCACATTAAGAGTGGCATTTATAAACATCTCTTCTCTAACCATCCTGTAGTATAAGCAAGCCTGCTTTTGGGGGGCACAAAAAGCCTGTTTTAACAGTTGAGGTAGTAAAACTACATCCATGCTTCCCACCTTCCCTGTTCTATGCACAAAACATCATTCTTCACACTACTTTGCCCTTCTATTGCTTATAGGGATTGGATGTGAAGATATTTACACACTTTATTACTTACCTCTGGTATCTTTCCTCTCTTGCAGTATGATGGCATCATCCTTCCTGGTAAATAAATGGTTTCCTCTATTCAAAAAGAGCCAATAAACTTTTTCCACTGTTTCACTAGTTTGCTGTTGTGCGTTTTGTACAAAAACCGGTGCCTTTCCCTGAAATAGCCTGCTTTTTCCTAGGGAGTCCTGTTGTGCATTTAACAGGCACTGCCTCTCCAATTACACAAGTATTAAATCCCCTGAGTTTGAACCAAATAATTGCGAACATGTTCAAGCATATATCTCCCTTGTTTGCAGTAGTGGGGATAACTGCTATCAAGCACCCTGCAATTACCTGGCTTTCGTTCACCTCTCAGTGATTTTACCCCCAGGGAAGAAAGTGTGAAGTGGAAACTCAATGTATATAGATGATACATAAAATAATATTGCCTTATTGTGTAGTATGTCCTGGTGCAGGTTGTAGAAATTTGGGAGAAGTATTGCTGTGAAACACAGCATGAGGTCTATGACTTTAGGAATCAAATTTTGAAGAGTAAAGCTGGCAAGGACTGGGACCTGCCTTTATTACCAGCTATACAGACTTGTGTCAGAATGAAGACCTTGCTCTATCATCCTATGGCTTTTCATTCATCAAAGGTATGCCTACAGTGCTAAGACATGAACTAAATAAGGAAAAAGCTAATGCAGGTTCACCAGAAATGGGAGGTGTTAAGATTTGCTTAGGTACAGTATTCAAATCTCTTTTATTTGTTTTGAACGTTTGAGAGTCTCAGTAGGTTTAGTTAATAAACCAGTAATTGCTTAGCTTTCCCTTGCGGATTCTTCTCGCATATGGCACGTTTCTGGTTTTTTCCCGGTTGGGTTCTACTAATGTTGCTGAAGTGATATTATACAAAGTGGCTTCTTAATACATTTTATGGAGCACATTGATATTGAATAAAGGGAAACCGCAATTTGCATTGCCCAAAAAACTACTGCCATGGGTGTAAGCATTATTTTTATTTATTCAGAGTATTGCCTAGTTTTGTAGTTGGATGCGATCTAGACTGACTGAAACAGTTTGTATAATCAAGAGTTCTCAGAATACTGCAGAACATGCATTAAAATGCAGCAAACTATGTTCCAAGGCCTGATGACAGTTTTGGAACTCATCTCTGATTCTTTGGTGTTAACCAACTTAGCTCTGAAGAATCCCATTATTTTACAATAGGAAATAATTATATCTAGTAAAAGATATATACATACCGATATACAGCATGACC
Organism: Anolis carolinensis; assembly: GCF_035594765.1. Lineage (NCBI taxonomy): Eukaryota > Metazoa > Chordata > Lepidosauria > Squamata > Anolidae > Anolis > Anolis carolinensis. The sequence goes on along the minus strand of NW_026943821.1, from coordinate 22,759,511 downwards.
TCTGCCCCTGCATCCGAGAAAGCAGTGGCTGTCAAACTTAAAAACAGATCATGAAATTGCGTGACTTGATGGAAAAGACAATAATGCTGGTTAAAATGAAAAGCAGGAAAGAAAGAAGACTGGATTGATATGGAATAGTGGTTTGAGTGTTGGACTACAACTCGAGACCAGGTTCAATTCCCCGGTTGACCGTGGAAGCCTACTGTCTTATCTTAGGCAGGTCAAGTACTCTTAGCCCTGTTGTAAGGCTGCCATAAGTCAGAACTCATGCGTTTCACCACTACTAGGAGATTTTTTTCCTTTTTGATAAGAGGTACAGTACGTACATTGAACCATGGATAAGTGACTTGTTTTAGGGGCTCAATGTTTTGACTAGAATGTCGAGACTTATGCAGGAGTATAGCAGCTGGTTAGATACAATTAGAATGCCTTATTTCCTCAAAGCACTAGAAACTGACAAAAACGCACCTCTCTATATTCTTGTAAACCACCTTGGGGTAGTTATGAATGCTCCAACCCACCCTTAGATACTGACGGCTGCTGATCCAACAGAGCTGGCCCGGGACCCTCTGGTGCTGGTGTGCGGAAGGGCGATGGTGCAGCAAGAGACCCCCACGGTCCCTTCCAAAAGTTCGCCGTCCTCGATCCATTCATTCAGGTCGGGGTTATAGGCCTGGATGCCCTTCTGGTATTTCTTCATGCTCTCATTCCAGCCCCCCACGAGCAGGATTTGCCCATTGAGGGTGGCCACCCCAGCCATGCTCAAGCCAATGGGCAGCGGGGCCACGTGACTCCACTGGTTGGTGGAAGGGTTGTAACACTCCACCGGGATGACGTCCACCCTCTCCCCTCGGGGCCCCAGCTGGCTGCCCCCCAGGACGTACCCACGATCCCTTAACGTGGCACCACCGTGCCACCCTCTTGGAGTGCTGAGCCAGGTACAGTCCCTCCAAGTGTCTGTGGCTGGGTTGTAGCTGCACACAGTGCGGGAGTAGGCATTGTTTACGTAGCCGCCTGTCACCAGGATCTCGCCTCCCAGGATCATGCTGGCATGGCAGCAGCGTGGGAGCTCCATGTTGGTCTTGGCTTGCCAGCTGTTGGTGGATGGGATATAGCATTCGATGGAGGTGAGGGTCCCCTTGGCATTGCGTCCCCCTATGGCATAAAGGTGCCCGTTGAAGGTGCTGAGGCTGAAGTGAGTTCTTTTGTGGGCCATGCTGGCCAAGTGGAGCCAGGTGCCAAAACGTGGGTCGTACCTGGGGAGAGAACACAGTTGTCATTCAAGATTTCACCACATTGACATGAAACCTGATTTCAGCTTGTGCATTTCAGAAAGGCTATGATGGAGAAAAAGGGAGAGAGAAATTCTAGTGCTAGTATGTGTTTATACATTCAACCCTCTGCATTTGGGTTATCATGATTGGCAAGTTGTAAAGCTACACAATCTTTCCCCCCGCCCCCCGAAATGATGCATATTCGAATTTTCAGAGAATGAGAATAGTTCCCATTTAGAGCAATACATATGTTAGTGTCCAGCACCAAATGAATTATTTGGGAGGTCTAGAATACTATTTTCCCCAAAACACTCATCCTTAAAGCCTTGCTTTGTATTCGCATTACCTGCACAGATTGTTAATGGCGTGCTTGGCTTGGTTGCGGGCATCGTTTTGATCTTCTCCTCCCGCCACATAGAGGAATCCATCCATGACTGCCACACATTGGTTGAAGCACTTGGTTGGCATCTCTGTCAGCTTGTTCCAATTCCCATCCTGATCTCTGTGACTCACGTCTTTACTAATGGCCTTATCTGCGGCGCATGGGCGCCCGCCAACCACCAGCAAGACCTTCTGGCTCCCTCGAATCTTGGTCCTTCTGGACTGGAGGTCATTCTGCTGGAAAGGCAGCAGGTGGTAATTCATGGCGTCGACCAGCAGCCTGTGGCATTCTGGGTTTTGCATCATACACGGCACAGGCTGGACATAGTTGATCAAGTCATGCGCTGGGATGGTGCCGAACCGGACGTTGTTCAGGAGGTCGGCAGCATGTTGGACTCGCTTAGGGTCAGATTCAAGCCACTTCATGGCAATCTGGAAAACCACTACCTCACTGGGGAACTGAAGGTCATCGTCCATCAGCAATTCGTTGAGTTGGTCAAAGGTGAGCTTCATGAACTGCTCGGTCTCCGAGAACTCAAGGAAATGTTCCCGGATGAACTTCTTGGCAGCATTCTTTGTCTGGTTGAGACTGTAGGTCTCGGCCAGGTTGGCCACATACGTCCAGTTCTCCACATTCATCTCCTGGATGAGAAAGTCTGTGCATATGTTGAGCAGGGCAGGCATCTGCAGGTAGCTGGCAGTGGAAATGGTGCTTCCAATGGTGTACAGAGAGAGACTCACTCTCCCTGTGTAGGCGTAGGTTATGATGGTGGCCAGGCCCAAAGGAGAAATGTCTACAAGGTCCACTTGTTGAAGGCTGGGGTTCTTCTTCAACAGGCTTCTGAAGTAGTCACTACAAGAGGACATCACCAGCTTATGGACATTGAAGGTCTTTGTTTTTGTGGCAACGGTGAGATCGCAAAGGAAGTGCTCCTTCTGCATACGGTGCGCCTCCTCCAGGGTGTTCGCTCCGTGCCTTGGGTCTAAAACCTCGTTGGCTGTGCAGAGGAACCCATCGGAGCCGTTTTCAAAGAATTCATCCAGCTGTTGATGATGGTCGATGTCAAGGGAAGGCTCTTCTACCATTGTGAGGTTGGCAGGACCATCTTTCTTCAAAGGCTTGATCTTCTTGGGGGCTTTCTTTTTGGGGGCCATTGGGGCAGAGGGACACCTGCAAGGACATATGAAGGGAGAAGTTCCTTGTTAGGGCATCCCGTAGGATAGCATATAACAATCTGCACAAAATCAAAAGAGATTTGAAAGAGATGAGCAAGATCTCCAGAAAAGTATTTTTGGGATATGATCCTAATTTGTGCATAATTCCTTTGAGGATTAATCATTGCAGGTTTGATCTATCTGCCCACTCAATAATAGGATGCCTGGCCATTATTACCTTGCACTTTATTGACTTTTTTAGCTATGAAACTACCTCTCCCATGTTGAAGTTTTCTGCACTTTGGCCAGATCTGTGTTTTAGCCTCTCGTTTTTAACATTTTATGCTGTATGCTGATTTTTATGATTGTTTTACTGATGTTGATGTTTTATTGATGCGATATTTGTTTTATTGTTTTTTATTGTTTTATTGCTGTTATTGTATTGTTGTGTCGGGACTCCGAGTCCCTCCGGGGAGAATGGGGCGGGGTATAAAAATAAAGTTGTTGTTATTATTATTATTATTATTATTATTATTATTATTATTATTATTATTATTCCAATACCAGTGCCAGTTTTGCAAGCATACAGCCCTAATTCCATCCATCTGCTCATCCATCCATCAATTTTCTCAATCTGTCAAGACAGAGCTTATGGTACGGTACAGTATGGTGTATAGTATCAATTAGGCCCGTTTTAATAATAACTCTCAAGCAACCAAAAGTACACTTAACCAGGATCTATTACTCCCTATGGATGCCATGGGTTAACGACTGTAATGGGAATCTGCACCAACTGTATATCTGGTCAAGGCAGGTCACTAGCTAGTATATCTACAGAGATAATACATCCAAATATTCTTCAATAAGAAACGTTGGGTCCACTGCAGTCTGCCACGTGTGGGCTTCCAGGCCTGGACACATGTCATGCCTGCGGACAAGGCCCCGACGGGGGTCCCAGCTGCTCCTCAGCTGTTTCTGTCCACCTCCCTTTTGCTGTGGCGGAAAGAGATCCGAGTCAGCCGGCCACAAACCTGTTTGCAGCAGACCAAAAATAGCCACTCAAATGCCTCCATCTTCCATCGCTCTGAGTGAGATGCAAATATCATGTTTCTGGAAGGTTAAGCAATTGGTAATTCTAAGAATAGGAGAGGAAGGGGGTAAGGGATGAACGTGGAGCAGGTTATCAATGCCAGTCCAGCTGAAGGTTGACAATGGCATTAGATTCTCAATTCACCGGAACACAAGCAGATACTAAAACTGCATCTTGCATTAACAAAGCCGTTTTTAATAACAGTACATTAAATTACTTTACATTTGTCTTAATTTGCTTTTAACTGCTGTATTCCAATATTCCTATCTATTCAGTCTATTATTAACTTGTGTTTTAATTATGTTATTAAGTTTGCTATTTTACCTGTATGTGTAATGTCTGTTTTTATAATTGTACATGTCTCTGTACATTTGATGTGTTTTATATTGTTACTGTTTTTATCTGGGTTTGACCCTTGTAAGCAGCCCCGGGTCCCTCCAGGGAGATGGAGGCGGGGTATAAATAAACTATTATTATTATTATTATTATTATTATTATTATTATTATTATTATTATTACAGTAGAGTCTCACTTATCCAAGCCTCGCTTATCCAAGCCTCTGGATTATCCAAGCCATTTTTGTAGTAAATGTTTTCAATATATCGTGATATTTTGGTGCTAAATTCATAAATACAGTAATTACAACATAACATTACTGCGTATTGAACTACTTTTTCTGTCAAATTTGTTGTATAACATGATGTTTTGGTGCTTAATTTGTAAAATCATAACCTAATTTGATGTTTAACAGGCTTTTTCTTAATCCCTCCTTATTATCCAAGATATTCACTTATCCAAGCTTCTGTCGGCCCGTTTAGCTTGGATAAGTGAGACTCTACTGTATTATTATTATTATTATTATTATTATTATTATTATTATTATTATTAAAATCAATATAGAGTTTTTGGGTTGCTGTGAGTTTTCCGTGCTATATGGCCATTTTCCAGAAGCATTATTTCCTGATGTTTCGCCCACAAGTGCCATAGATGTGGGCAAAATGTCAGGAGAGAATGCTTCTGGAACGTGGCCATACAGCCCGGAAAACACACAACAATCCTGTGATTCTGGCCATGAAAGCTTTCGACAGTCTATTGTATTTTGTAGTTAATAAATAATAATAAAACTTTATTTATACCCCGCCACGGGGACTCGGGGCGGCTCACATGGGACAAGGCCTGGTCAACATAGTTCACAAAAGTAACAACATGAATACATTAGCACAATATACACAGGTTAAAACACAATAAGTTAATAAAACAAGAGGTAATACATCAGTAATAATATCAATAGTTGTGCCCTTAACGGGAACTGGAAATACAAAGACAGCTACAACACGGCAAATTGAGTCTAATGGGCTCCTGGGCATGAGTTCTATAATCTTTGGTACCAGAAATAAGGTGAAAAGAATACGGATTGTTTTTTCTAGATCACAGAAAAAAGGAGCAATTCAATATATCACAACAAGCGTTTTATCCGTAGAATCGTTTTTAGCTTCGGGTCCTCTTTGGAGCCGATGCCCTAAAACACAGCTGCAGACTCATAGGATTCCAGTGTTATTTATAGCATTCATTTATGTGTGTAAATAACTGCGGGGAACTTACAGAGGTACACGGTCCTTGGCAAGCAGCTCTCAATTATAAAACCAATTACGACTTAACTAAACGCCGGTATGGTAGGATGGCCTCTTTGTGATCCACAGGAGATACGTTACGGAGTTCATGCAGATAGTTGTAACCACCCATAGCATTGAGATTTCCTCCTAAGCCTTCTGTGTATCGTGTATGGCTTGCAGTGCTTTCCAAAGAAATAGCCGTATGATAAGAGAGTTCAAAGCAGGCATGGGCAAACCTTGGCCCTCCAGGTGTTTTGGACTTCAACTCCCACCATTCCTAACAGCCTCAGGCCCCTTCCTTTTCCCCCTCAGCCGCTTAAGCGGCTGAGGGGGAAAAGGAAAGGGCCTGAGGCTGTTAGGAATGGTGGGAGTTGAAGTCCAAAACACTGGAGTGAGGGCCCAAGTTTGCCCATGCCTGCTTTATAGTGTTGTTTTTCTTTATTGATGCTTTAGTCTGTTAAAAGTGTATTATTATTATCATCATCATCATCATTATTATTATTATGACATAATGCAGCTGTTTGCTTTTGCCAGCTCTGGTGAGAGCGAACGGCTGCGTTGTGTCCCAGCTAAGTCGGAAACCTGAGTCTTATGCCATCTGTTCCCGGTCCTTTCCCCGGCTTGATGTCCATAAGAAAGACCTGCTTTGTTCGGTCCTGGATCCGAAAGGCTCAAGTGAACTGGAAACTGCTCTGCAAATATTGACATTGGAAAGATCCTGGGAAAGGTAGAAGGCTTACCTTTGTGCCGGGGGTTTAATCCAATGGGGGGGAAAAGGTGTCCGAAGCAAAGCCTGGGAGGCAAAGAGGGAATCCAAACACAGCAGCAGTTCCCTTGCCCTCCTTCTCTCCCTTCTTCCCAAAGCGGACTGGGCAGCTGACCCTCCTTGTCACATTGAGCCCAATGACGCAGAGAGATGCCTTGACAGCTCTGGAAATGGAGCCCATGCAGGACGCAGAGAAGGTCAAGAGCTGCCAGGGTTGCAGCCCAAGGAAAAGTGCTGCCTGAGGAGGAAAGAAGAAGGAAAGTGTGAGGTCCTTAATAATGTGTCATACTATGTCTTAATGTCAATAATAATAATAATAATAAACTTTATTTATACCCCATCAACATCTCCCCACGGGAACTAGGGGCGGCTTACATGGGGCAAAGGCCTGAACAACATTGACGAAATAAACAATTTATACAATTCACAGTATAAAAGATAAAAACAGTAATACAATGTAAAACAAGAATAAAACTGTTGATAGTATCAGTCAACCACCAGTTCCTTCAGCCATCGCAAAGATTCTATGCCATTTTTCTCACCTTGAGACTTACAAGAACAGCTTGCATTCAGCCCCAAGGCAAGGCCAGCCCTGATGATTAGTTAATAATAATTCATGGAAATTACCTTTAATTAAGGTAAAGGTAAAGGTTTCCCCTGACGTTAATTCCAGTAATGTCTGACTCTGGGGATTGGAGCTCATCTCCATTTCTAAGCCGAAGAGCCGGCGTTGTCCGTAGACACCTTCAAGGTTATGTGGCCACTGGCATGACTGCATGGAGCGCCGTTACCTTCCCGCCGGAGCGGTACCTATTGATCTACTCACATTGGCATGTTTTTGAACTGCTAGGTTGGCAGGAGCTGGAGCTAACAGCGGCTGCTCATGCTGCTCCCAGGGCTTGAACCTGGGACCTTTCGGTCTGCAGCTCAGTGCTTTAACGCACTTTGCTACCGGGGCTAAATAACTAAATAACATTATTTAATAATGAATATTATTTAAGCCCCGGTGGCAAAGTGTGTTAAAGCACTGAGCTGCTGAACTTGAAGACCGAAAGGTCGCAGGTTCAAATCCCGGGAGGGGAGTGAGCGCCCGCTGTTAGCTCCAGCTTCTGCCAACCTAGCAGTTCAAAAACATGCCAATGTGAGTAGATCAATAGGTACTGCTCTGGCGGGAAGGTAACGGCGCTCCATGCCGTTATGCCGGCCACATGACCTTGGAGGTGTCTATGGACAACACTGGCTCTTCGGCTTAGAAATGGAGATGAGCACCAACCCCCAGAGTCGGACACGACTGGACTTAACGTCAGGGGAAACCTTTACTTTAAAAATGTAAATATACAATAATATAAACAGCAATACATCGAAGGACACACAAATACAAATAAAAATACACAAACACAATTACACGCCAATAGTAACACACACAGACAATAATAGACAAAAATCAAAATGCTCAAAAATTCAGCCTGCTTCATTTGATTAGCCCAACAAACTACTATTGAATGACTAATGAGAGTAGTCTTTTGCCCACAGTCAAAATGGCAGCCAGGGGGTTGTTGCCCTTCTTCAAGATGGGAACGCTCCAAACGCCTGTTTTCCTCCAGCTGTTTGTGAGCTGTTCCCCCCTCCCACCTTCCACCTTGCCCTCTTCCAAAATGACAGCCGTTAGCCTCCGCTGCGAAGCCTTTTCCAGCTTTCAAGATGGAGGACGAGGCTCTCTTCGGAAAAACGGTGCGGGGGTTACCTCTGTTTCCGTGCTTCCTGGGTTTTTGCCCGGAACAAACATGGCGCCGGAGGAGGAGCAAGAAGAGAGAGGAAAGTGGGCGGGGCGAAGAAGGAGCAGAGCCGTTGGGAAGGAGAGGGAGCCGCGAGGGCTGTCGGGTAGAGGCGTTGAAGCCGCGGGCCCACTTCCGTCGTGAAAGCGGCCTCGCCAGCAGTCAAAATGGCGGAGTCGGTGCTCGAAGTTGTGGGGAAGCTGCAGTCGCGGCTCTCGGGCGGCGCGGAGCCCAAGAAGGTAAGGAGGCGCCTGGAGCGAGGAGAGGGAAGGAGGGAAGCCGGAGAGGGAGCGGGATCGCCGGGGAAGAGGGCCTTGGAGGGGAGGGGAGGCGGGGGAGGCCCTTTGGGTCCCAGGGAGGGCGCCCCAGAGGCCATCCAGGCCCACCCCCTTCTGCCAAAGCACAATCAAAGCCCTCCCGACAGATGACCATCGAGACTCTGCTTAAAAACCTCCAGAGGAGACTCCACCACAATCAAATAGCTCTTGTATAAAATACTAAGTGTTGGAAGGGTCCCTAAAGGCCATCCAGTCCAATAGATCAGTTAAAACACATTGCAATACAAACACAGTAAAATCAGCAGTTATACAAAACAGTTACCTTAACCAAAACAATACAGTAAATCATAAAAACTAAGTTAACATATAAATCAGTTAAAAATAAAATAAAATAAAATGGGCTACCAGGTTGGTGGAGGAGAAGACACAGTCAAAGCCCTCCCGACAGATGGCTATCCAGTTGGAAGGGAGACCCAAAGGTCCTCCAGTCCAACTCCCTTCTGCCATATAGGAATAAACCATCTAACCCCCTCTGACAGATGGCCATCCAGTCTCAACTTACTTGGATTCCCAATTAGCAGCATATTACACACTCCGCAAAATCAAGGCAAAATTAGGTACAATAGAGTCTCACTTATCCAAGCTAAATGGGCCGGCAGAACCTTGGATAAGCGAATATCTTGGATAATAAGGAGGGATTAAGGAAAAGCCTATTAAACATCAAATTAGGTTATGATTTTACAAATTAAGCACCAAACCATAAGTTTGAAGGAACTTAAAGGCACACAACAACAATTCATGGCTCTTTGAATAATGGACGGAAAGACTGAGCTTCTAGAAGGCTTCCCTCCAATTCCTTGCAAGTCAATTACTGTAACATTTTGCAACTTCTGAATGCTTTGTCGTGTCCTTTTCATTGGACTGATTTGAAGGAAAGATAGGAAGAGTGAACAGATGTGCCATGCTTTGTTTATTACTTGAACATATATTAGTGCCGGGAAGAAAGCACCTTATCTCTGGCACACTTCCTTGTGATATCAAATCAGTCAACAAAGAGACTCAGTTGCTGAAAGTGTGGTTGCTTCCTGTTTTTAATGGGGATTTGGTTTTATGCAGCTTTCACGGAATGATTCTATGTTGCTTCTGCCACCTCAACACCTTCAAAATCAGATGATACTGTATATTCTTCTGGAATTCTTGAAATTCTAATACCATTGTTACAATAATTTGGAAGAATACAGTGTTATAATTTGGTATCACTGTCTGTGCTTTATGGAGTTTGTAGTTTGGTGAATATTTTGAGAAGTGCCCTGAAAAGCGAGGTACTGTGAATTTATGATGGTGTATTGACTGCTTATTGCCTGTTTTGTTTTGCACTTGTTGTATTTTGTGTCAAACCTTGAGTGTTTCGTGAGCCGCCCTGAGTCCCTCTGGGAGATGGTGGTTGGATATAAATAAATTATTATTATTATTATTATTATTATTATTATTATTATTATTTTATTATGACACAGCAAACAAGATAGATGTGCTGGATTTTGTATCACAAAATCACAAGTCGAACACTTCCCAAGTGTCTAAGACTGTGTGATGTATTTTCGGATGATGAGTGCAGATCCCAGCAGGGTGACCTTTTGCAGTTGTTGTTATTATTATTATTATTATTATTATTATTATTATTATTATTATTATTACAGTAGAATCTCACTTATCCAAGACTCGCTTATCCAAGGTTCTGAATTATCCAAGGCATTTTTCTAGTCAATGTTTTCAATATATCATGATATTTTGGTGCTAAATTCGTAAATACAGTAAATACACCTTTTATATTTTGGATTTATTTATTTTGGATTTTGGGGTACTGTGTTTACATTTACTTGTGTAATCTTGGAGATGGGACTCGAGTCTTAAGTATGGAATTAGTTGATGTCTCACCTGTACCTTGTACACCTGTCCATCTACAGTATCTATCAATCAATCAGCCAACTATATATAGAAGTAGTTTCTATAGTGTCTGTCTGTTATACTTACCTATTTACTGTAACTATGTGTCTATCTCTTCACCTAGCTACAGTACTTACCATCTATCTACAACCCCATCTATTTACAGTATCAATCTATCTATATACAGTAGAGTCTCACTTATCCAAGACTCGCTTTTCCAAGGTTCTGGATTATCCAAGGCATTTTTGTAGTCAATCTTTTCAATATATATATATATATAGGTGCTAAATTCGTAAATACAATAATTACAACATAACATTACTGCGTATTGAACTACTTTTTCTGTCAAATTTGTTGTATCACATGATGTTTTGGTGCTTAATTTGTAAAATCATAACCTAATTTGATGTTTAATAGGCTTTTCCTTAATCCTTCCTTATTATCCAAGATATTCGCTTATCCAAGGTTCTGCCGGCCCATTTAACTTGGATAAGTGAGACTCTATTGTATTATTATTATTGTGGTTGGTGGGTGATGGAGATTCCACCTCCTTCACCAAACTACAAATCCCAAGATTCCACAGGGCTGAGGCATAGCAGTTAAAACCCACCTGTGATCTTACTTGGGAGAACAGCTGCTTTTTTCATTTGGTGCCGGAAAGACCAGTGCTCATATCTGCCGGGTTTCCAAGAAGTGAGCTGAGAAATCCCTCTTGAATCTCCATGTGTTACACTTTTAGATCTCAGTGGTCAGGTAAATGGACATGGAAGTGCTAAGTGCCGGTCGGATATAACAAGTATGTATGCCGCCTTTCCAGAATGCCAATTCTTGCAGCAGCTTACTGGGGAGAAACTGTGACTGCATGAAAAATCCCAGCTCTCCCATCCTGTTAACTGCATGTCCGGCAATTCATTCTTGGGTTGTAATCTGTGTGTATTTGGGAGAAGGAAGTAGAGGATGCTTGGTGTGCTTAGTTTGAACTGGCTGTTTGCTCCAGGAAATCGTAACCTGTGACACATCAGCCAGATGTGGCCCTCAGCCCAATGCTATTCCTTCATCCGTCACTTCTGCCACCAATACAACTGGATAACTGAACATTGGAGATGGCTGCAGGGTATCTGAAGAACTGTTTGCACGTTTAGAATTGTGCTTCCTTGGGATATTTACCCTAGGAAAGCTCTAATGATAACTTTGAATTTGCCTGGGGTAAGTGGTAGTGTATCTAGTTGTTATTTCAGACATCTTATGGCACAGTGCATTTTAGCAGTGGAAACCATTCAGTGGAAAAAAATTAGTAGCAGATCAGAAAAATCCCAATTGAAGAAAATATTCCGCTCACAATCGTGTGGGTGGAGGCGTAGCTGGTGTAGAGCACAGAGAGAAGACTGGTTGGATTTGCAAAATGAAAGCAATCCCAAGGCTTGTAGAATCATTACAAGATATTCTGAGTTTTTCCTTTGCTTTGGATTTTTAAAGATTCCTCCTTTTTGGATTGTACCTCCCAAAATCCACTTTTACCTACTTGGCTCAGCGTATTCGAGCCAGCGTGCCTTATCTTTGACCTGACTAGACTTGATCACTAGCGTGATTTCAGGTGCCAATGTTATTGATTCTGGATCAGGCAACTGCTTGAGTTGGGCTGCCAGTTGTGTCACAGCCCTACAAATATACAGGTGAGGAATCTTTAGCTTTCCATATATTTTGGACCACAGTTCCCCCCTTCCCTTATCATTGGTTGTTCTCCGGTAGGTCTTATGAGAGTTGTAGTGCTCTGTGACTAGCAGCCTGATGGGTTTGAATCCACCTCTTGTATTGTAAAGAAAACACCCTTCACTTAGCAAACATCACAATTCTGTGTCCTTTCATTTTTGCAGTTGATGAAGAATTTGAAGAGGCTATCCGAGTTACCCATCACTGTTGATATTCTTCTGGTAAGAGCAATTTTGTCATGCTAATCTTCCTGTTTAGTTGCTGTGGTAATTCTGAGGATCACCGAGAAGATGGCAATCCTGTGGGTTGGGAACGCTGCACACCTGGACAGAGGTATGCAACTTGTTATGATATAGAACTGCGGTCTCCTGAAAAAGTCAGGTATGCAGTTTGTGGGTGCTCTTGGACTTGGCCATTTCAGGGGACTAGTCAAGAGGTTACATGCATAGAAATATGACAGCAGCCAAATCCTTGTCATTGACTGTGCTGGCTAGGACTTCTAGGAGTTGTAGTCCCTTTTGGACTACTGCAGGATTCCCGACTCCTGAAGGACAGCTCCTGTCAGAACCTGAGAATGATGGGAGTCATAGTCTAGAAATATCTAAATCAGAGATTGGAAAAATTACTCTGCCAGCCACCAGGTCAAAGGTTTGGAGAGCCATCGTTTTTAAAAAATAACTTTTCCAAGTTCTCATCTGAAGGGACACAGGTTTGTTCCACTTGATTGAAGGCACAATACTGGCTTGACAATTCCTGTCATATTTCTATGCACATAACCTTTTGAGCCATGCTTGTCGAGCTTTCCTTGCCCATAGTGTACACACAGCCTTTCTTACCTGGTCTCTAGTTAAACCAGTTTTGCATATCTTCATGGCATTTGCCAACAGAAAAACGGTCCAAATCCTTCAATCTTGTAGCAAACCCTATGGCACGCAAGAGGTGAATTTTTTTAGCACGCCTATTAGATATCACCTATGGAAAGAAACCTCTCCTTTCCCTTTCGCATTTACTCGTGTGTTGATTCTGCTCTTCCATGTACAGATATTATTTCAGTCCTCCACTGTAGTTTTCTTTATCCCATTATCTATTATTTACTATCTATTATAATATCTATATATCTTTGTTTTTATGTTTTTGATTAAATTGCATTTTGAAACTGTAATTTTGACAACTTTCTGCTGTATCACTCGAGCCTTTATAGGGATGAAGGGTGGACTACAAGCCAATAAATAAGCAAGGGATTTTTTTAAAAAAGTAAATAATTGGTTTTTTTTTAATTGGGTGGGGGATAATGTTATCTACTTTTCAGTATAAGACGTGATACATGCATACTTAAAGGAGATCTGATGCCATCTGATTTGGGTTTCTGCAGGAAACTGGGGTAGGGAAGACGGTGAACGGTTTACGGAAACACGAGCAGGTTGGTGATTTTGCCAAGAACTTGGTGGCGAGGTGGAAGAAGCTGGTGCCCGTCCCACCAGAGGCCGAGCGGTGAGCCCCTTTTCACCCTTGGTGGAATCTGAGTGCTGGGTTGGTGGCTTTTGTCCACACAAAACTGTAGACATGTCTGTGAATTGATGCACAGTTCCTCAAACCTGTCACTGAAGGCTGGGATATTGCATAGATATGTTGATAACAAGATGGCTATATCTTCAGTCCTAAAGACTAGGACTTTTGTCTTCAAATTTAAATGCAGGTTGAGCATCCACTACCTAAAATGTTTGGTACCAGAAGTATTTTGAATTTCAGATTATGTTTTTCAGATTCTGGAATATCTACAAAAAGTGGTATTTGGTGTGAATCCACATGTCCGTCATATCATAGATCCTTATATCTCTCTCTAGCCTTGTGCCTCTTTCCAGCTTTTCATCTTTTCCATTCACTATTTGGGTTGTGCTTGGGACAAGAGGCTGGAGAGAGACTGAGGATCTGAAAGATTATGGATATAAGGGACTTGATACCTGTATTCAGGTCAACAAATACAATGCATTATGTACAGGTGACTTTGCAAATGAACGATTAAGAATACTGCAGCTGCCGTCTTGAAAGTGGAAACAGCCAGCATAGGTGGCAAAAAGTTTTGCATTTCTGGATTAGAGGCGCTCAACTTGAATAGACTATGTGAAAACTCAGGAGTCAGTGTTGCATTCTGGTTCTGCCTTATTCCTTGAATTGTATAGTTGGAAAAGATCGCAAGGGCCATCCAGTCTAACTCAAGGGGCTAGAAATGCCCAGCCTCAGTAGGAGTAAGATTTTCTTTCCATCATACATAAGTTAGACTACTCTTTCTTTCTTTAAGGCACAATCATGAGCCTGCAGACCGCAGCTATGACCGAAGCATCCAGAGGAAGCGGCAACGTGATCCTTCCCCCAAAGAGGAGGAAGAAGTTGAGCAGGACTACACAGAAGCCTACCAGCCCTCTTGCAGCCAGTCCTACCACCTGGAACATGGGGCAAAGAAGACCAAGAGATACTCAGAGCCTGAGAGAGCCCATGAAACTGTAAGCTATGACATCCCGGAGGACAGGACGTGGGACCGAGAGTCCCCGGTGCTCTCCGACCAGGAGGGCTCTGATTACGGACAAACGGCCTCCCCTGAGCCAAGCGACGTCCCTCAGGAACTGTACGTGGACTTCTGTAGAACTGAGGAAGAGGAAAGGGAGCAGAAATCTCTTCATAGGAAGGCCGCTAAGGGCCACAGCTTTCAGGATAGGCAGGAGGGGAACCACAGTAGGAATTTCAGTGATGCCCAGGACAAAACCGGCTCGGGTCGGAGCAAGGAACACAAGTCTTCTCACAAGGAGAAGCAGCGGCTAGAAGCCAAGGGCGAGGACAGGGCGCCTGCTTTTGGCCTTGAGCGGATGCACAAGAGTTCCTCCAAAGAGTCCGCTTTGATGGGCAGCAGCAAGGAGAGGCCCAAGGCCTTGGATAGCTCCAAGCGAGAGAAGAAAAGAGAAGGTGGCAGCGCCAAGAAGGAGAAACTGCACCTGGACTCGGAGGAGGCGCTGGACGATCACGTGAAGAAGCCAAAGCACCCAGATTCAGATAGAGCCAAACCCGAGAAAGTGAAGCTCGGAGACCGGGAGAAGGTGAAACCCGAGGGGGATTCCTCTACTAAGAGCAAAGAGAAGAAGTCTTCTGGCAGCTTAAAAAGCTCGGAGGGCAAACCCAAAGCCCCCGATTCGCACAAACGAACAGCCGCCTTCTCGCCTCCAAATCCTGGGGAGGGAGAAGTGGAGGACGTGTATGAGCGACCCACTATGTCTTTTGAGTCCTACCTGAGCTATGACCAGCCCCAGAAGAAGAAGAAGAAGGTGGTCAAGCCTCCACCTCCTGTCGTCGAGAAGGAGAAGGACAGAGGACACGGCAAACAGAACGGTTCCAAGGCAAGTGCCAAGAGCAGTGACACCAGCCAAAAGCCCCAGAAGCAGAGCAGTGAAAAGAAGGCACCGGGGGTGTCCAAAGCAAAAAAGGTGAGTCTGACGCCATGGGGCTGCCTCCATTTGAAAAATAAATACAGCTACTTGTCCAGAATTTGGAAATATTTACAATATGAGGAGTAAAACTGTCAGCTCAGCAGGATTAGTGACCGTATTGGCTACTGAATTCTAAGCCCAAGCTTTCCAAGCTTTGGTGCCATTGGGATACTACAACACTCAAATGGGGAGCTGGAAACTAATTGTTGTTGGTCCTCTGGTGTCAAGATGTTGGGTTTCCTTTTTGAAACTCCGGAGACGTTTAGGCTTTGCTTGACTACCACATAAGGGAGTTTTCTCCTGCATCACTCCCACATTGTGGTATGAACGGCCAGAGAGGGCTAATCCCTCTTTCTGCTTTTAGGACCTCTTACCCTGGTACTTGAAATGGTTTGAGCTGTATTGTTTTTACTATTGCATTCCTATTGTTTATATCTGGGGGGATGGGAAAATACAATATTTGTAAATCTCCTCTCTTTCAAGAGCGTTCTCAAGTCTCTGGGGCTCCCACAGCTTCACCCCTTTTAACTTTTTAGTGCATTAATGAAGTTTTCTCCATGCCTTTGAAGGGAACGAGGGGAAGTTTTGCCTCATGAGAGAAATAAACCCAGAAGCAGATATGATTCCTTGTTAGTCTTGCAACTCTTGGTCCCCTTTTGCCTCTGTTTCTTTCTCTTTCTCATTTTTTTCTTCCCACTCCATGAAAGGTACGTTTTGAACTCCTTGAGTAAGAGACTCTTTTGCTCATGTGACCAGAGCAGATTTTACAAACTGAAAAGAACTTGCACTACTTTTCTCTCCCTTCCTTTTAGGCCATCCATGGGCCACATAAAAGTAGCTGCAATATGTGCAGTAAATATGTAGTATGTGCTCACTTCTTCTTTCCTTTCCTCTAGATTCCCATTGACGTGGTGCCAACGCTTCCCGACATCCCTTTGCCTCCAATCCAGGCCAACTATCGCCCTCTTCCTTCGCTTGAATCAATTCCCCTTGCCCAGCCAAAGAGGAAAGGTAGGTCAGAAGCCAACTGCGCCAAATTCGCTTGGAAATGTCCCTAATTCTTGTTGATATTGTATAGACTCTGGCAGAACATTTTTTCCTGTGTGACAGATATCCAGCACTAAATGAATTCTGTGAATTCATTGTCATTCAGCCCCTTGCACCAATGTTCACCTGGCTGCTTTCTGCCTGGGGTCATTGTTTGTCGGGAGGTGTTAGCCGGCCCTGATTGTTTCTTGTCTGGAATTCCCCTGTCTTCTGAGTGTTGTTTATTTACTACCAGGCTTTGAAACTGCAAGGCTATTTAATACTAATCAAGCTTGCTAATTGCAACATTCACACTTACCGCAAACATACTAGAATTCTTTCTCCCACCCTGGACATCATTCCACAGATATATCAACCCCACTTGTCTAGTTTCCAACAGACCTCACAACCTCTGAGGATGCCTGGCATCGTTGTGGGCGAAACATCAGGAGAGAATATTTCTGAAACATGGCCATACAGCTTGAGAAAATCACAGCAGTCCATTGAAAATTTATTTATTTTATTTACAGTATTTATATATTGTAATACAATATAATAATAATGCAATAGAGTAATGTTAATTATATATTATATATTACATGTAGTATTAATAATAATATTACAATATATTGATATAGTACAATATAGTAATTTATTGCCAGTGTTGTGCTATGCTAATAATATAATATTGTAAAGTTAATTTGTAAGCTGCTCCGAGTCCCCTTCGTGGTGAGAATGGTGGGATATAAATGTATTAAATAAATAAATAAATACATACATATTCCACTCTTCTCACCTCAAAGGGGACTCAGGGCAGATTACAATGAACATATATATGGCAAACATTCAATGCCTTCAGGCAAACTACATACAGTATAGACACACACAGAGGCATTTAACATTTCCAGCTTCATGAGGGTATGCTCGATTCCAGCCACAGGGGGAGCTGTTGCTTCACCGTCCACTAGTGACACCGAGTGCTGTACTTCCTCATTCCTTTCTGCTTGGTGCTGGCAGTTTTATGGTGTTGTAAATTAGTTAAATTAACCTCCCGCATAAAGCATGCCTAAATTTCCTAGTTGACAGATGCAACTGTCTTTCGGGCTGCTTAGGTAAACAGCAAGCCGGGCTATTTAATGGTCGGGGGCTTAACCCGACCCGGGCTTCGAATTCATGACCTCTTGGTCAGTAGTGATTTATTGCAGCTCGTCACTAGCCAGCTGCGCCACAGCCCGGCCCAAACAAACATTTAAAATCCCTAAAACTGATTAAAAACATATTCAGAACTAAAACCACAGAACCAGCTGACTTGATCTTAAAAACCTTCTTTTTTAAAAGCCTGTCTGAATAAAAATGATAAAAGGGGTAGGGCCGTTCTAGCTTCCCTGGGAAGAAGGGTCCTGGAGTATGTAGTCATCGTTAATAGTTTAGTCTTTGAGTTTTTCCCCTCTAATCCTTTCTTAGTAAAGATAAAGGTTTCCCCTGATGTTAAGTCCAGTCGTGACCGACTCTGGGGGTTGATACTCATCTCCATTTCTAAGCCGAAGAGCCGGCGTTGTCCGTAGACCCCTCCAAGGTCATGTGGCCGGCATGACCGCCACTACATCTCTGAGTAACAAGCATCACCGTTGAATTCTGTCCCTTTTGTCTCCCTGAATCTCTGCCATAGAGACCTCACCTTGGCGCCCTTCTCTCTCTGTTCTTTCCCTGGCTCTCTAGCCCTATCTTCGCCCATCGAGGAAGATGAGGCCGGCTTCACGGGACGCAGGCTGAATTCGAAGATGCAGGTCTACTCAGGCTCCAAGACCGCCTACCTTCCAAAGATGATGACTCTGCACGAGCAGTGCATCCGGGTCCTGAGCAATAATATCGACTGTGAGTCCTGTTTGACCACATTGAGCTATCTCTGGGGTGCTTTGTGGTTGTCCACTTCTGTTAGTTCTCACATTCTTAGAAAGAAATACAGTAGAATCTCACTTACCCAAGCTAAATGGGCCGGCAGAACCTTGGATAAGCAAATATCTTAGATAATAAGGAGGGATTAAGGAAAAGCCTATTAAAAATCAAATTAGGTTATGATTTTACAAATTAAGCACCAAAACATTTATTTATGTATTTATTTACAGTATTTATATTCTGCCCTTCTCACCCCGAAGGGGACTCAGGGCGGATCACATTATATACATATAGGGCAAACATTCAATGCCCATATACACATAGAACAGAGACAGACGCAGAGGCAATTTAACCTTCTCCTGAAGGGATGTTCGATTCTGCCCACAGGGGGAGCAGCTGCTTCATCATCCACTCTGACGGCACTTCCTCATTCCAACGTTGTAAATTAGTTAAATTTGCCTCCCCACTTTATAAGTGGTACCTTATTTCCTACTTGATAGATGCAACTATCTTTCAGGTTGCTAGGTTAGCAATGAGCAGGGGCTATTTTTTTTTTTAATTGACGGGTGCTCACCCCGCCACGGGCTGGCCTTGAACTCATGACCTCTTGGTCAGAGTGATTTATTGCAGCAGGCTGCTCACCAGCCTGCCCCACAGCCCGGCCCCCATCATGTTATACAACAAATTTGACAGAAAAAGTAGTTCAATACGCAGTAATATTATGTTTTAATTACTGTATTTACGAATTTAGCAACAAAATATCACGATATATTGAAAACATTGACTACATTGGATAATCTAGAACCTTGGATAAGTGAGTCTTGGATAAGTGAGACCCTATTGTACCAACTTTCCCCAACAGTAGCCTGTAAAATAAGTGTATATGTTACCCTCTCTTTTGAGATTGGAACTTGTAGGCATGAAGACAATATTTTGAACAATAGGTTCAAAAATCCGATATGATTTTAAACCCTGGCTCCTCTTTTCTCCCCTAACCTTTTCTTTCTCTCGTAGCAATCTATGAAGTGGGGGGTGTCCCTTACTCTGTCCTGGAACCTGTCTTGGAGCGTTGCACCCCAGAGCAGTTGTACCGCATTGAGGAGTGCAATCACGTGAGTGTCCTAAGAAGGGGAAAGAGGGAGGCAAAGGGCATTTCTGAATGTAATTTTGAGGATGTCAACAATCCTTTGTGATTGAAGCCTCAGTGTGAAGGAAAACTAGCGCCATAGATAGGCTTGGGTGTTCTGCCATATATGTCAATATGCCTCCCTACCACTTCTGTTTCATGCAGCTTTGCCAAGGCCCTAAGTTCAAATCTCACGTGTTTTGATATTAGGAGATGGCTTCAAACAGCCAGTTTTTAATTTTCAGGCTAAACTCACAGCAGAAAGTCACAAGATGCAAACTCTAAATATTAGATTACAAAACATAGCCTCATGATCACTAAGAGACAGAACCCATGACCCTCCAGATACTTTTGGACCATAATTATCAACATTTCTGACCATTGTCAGACATTGGGCCCCTGGTGGCACAGTGTGTTAAAAAGCTGAGCTGCTGAACTTTCGGACCGAAAGGTCCCAGGTTCAAATCCCGGGAACGGAATGAGTGTCCGCTGATAGCTCCAGCTCCTGCCAACCTAGCAGTTCGAAAACATGCAAATGTGAGTAGATCAATAGGTACTGCTCCGGCGGGAAGGTAACGGCGCTCCATGCAGTCATGCCGGCCACATGACTTTGGAGATGTCTATGGACAACACTGGCTCTTCGGCTTAGAAATGGAGATGAGCACCAACCCCCAGAGTCGGTCACGACTGGACTTAATGTCAGGGGAAATCTTTACCTTTACCTGACCATTAGGCTGTGGGTGATGGGGGTTGTAGTCCCACACTGCTCCTAAGGCACCAGGTTAATGAAAGCTGCCTAAAAATAAATACAAATGTTGCCTATATCTTCTGTTTTCCTGGAAATCTGAATCTTTTAGAACATGATAGGATAAGATTCCCAAGACTTTGAATGATAGGATACTGCATGCTAGTGATCAGCTATTGTTCTAAATGGGTCTCTGGAGTATAGAGGGGGGGGAAATAAGAACTTTAGTAAGCTTTCAGAACTGCATTATTTTTTGTTAAGCTCTTGGGGCTCAATCCTTTTTGCTCTTGCCTGCCAGGTTTTAATTGAGGACACGGATCGGTTGTGGCACATCCACTGCGTCCGCGACTTCAAGAAGGAGAAGCCGGAAGAGTTTGAGTCCTGGAGGGAGATGTACCTGCGCCTGCATGACGCCCGGGAGCAGCGGCTGCTCCTGCTGACCCAGAACATCCGATCAGCCCATGCAAATAAACCCAGAGGTAGAGGGGCAGATCGGGGGGGCTGGCTGGATAAAGAATGAGATTAGAGAACCCTTGTACTCTGTTTTTCAATCTGAATGTCCACCCTTTTCAGAGTCACAGCTCTTGTGTCTTAGCAAAGAACTAAGAGTGATATAGCCCCGGACTCTGCAAATATTTGGGTTATCCTGAAGCAAACAAGTCTCGCTTATCCAACGTAAACAGGCTGGCAGAACGTTGGATAAGCGAATATCTTGGATAATAAGGAGAGATTAAGGAAAAGCCTATTAAACATCAAATTAGGTTATGATTTTACAAATTAAGCACCAAAACATCATGTTATACAACAAATTTGACCGAAAAAGTAGTTCAATACACAGTAATGCTATGAAGTAATTATTGTATTTATGAATTTAGCACCAAAATATCACGATGTATTGAAAACATTGACTACAAAAATGCATTGGCTAATCCAAAACGTTGGATAAGCGAGTCTTGGATAAGTGAGACTACTGTATTTAATTCCATTTTCCAGGCTATTTGAAGCAGAGGTAGGCTGTTCCAGTGGGTTAAGAGTGCCATTTTGGGGTTTTATGTATGCCCATTGTTTTTCTGAAACTAGAAATGCTCACAATACTGCCTCTAGACCAATAATATCTGGGTGTCTTTTTGCAGAGTGCTGTGGCTGTAGAGGAAATCACAGGGATCATTCTGCAATTTTCTGTGGGGAAAGGGATGGTAGGACCATCTGCTGACTTCCTTCAGCAATTCCAAGAGGCCTTTGAGAGCAGGATATCTGGCAAGTTTCTCACATTGCCCCACTGGCCTCACCGACTTCTTTCCCTTGTTTCTCCTTTAGGCAGAGTAGCGAAGATGGCGTTTGTCAATTCAGCAGCCAAGCCGCCCAGGGATGTGAGGCGAAGGCAAGAGAAATTTGGGACTGGAGCAGCTGCTGTTCCAGAAAGGATCAAGTGAGTTTTCACACTATTTTCGCTCAGGTTTGTTATTGAAGGGGAGTGGGCACAGGCAAGCAGCAGGGAAAAGATATACCCGTATATACTTGAATATATGCTGACCCGAATATAAGCCAAGGCGCCTAATTTTACCACAAAAAAACTGGGAAAACATTGACTCAAGTATAAGCCAAGAGTGGTAAATTTCAGAAATAAAAACAGATACCAATAAAATTACATTAATTGAGGCATCAGTAGGTTAAATGTTTTTGAATATTTATATAAAGCTCAGATTTAAGATAAGACTGTCCAACTCTGATCAAATCATTATTCTCATCTTCAATGTAAATGTGCTTATGTATCCTTTTAATAATAGAGTAAAATAATACATGTAATAATAGAGTAGAATAATAAATATAATAATAATATCAGAGTGAAATAATAATGTATTAATAATAAAAAATAGAGTACAATAAATGTAATAGTAGCAACAATAATAGAGTAAAATAATAAATGTAATAATACCAATAATAGAGAAAAATAATAAATGTATCATATATTCTTGAGTGTAAGCTGACCCAAATATAAGCCAACCAGGATCCTCACCCGAATATAAACCGAGGAGGGCTTTTTTCAATCTTAAAAAAAGGGTTGAAAAACTAGGCTTATACTCGAGCATATACAGTAGTTTGGATTTTCCAGTCACCTGGACGAATTTTAGGATTCCCCTCCGCAATATGCAGTGACTGCTAATTATCAAATGAGATAGTAGTACCAACTCCAGGTTTAAAAGGAGCTCTCTGAAGTGCTGAACTGATGCAGGAATATGGTTCAGCATATTCCTGGAGAGTTTGTTTAAAGCTAGTCAAAACTAGGAATGGATCCACCATTCTTAGTGGTTGTTTTAATATCGCTGATATGGTGCAGGAGGGAGTATCCAGGCAGTGTGATGTAATTATTAGTGTTGGATTAGGACTGGAGAAAGGATTGAAGATTTCCTGTACGCATCCTAAGTGCAATTTGTCAACAGTTATGGCGACTCTTTTCTCTCCCCATTAGGATCAAGCCAGTATTGTACATGCCGATGAAAAGCAGCCATGTTCCTGCGGAAGAGGAGCAATCTTACGACGGACCCAGCACTAGCAGTGGACACTCCGGTCCATCCATGGGCAGCACCTCCTCAGTGAGCTACGACCCCAGGAAGCCCCCTGTAAAGAGTAAGTGAAGGAGATAATTTGGGGAAGGGGGCATCATCTGCTTGGTGTTACCTTTTCTGGGCCTAAAATTGGCAACAAAAATGTATATAGCATCTCAACAAGAGGGGGACAGAGAAGCACATCTATACCATACACACATCAGTTCATTAATGGGGCTGTGGATGCAAACTGTTCTATAATAATAATAATAATTTTTTATTTTTATATCCTGCTCCCATCTCCCCCAGGGCGACTCGGAGCAGCTCACATGGGGAACAAGCCCAATGTCACATATAATAAACAGTCATACAATAAAACCAATATAAACAATAAAACCAAATAACAGCATAAAACAGGATAAAACAGCATATCGGAACAATGAGTTTGAGCATAGAACAATATATAGAGAGAGGCAAAATTATACAGGCTCAATGTAAGGCTCAGGATAAAATATAGGGTGATCAGGAAGAGTAATTTCATTTAAAAATAAAATCAACAAGAGAGAAAAAAATGTTTTTTTGGTACAAAACTTGGAAATCTTAGGGTTCCCATAATTTCTGAGACCATTACGACTGACTGTGGGTGTTAGTCCAAAAAATAAATTTTTCCAAACTGGAACTTCAGAAGCTGAGTGATTCTGCAGTGAAGAAAGGAAGAGCAATAGCAGGGATCCCTGAAAGGTGGCACTGATTTTTCCTTGCATAGGTTGTTAAGGCTCAATACACCCTGGTTATGCAGAGTCCTGAATCTGAATAATGGTGCAAATCAAAGTGTCTGATTATTATCAAGAATGGGTTGCTGTGAGTTTTCTTGGCTGTATGGCCATGTTCCAGAAGCATTCTCTCCTGACGTTTCACCCACATCTGTGGCAGGCGTCCTCAGAAGTTGTGAGGTCTGTTGGAAACTAGGCAATTGGGGTTTATATATTTGTGGAATGTTCAGGGTGGGAGAAATAACTCTTGTCTGCCTGAGACAAGTGAATATTTCAGCTGGCCAGCTTGATTAGCATTGAATAGCCTTGCAGCTTCAAAGTGGGCGAAACGTCAGGCGAGAATGCTTCCGAAACATGGCCATACAGCCCAGAAAACTCACAGCAACCCAGTGATTCTGGCCATGAAAGCCTTCGATAACACATTATCAAGCCTGTTTCTCTGCAAATGGTTCAATGTTTCTGTTTCCTCTTTCAGAAATCGCACCAATGATGGCGAAGACTATTAAAGCCTTCAAGAACAGATTTTCTCGGAGATAAGGGCACCCTTCCTGGGAGCGCAAAGGGAGCTCTTCCCTCTTCGACAGCAACCAGTGCTAACAGGAAAATTAAGCGGGATGAAAAGGCGGCCTAGAATCTCCGAAACCCTATTTGAGGCCAACAGCACAGTATTGTTCAAAGCAGCCTTCCAGCCCCTTCCCTGACTCCCAGTGTTTTTAAAATGTGAAGTCTTGGCGTGTGCTGAGATCCGAAGGTCCGTAGACCATTACTCTTTCTTCAGCCCTTCCTCTCTGAACTATGGAATGAAAAGGAATGCCTCCTTCTCCCATCTGCAGTGTTTCGTCTTCAGTCTTTCTACATTAAAAAATACTATCCAGATTTCACTTCGTGTGGAGGATTCCCCCCCCCCTTTTTTTTTTTTTTTTTGCAAACACTGTTACAAAGACAAGTACTTTAAGGAGACTTTGGTGACTGTTTTTCAAGATTCTAGAGCACGGCTGAGGATTCCCATCCTTCTGTCCAGTCATCTCTGGAGCAGCGCTTCCTCCTCTTCTGCTATGCTTAAATCCCAACTTTCAGCTCTTTCTTCCATTCCTAAATTCCTCACACCAAACATACATCAACTTGGCGCTTCTGTGGGATGACACCAGAATCTTCTGAAGATGCTGTTTTGTTCTTCCTTCTGTCGGTTAGATGAAAACAACAGTAACAACTAGACAACCTCTGCTCAATTCTCCTTTTCTACAACTCATAGGAAAAATAAAACAGCACAGAAATGTGAAAGGAGAGGCACTCAGGAGGAGAGGGATACGTTTCACTTTGCACAGACCAAAATTTGTTTTCAATTGAAACCTGCCTCTATTATTTTTTAGGAATAGTCATAGTTTATCATTTTGAGGATTCGGGTTCGCTTCCCCTCGTCCTTTGTGAACAAGAGGCCTGCCGTATTGTTTTTTTTCCTCCTGGTTTCCAGCCCACTTTCAATCTCGGTGGAAGTCTTTCCTGGCTTTTGAAAACACAAACAAAACAAGTGGCACTTTAACTCACCAGGGCCCTGCAAAGAACGTCAGTGAGACGGAGTTGTTTTACAACCCGTTGTGAGTGTTGACGTCGAGCTGCTTGATAGGAAAAGGATGGTGCAAAGCCTATTTCTGTGTCTGTCTTTCTCTGAGTCCTGAGCACTACCTGCTCTTAGAAGAAAAATGGAGGCGGAGGCTTTTGTTTGTCTGAGAGCAGCATCTTGGGGAACTGAATGGGGTTTGGCAGAACTTTTCAACAAGAAGCACGGTGCCGTTGCAACTGTCTGAGCTGTCAGAGCAGACTTTTATGTCCCTGGATTTCTTTGTGTACTGCTGTTTAAGCACTACAAGGGTGGAGAGGAGAAAGGATACTACAAATACCATTTTTGTGATGATCCATTGTGAAGAGGAGGAGGAAATGGGTGTCGGGATGCTTGGATGAACCTTTGACATCGGGGAGGTTTTGAAGGAGTCCGGCCTATTTTTCCTCCTGACCACACAGAAGGGACATCCTGAGCCTCCGAAACAGACTTCCTATTACCACTCTTCCAATCTCTAGCCTTTCGTTGTTGCTCCACCAGCGCATGATGGGTGATAGTAGCCTTCACTGAACAGAACCTACTCCCTTTTTAATAAACTGGGAATCCCTCAAGACGTGGGGCTGGAGGGGAAACCGCAAAGTCTGTGCCATGCCGGGCATGAAAAACAAGAATGTCATCTGTCCAAACGGCGTTCCCTTGACGTTCCAACTCTCTTTTTAAATCTATATCTACACACAGAAACATGTAAACAGTTTTTTTTTAAAACAAGGATGGTGTTTGAAAGATGGGATTCTCCTTCCCTGTCACACTGTTTGGAGCTGATTCCCCGCGAGCTTTAATGACATCGTGTAGCAGTTCAAAGTGTGTTGTGATGTTGGGTTACAAACAAACAAACAAAAAAAAAGGAAATCATGCTCCTCTTTGTTTTTCTGTATTTAATTTTTTGCTGTATTGATGATTTAGTTAATTATATAAGTAACCTTCTGCCAACCGTTGTACTTAGTGTATTGTCTCCTTATATAAACGGGCGTAAGTGTTCAGACGGACGGGGAAGCGGGGATGGGAGAGCACTGAACCACTGAAGAAAGAGTATGGGAAGTCTCCAGAAAATTCCCGATAAATCTTGAGTGTCTGGCAATGGACTCTAGAAATGCTTTTCTACCCACATACAAAAGGGGAACACTATCCGATCCCTTCATCCCGTCTTTTCTCAGCCACGGAGCCATCAAATCCTTGCAACCCAAACTCAGCCTCTTGGTGATGGTTGTTTCATGCCAGCTTTCCCCAACTGGAGACAATATAGATGTGTTGGGCTATGTTTATCCCTAGCAACCTTGGTTCCTGATGGTACTGGATGAAGATGACTGTCACCCCACATATTTGGAGGTTCCTGGCTTGGGGAAAGACAGTGCAAATGCAATGTATCCCACTCTCATTTCACAATATAGTGACAATATGGGCTGGCGTATGAAATAGCTCATTTGCTTCTGAAAACAAGGCAGTTGGGTGGGTTTTTGCCCTAAAAACCCAGGTTGCTATCCCTATCACTGCTTCTATATTGGTTGGGGGTCAATGTGAGAGGATTGGGAAGGCTACCCAAGGCATTATTGGTACTGCATTCAAAAAGGCTGAGAATACTCCAGGATGCTTTACTTGACAATTCCCCCTCCATTTGTAGGCATTGTGGAATAATAATAATAGTCTTTCCAATTGAAGCTGCAGCGCCCAATGACTTGTAATTTCATGGTACTGGGAGACATGGCTTTCACTGGTAAAAAAAAGCGGCACGTGGCCCAAGCAATCCCAAGGCGTGTTGGGAACCTTTTTAAACATAATGTGGGCAGAGGAAAACTGATCCGGCTTCCGATCCCTCAATGAGCATTTTAAAGTCTCGCTCATTTTAAAACGGTGCAATTTTCAGTGCTACATACACTACTCACAAAGGAACCAAATGGAAGGGCCCCTTCCCATTTTTGTGTACATCGCAAGGTGATGGTGATGCCGAGTCGCCTCTGCCCTTGGGTCCCCTAATTTGTAAATAACAGTTTTCTATTTTCCTTTTTTTTTTGGGGTGGTAACTGTATGGAGATGAATATTTTAATTAGATAAGTTATATGAAAGGAAGAAATTTGTGTCTCAATAAAAGCCAAACACTGGAATTTGATCTCTCTGGTCCATTTGTTCCCCATTAAGGGATGCTTCTCTCAGGGCTGTGTAAGTCCTTATACCAAATTTTGGGTTTTTTTTACTCTGACACTAAACTAACCTCTTTCATAAATGACAAATGCATATTAATTAATAACAAAATCTATTGTATTAAAATGTAAAACAAAGCATTTCCTCACTATCATTAATAATTATTATTACTATATTTATTTATATTTATATCTTGCTTTTTCTCTCCATACGGAGACTCAAAGCAGCTCTCCAAACTATTAAAATTTATTTATTTACTACATTTATACCCCGCCCTCTCTCACCCCAAAGGGGATTCAGAGTAGCTTACAAGTTATATGTACATGCAATATATTATATCATTAGCATAGCGCAATATAAGCATTATATATTACTATATTGTACTATACTGTATTATTAGTAATATTACATTTAATAATTCTTTTTCTAAACCCACGTCCCTCTCAATATAATATATACTCAGTATATTATATTGTATTATTAATATTATATTGCACTACATTATAATCTTAGTATCAATATTATATGTATATACAATATATTATTACCATAGCACAATATTATTATATAGTACTATGTTGTTAGCATTATATATTAGTATATTGTTCTATACCACTATACTGTAATATTATTAATATTATATGTAATATATAACAAATATTATTATATTGTACTATTATTAGTATTATATTGCACTACATTATAATATTAATATCAATATTATATGTATATACATTATATTATATTACTACTATAGCACAATATTATATCGTATTATGCTGTTGTTAATCAATATATTATATTGTATTATTACTATTATATTGCATTACATTATAATACTAGTATCAATATTATATGTATATACAAGATATTATATTATTACCATAGCACAATACTATTATAGTACTATGTTGTTAATCGATATATTGTGTTATTATTAGTATTATATTGCATTACATTATAATACTAGTGTCAATATTATATGTATATACAATATATTATATTATTACCATAGCACAATATTATAATATATAGTACTATGTTGTTGTTAATCGATATATTGTATTATTATTAGTATTATATTGCATTACATTATAATACTAGTGTCAATATAATATGTATATACAAGATATATTATTACCATAGCACAATACTATTATAGTACTATGTTGTTAATCGATATATTGTATTATTATTAGTATTATATTGCATTACATTATAATACTAGTGTCAATATTATATGTATATACAATATATTATATTATTACCATAGCACAATATTATTAGTAGTATTATATTGCATTACATTATAATACTAGTACAGTAGAGTCTCACTTATCCAACACTCGCTTATCCAACGTTCTGGATTATCCAACGCATTTTTGTAGTCAATGTTTTCAATACATTATGATATTTTGGTGCTAAATTTGTAAATACAGTAATTACTACACAGCATTACTACATATTGAACAACTATTTCTGTCCAATTTGTTGTATAATATGATGTTTTGGTGCTTAATTTGTAAAATCATAACCTAATTTGATGTTTAATAGGCCTTTCCTTAATCTCTCCTTATTATCCAACATATTCACTTATCCAACATTCTGCCGGCCCGCTTATGTTGGATAAGTGAGACTCTACTGTATCAATATTATACGTATATACAATATATTATATTATTACCATAGCACAATATTATTAGTATTATATTGCATTACATTATAATACTAGTATCAATATTATACGCATATAACAATATATTATATTATTACCATAGCACAATATTATTAGTAGTATTATATTGCATTACATTATAATACTAGTGTCAATATAATATGTATATACAATATATTATATTTTTACCATAGCACAATATTATTATTCGCATTATATTGCATTGTATTATAATACTAGTATCAATATTATATGTATATACAAGATATTATATTATTACCATAGCACAATATTATTATTAGTATTATATTGCATTATATTATAATACTAGTATCAATATTATACGTATATACAAGATATTATATTATTACCATAGCACAATATTAGTATTAGTATTATATTGCATTACATTATAATACTAGTATCAATATTATACGTATATACAATATATTATGTTATTACCATAGCACAATATTATTAGTAGTATTATATTGCATTACATTATAATACTAGTATCAATATTATACGTATATACAAGATATTATATTATTACCATAGCACAATATTATTATTAGTATTATATTGCATTACATTATAATACTAGTATCAATATTATACATATATACAATATATTATATTTTTATCATAGCACAATATTATTATTAGTATTATATTGCATTACATTATAATACTAGTATCAATATTATATGTATATACAATATATTATATTTTTACCATAGCACAATTTTATTATTAGTATTATATTGCATTGTATTATAATACTAGTATCAATATTATACGTATATACAATATATTATATTATTACCATAGCACAATATTATTAGTAGTATTATATTGCATTACATTATAATACTAGTATCAATATTATATGTATATACAATATATTATATTTTTACCATAGCACAATATTATTATTAGTATTATATTGCATTACATTATAATACTAGTATCAATATTATACGTATATACAATATATTATGTTATTACCATAGCACAATATTATTAGTAGTATTATATTGCATTGTATTATAATACTAGTATCAATATTATATGTATATACAATATATTATATTTTTACCATAGCACAATATTATTATTAGTATTATATTGCATTGTATTATAATACTAGTATCAATATTATACGCATATAACAATATATTATATTATTACAGTTATATTATATTATTATTATATTATTAACGATATATTATATAAAATCACCTGGAGCATTGCAGCACAGCAAAACACCTGCAGGAAAGGCAAGGAGGCGTGCCCCGCCACGTGACTGGTATTGGTGCGGAGGAGGGCGAGAGCGCATGCGCCCCGCTCTTGTTGACATCCGGGCCTTCCAGGGAAGGCTCTCTCTCTCTCCTCCGAAGCGATGTCTCACGGGCACAGCCACGGCGGGGGCAGCTGTTGCCATGGCGACGACGACCACGAGGAGCCCGCCGAGCGGCGCGGACAGGCCTGGGGCCTTTACTTGCGCATCGACCGCCACCGCCTTGAATGCCTCAACGAGCGGCGGGAAGGCAGCGGGGCCCTCGTCTTCCGCGCCTGGGAGGACCGCGGGGACCGCCAGAAGGTTCGTATCGGAGGCCCCTGAACAGGGAGGCCTTCCCTTGGGCCTGCAGGATATATTGGAGGCCTGGGCCAACTTAGGCCCTCTCTTCAGCTGTTTTGGACTTCAACTCCCACCATTCCTAACCGCCTCAGGCCCTTTCCTTTTCCCCCTCAGCCGCTTAAGCGGAAAGGGCCTGAGGCGGTTAGGAATGGTGGGAGTTGAAGTCCAAAACACCTGGAGGGCCCAAGTTAGCCCAGGCCTGGCCTACACTGTCAAATGCTGTTCTTATGCCACTTTCCCTTCTTTGAGGCTCCCATTTGGTCCAATCCCATCAAAACACCTTTCCTGTTTGGACTGTCTTCCATCTGCGACTCTTGCCTTCACCTGTGCGCTTTATTTATTTATTTACTACATTTATATCCCGCTCTTCTCACCCCGAAGGGGACTCAGAGCGGCTTACAAATCAAATGAACATACAATATATTATTAGAATAGCACAATATATGCATTAAATTACTATATTGTACTATATCATCATATGGTAATATTATATAATATTATATATATATATATATATATATATATATATATATATATATATAAAATAATATTATACTATAATATATATATATATATATATATACTATATATATAATAATATTATACTATACTAATATTATAATACATTGTATATACATGTAATATTAATAATAATATTATGATGTAATACAATGTAATAATTATTATAATTCACTATTATAATTGTATATTTATATTACATGCAATATTACTAATAATATTGTGATATAGTTGTATAATATAATATATTGTATTTATATATACTTGTAAACCGCCCTGAGTCCCCTTCGGGGTGAGAAGGGCGGTATATAAATGTCGCAAATAAATAAATAAATAAATAAATATTAGTAATATTACATCTATATATATAAAAGAGTGATGGAATCCCGGCGACCGACTAAACAACAAAACTACAGACCCCCCAACCTCGAAATTTGACAACACAACCCATCATCTACGCCTCCAGGTTGATACAACAAAAAGAAAAGAAAAATAAAGTCCTAATTAGAGAGAGAGGAATAATTGCTTTTATCCAATTGCTGCCAGTTAGAAGGCTAAGCTCCTCCAACTTGGTCTCCTAGCAACCCAATAAAAAATAATAAAAAACACTAAAAAATAATTAAAAACATTAAAAAATTAATACAATAAAATACTATAATAACAGAAAATAACTAAAAATAATACAAGAATATAATAAATAAAAGGATAACTTACAATAAAATTAATTAAAAAAATACAAATAACATCAAATAAAAATTACACAACAATTTTTAACCAATACCACCACCACTTTGCCACAGCAACACGTGGCCGGGCACAGCTAGTCTATATATATAAAAGGTTAATGAAATTTTGCCTAGGATAAAACAACAAAACTACACATCCCAGAAACACTAAACTTGGCAGCACAACCCAAGGTGCTCATCTCCATTTCTAAGCCAAAGAGCCGGCATTGTCCGTAGACACCTCCAAGGTTATGTGGCTGGCATGACTGCATGGAGTGCCGTTACCTTCCCGCCGGAGTGATACCTATTTATCTACTCACGTTTGCATGTTTTCAAACTGCTAGGTTGTCAGAAGCTGGGGCTAACAGTGGGCGCTTACTCCGCTCCCTGGATGCAAACCTGCGACCTTTTGGTCCACAAGTTCAGCAGCTCAGCAGTTTAACACGTTTTGCCACCGAGGGCTCCTAAGCATATTAAACGTTAAATTACGTTATGATTTTACAAATCAAGCACCAAAATATCATGTTTTACAACAAATCGACAGAAAAAGCAGTTCAATACACAGTAACCTTATGTAGTGATTACTGTATTTACGAATTTAACATTAAAACATCGCAATGTATTGAAAACATTGACTACAAAAATATTTTGACAACTAAAAGGCAGACTGCGTTGGATAATAGAAGGTTGGATAAGTGAGACTACTGTACTTTATAACTTTATTTTGCTACTTTTATTAATCGTAAGGCAAATATCTGATATGCAGGGTGTATTTTCATTCACTGGATGGAATGTAAAAACTTGCTGTATTGAATCCAGTTTTATTTTATTGTTTTCTTTTCCAGTTCGTAGAAAGCGACGATGATGACGAAGAACTTTTATTTAATATCCCGTAAGTGTCCCATCCTGCACACATTTGTGATTGGTTGGCATTTAGGATTCCACTCTTTTCTGATTTGTAAATACTGAGGCGTATAGGGGAGGACCTGGTTGGAACTCAAGTGGTGGCAGGTGATTTCATAGAATCATAGAATAATAGCATTGGAAGAGACCACATAGGCCATCTCGTCCAACCCTGTCATGCAGGAAAGCACAATCAAAGTATCCTGACAGATGGCCATCCAGCCTCTGTCTAAAATTTCCAAGGAAGGAGCTTCCACCACACCCTGAGGCAGAGAGTTCCACTGTTGAACAGCTCTTAGAGTCAGGAAGTTCTTCCTCATATTTAGGTGGAATTTCCTTTCCTGTAATTTGAATCCATTGATCCGAATCCTGGTTTCAAGGGCAGCAGAAAACAATACTGCTCTCTCTTCCTTATGACACCCTTTCACATATCTATACGTGGCTATTATGTCTCCTCTCAACCTTCTCTTCTTCAGGTTAAGCATACCCAGTTCTTTAAGGTGCTCCTCATGGGGATTTCTGTGACTTTTCATTCTATCCGAGTTTAGCCACCGTTTATTCCCATTGGAAGCCAACAAAAACAACAAAAGCTAATATATATAGATATTTGGCTGGAGTTGCACTTAAAAAAATGGGGATGGCCTGTATAGCGTTTCCTAAGTATGTCAGCCCACAGAAAAAGCCATGTTGATTTCCAGAGTCTCCTGATCCAGAAATACATGTTCAGAGTAACCCAGCCACCCGAAAACTCAGTGCTGTCTCTTCTGTTGCAGGTTTACCGGCAATGTGAAATTAAAAGGAATCATTGTGATGGGAGAGGATAGTGACACACATCCCTCAGAAATGAGGCTGTAAGTGGGCCTGAAGGAGAGGCCATTGGCTATTATTTACCATGTGTTATACTTGGTTTGTAATTACGATGAATATCTGTAAGCCGCCTTGAATCCCCTCGGGTGAGAAAGGCGGGGTAAAAATGCTATAAATAAATAAATATCTGAATGATTATTCTTCATGTTTGCCTAGTAGTGGTCATTGGGCCAATATGGAGTAGTCGGTGGGCTGTCTTTTAGTTAATTTGAAATAGTTACAGTCAAAAACATACTGGAACTCAACCACATTCTGCACAAGCTTGTAGTCCTCATTGAGGACTTCAATAGGCAGATGAATTAGTTGGCAGAAGGCTAATGCGATATTGTCCTCTTTGCAGTTTCTACATTACTGTTTCAGTCCTTGGCCTGTCTTCTCTTTCTCCCCAGGTTTAAGAACATTCCTCACATGTCTTTTGATGATGCTGCCAGAGAACCGGATCAGATGTTTAGTCTGAATCGTGATGTCACAGGAGAACTAGAATATGCCACCAAGTATGTCCCTGTTTGCTTAACCTTCACTGATGTGGAGAATTATCTTATTTTGAAGTTGATTGACTGCAACCCCCAATATATGTACATTATGACTTTATTGTAGTCTCAAACTATAGCAGTTTTGGAGACAGTGAAAAGTCCAAAGGAATCTGGTGTGATTCAAGTAGATTTAAAAAGAAATATACAGCAGAGCATTTCAAAAGTATAGATTCGGATCAGTGAGTCGTAGGACCCTCCCATAAAAGCAGTATTCTTATTTGTGGGCAGAATAGCTCTAAATTATTAAATGAGTTCTACAGTTCCGGAAGGCAAAGTATTTCAGGATTGGTCAGTTCTTGAAGATGCTTCTTGTTCACAATGATTTTAGATGCAACAAAACAGGATTTTCCTGGGGCCAAGTCATACTCATAATTATAGGGCTTTATTCCACTTTTAACTGCCAAATTTGCCTCCTGTGAAATGCTAGGATTTTTAGTTTGTTGAGGGACTGGCATGTGTTGGCTGAGAGTTCTTAATGTCCTCTCTAAAGTGCAAATATAAAACCATGGCAGCTAGAGTGAAATAATAGTAATAATAACATATTTGTTACCCACCTCCAAACACCTGGAGGGCCCAAGTTTGCCCATGCCTGCTTTAGTGTCTGGGAACTGGAATGTAATATATGTCTCTATAATGAATTTTACATATAGAATGCTGTTTTTCTCCCTCTTCCAGAATCGCTCGCTTCTCAAACGTTTATCATCTCTCCATCCATTTCTCCAAGAACTTTGGTGCTGAGAGAACAAAAATATTTTATATCGGCCTGAGAGGAGAATGGACAGAAGTAAGTGCACGAACTGAATCATCAGGCATTACTTTGGGTGATGCTGCTTTTAAAACTGATGTCCTAGATCCATGAAGCTGAAAAGGGCCACTGAATATGCTGCTCATACTCTTCAGTTTTGTTGCAAAGTCCATAGAAGTGGGAAAAGGGGGTGATATGGCTAAATACTGCGGGGGAGGGAGTATTAGGTGATTGTTCTGGTGTTTCAAGACATTAAATCTTACAGAATAATCCTCTTGTTTCTGCGCAGCCCCATCGGCACGAAGTGACCATCTGCAACTACGAAGCGGCCGCAAACCCGTCTGACCACAAAATCGATCAGATAACGCCGCAGACACATTTCATTTCCTAACTGCAAAAATCTCATGTGACGACCAGGATAGCAGGGTAGCTTCGGAAGGATGTGGATACTTAAGGCTACAAACGCCGTAGCTTTCTTCCTTTTTCTTTTTCTTGAGAATCAAAGCACCAAATGCCGGGCAATCATGGTTTGGGCCTTAGAAGTATCCCCAAAAGAGGCCATGAAAATACTGCCTCAGCGTTGCCTGTCTTAACTCTTCAGATGTGTTTGGGGCAGGCACTTTCTGAACTGTTTAGTTGCTCCTTTTTGCTACTGATACGAATCTTTTAGGCAGCTTCATATGGGGTTGTTTGCAGAGTTCTGGCTTCCGAATGTAATTTGTATCAGGGAGAAAATAAGGAGACATTGATGTTCTAAGTGGGTTCTTGGCTAATATCCAAGTGTATTAATGGAACCTGCATACGGCATTTTGACTGTGCGCCAAAGTACTGCATGCCTTTCCACAAGCATCATTTTCTATGTTTATCTCTGATAATTTAACCTTCATATGTATGTCTAAAACCTGGAGACTTATTTTTGAAAAACTGGGCTTTGTCTCTTGTAGGCAACATTTCCTAACTAGTGTGGCTTAGCTTTTCCAATAAATACAGCAAAGAAAGTGGGTCTCCCTTGTTTACAACTTTTTTTTACCCTTCAATGGAATGCTGTCAATGTTAGGAAAGTTTAATGTTCTCACATTAGATTGTCTTTTAAAATTACATGTTTATCTCACGTTTTTCCCCCAAGAAGCTCAGGTCGGTGAATATGTTTTCCCGATTTTATACAAACCGCATTGAGGCAGGTTAGTTTGAACAATTGTAACCCATATAAAATCATTGAATAGGCTTCATTGGGAATTGAATCTGGATGTTGCTAACCATAGTAAGACCACCTCCACACTTTTTCACATAACAGTCAGCAACAAGGAAATCCCCCAGGCAGGAAGCAGCCAAGCTTTGAAGCTGCAAGGCCATTCAATGCTAATCAACGTGGCCATGTGCAACATTCACACTTACCTGAAACAGACAAAGAGTTCTTTCTCCCACCCTGGACATTCCATATACATATAAACCCCACTTGCCTAGTTTCCAGATATATAATAATATATTGTATATAAATATAATATTAATAATAATATTATACTATACTTATATTACAATATATTGTATATACATGTAATAATAATAATAATATGATGTAATCCAATGTAATAATAATTATAATTCACTATTATAATTGTATATTATTTTACATGCAATATTACTAATAATATTGCAATATAGTCGTATAGTACAATATAATAATATATCATGCTTATATAGTGCTTATATTGTGCTATACTAATAATATAATATATTTTATGTATATATAACTTGTAAGCCGCCCTGAGTCCCCTTTGAGGTGAGAAGAGTGGGATATTAATAATAATAATAAATAATATAATATAATATACAGTAGAGTCTCACTTATCCAACATAAACGGGGCGGCAGAATGTTGGATAAGCGAATATGTTGGATAATAAGGAGGCATTAAGGAAAAGCCTATTCAACATCAAATTAGGTTCTGATTTTACAAATGAAGCACCAAAACATCATGTTAGACAACAAATTTGGCAGGAAAAGTAGTTCAATACGCAGTAATGCTATGTAGTAATTACTGTATTTATGAATTTAGCACCAATATATCACGATATATTGAAAACATTGACTCCAAAAATGCGTTGGATAATCCAGAATGTTGGATAAGCGAGTGTTGGATAATATAATAACTGTAATATAAACCCCACTTGACTAGTTTCCAACAGACCTCAGAATTTCTGAGGATGCCTGCCATAAATGTGGGTGAGAATGCTTCTGGAACATATCCAGGCAGCCCAGAAAAGTCACAGCAATCCAGTGATGGCCTTCGACAGGGGTCCCCAAACTTTTTAAGCAGAGGGCCGGTCCACAATCTTTCAGACTGTGGAGGGGCCGAATTATCATTTGAAAAAAAAAATACAAACAAATTCCTATGCACACTGCACATGTCTTATTTGTAGTGCAACAACAACGAAAGAACAATACAATATTTAAAAATGAAAACAATTTTAACCAACATAAACCTATTAGGATTTCAATGGAAAGTGTGGGCCTGCTTCTGGCCAATGAGATAGTCAAGTTAATTAGGATTGTTGTTGTTGTGTGCCTTCAAGTCATGCCAGACTCTGGCCGAGCCTAAGTCTAAAATTATTTATTTATTTACTGCATTTATTTACTACATTTATATACCACCCTTCTCACCCCGATGGGGACTCAAGAGCAGCTGTATGTACATACAATATATTATATTATTAGCATAACACAATATTAGCATTATATATTACTATATTGAACTATACCACTATCTATATATATAAAAGAGTGATGGCATCACGGCAGCGGACAAAACAACAAAAGTAAACACCCCACAACCTCGAAAATTGACAGCACAACCCCTCATCCATGCCTCTAGGTTGATACAGCAAAAAGAAAAGAAAAATAAAGTCCTAATTAGAGGGAGAGGAATAATTGTTTTTATCCAATTGCTGCAAGTTAGAAGGCTAAGCTCTGTTCACTTGGTCCCCTAGCAACCCACTCAGCCCAGGGGACCCTTTACCTTAACTACCACCAATTCCTCAATACTTTATTTCCCATACCACCAGACTTCGCCACAGCAATGCGTGGCCGGGCACAGCTAGTACTATTATATAATACATAATATATAACATATAATTAATATTATTATATTGTATTATTATTAGTATTGTATAACATAATATTATTATCCATATTATATGTATATACAATATATTATATTATTAAAACTGATATAAAATATTATATTATGAAACTGAGGGCGGGGGCCAGGTAAATGACCTTGGAGGGCCGCATCCGGCCCCCGGGCCTTAGTTTGGTGACCCCCTGCTTTAAAACATTGAAACATGAAAACTTCCCAAGTTGGAAGCTTTGAAGATGGCGGCGCCCGCAAGGGCACCGTTTCCGGATTCCGTACAAAAGCCTCGTCTGTGCCGTACTTTGTGTGATGCGTCATTTCCGGCGGGAGGAGGCGGCTGCCTGGAGACGCCGCTCGCTCGCTCCGTCCCTCGCTCGCGGCCCCGCCCACCGCGCTGGCTGTGTCGGCAGCGGAAGTTCCGGAGCGGTTGGCTGAGCGCGAGCCGGGCTGAGTTCCTCTCAGTCTGAAGAGCAGAAGAAGCCGGGAAGGAAGGAAGGACGGAGGAGGTGAGGCCGAGGAATGAGGTAAGCCAGGCATGGGCCAACTTGGGCCTTCTCTTCAGGTGTTTTGGACTTCAACTCCCAGCATTCCTCACAGCCTCAGGCCCTTTCCTTTTCCCCCTCAGCCGCTTAAGCGGCTGAGGGGGAAAAGGAAGGGGCCTGAGGCTGTGAGGAATGCTGGGAGTTGAAGTCCAAAACACCTGAAGAGAAGGCCCAAGTTGGCCCATGCCTGTCTTAGAACGAAGGGCTCGACTTTATTTACAGCATTCATATTCTTATTTCTATTAATAACAACGGTTCGTGATTTTATTTCAATATTTTAAATTTTAATATATTATTATTTCATCCATATTACTTCTTTTAATAGGTTATTGCCTTACCTGTATTGATTTTTATCGTAGTCATATCTTATATTATTATTATTTATTTATTTCCCTCATTTCTATCCCTCCCTTCTCACCCGAAGGGACTCAGGGCGGCTCACAATCTGGCAAAGATTCAATGCCAATATACAATATTTATTTATTTATTTGCAACATTTATACCCCGCCCTTCTCACCCGAGGGGACTCGGGGCGGCTTACAAAAATTGGCAACATTTAATGCCCAAGTTGCAATCCTAAAAACCAAAACAATCTAAACAGATCTGTTAATAACATTGTTAAAACACATTATAAAAACCTTAAAAACGTATATATAATTAATTCCATTCATCCGAGATCCTC
Source organism: Anolis carolinensis (assembly GCF_035594765.1). Taxonomy (NCBI): domain Eukaryota; kingdom Metazoa; phylum Chordata; class Lepidosauria; order Squamata; family Anolidae; genus Anolis; species Anolis carolinensis. The sequence goes on along the minus strand of NW_026943821.1, from coordinate 22,720,219 downwards.
ATGCTTCATCCTTAAATCAGGCCATGTCAACTTTGTCATTTACTCATCAAAAGCTTGGGCACATAACCATAGAAGATAAAACATAAGCAATTAAAACAATTGAATAATTTAACAAAATAAAATAAATACATTAAAAACCATACAGTATAAAATCCTTGAACCATTCGTCCGCAAAACCTTGTACGTAAACCTTAATCCAGACCGAGTCAAAGCCAACAGAATTCACTCATCAAACGCTTGCCCACAAAGCCAGGTCTTCACTTTTTTCCTAAAACTCAGAAGGGATTTTTACCTGTGTTATATCTTTTCATAGGTTATTATATATTTTTAAAAAATATATAATCTTTATTAAAGCTTTTTTTCAATATACAGCTTAAAAAGAAAATTATAAAGTATGTCTTAGAAAGATAGATAAAAGAAAGTGGATAGGGGAGGGGAGGGGGGCACGGGGTAGGTTATTACAATTTTATAATAGTAATAATAATTTTATTTCTTGGATTGAGGAGGGTCACAAAACAATAAAAATATATAAACACAGAAAAAACACTACAAACACACACACACTGAAACGTACTGCCATAAAAGTTACATACCAAAATGTATCTTTATTTTTATTTATCGTGTCAGAAGCGAATTGAGGGTACAGTTATCATGTAGAGTCTCACTTATCCAAGACTCGCTTATCCAAGATTCTGGATTATCCAAGGTATTTTTGTAGTCAGTGTTTTCAATATATCGTGATATTTTGGTTCTAAATTCCTAAATACAGTAATTACAGCATAAGATTACTGTGTATTGAACTACTTTTTCTGTCAAATTTGTTGTATAACATGATGTTTTGGTGCTTAATGTTTAATAGGCCTTTCCTTAATCTCTCCTTATTATCCAAGATATTTGCTTATCCAAGGTTCTGCCAGCCCGTTTAGCTTGGATAAGTGAGACTCTACTGTATTTAAAAGCAAAGTGAAAAACTTGGCATTGTACTACATGTCCTTTGATCAGAAGTTGGCCACTTGGGGTGCCTCTGGTGTCTGTAAGAAGGGTCCTCCATTGTGCATGTGGCAGGGCTCAGACTGCATTGTAGTAAGTGTAGCAAGTAACCACAAACTACAGAACATATCTCTATGAAATATACATATTAAAACAAGAGATTAAACAAAGGACATGCATTAAAACTCATGTTTATGTTTAAAGACTGTCTTTTATTTGTATTAATGTTACTGTATTCATTTTATTTATTTTATCTATTAAATATGTAATTATCTATTTTATTTTTAAATGTTATGTTGAAGGTTAATTGTGTTAGTCTGTTGGATAAAAATAATATAATGTCTTGTGATATTAACAGATTATTTTTACTATCATATATTTTGAACCAAGGGTAATTTTATTAGTGCTTTATTAGTTTTGGTGTATTTTGAGTGCCTTTATAAACAATTGGTAGCTGTTCGCTCACCTTGTGCTACATTTACTGTGAAGAAGCACATAGCATTGTTGTCAAACATAATGCACTGGGTACACTTGATATCATTTACTTATTTCATAAGCAACATCTCTTTCAAATGCAGACTATTTATTATTAAAAGCACATACATGCTGCCTTTTCATTGAGTAAAAATCCGTCTCTTGCAGCTAGCTCAATAAAATATCATAAGCGATAGAATAAATAAGCTTGGACAGCAAACGTGGGTGGCTGTATCATGTCTTAGCTGGGCCCAGTGGGTTTGAAACCAAATAGCTTTTGCAATATTATACACACTGTGAAGCATACTGGGACTTTTGCTATCACACATCCAAGTTGATCTCTGCATTAATAAAGAATAGAAAATGAATTGTATCTCATGAACTTGGATCCGCATTTCAGAGAGAGCAAGATGTTTGGTTGGATGCTGTTAACAGCTATGATGGTTGTAAGTCCTCAAAAGATCTCCCAATACTTCATTTATTTATGGTCTGGTCTTAAGCTTGTTGACTTGGAAACTCCCAGAAGTCATATTTTGCATCGGCATTTTGAGGAATGCTGCGAATTATGGCAGGAACATTATGGAAATTATATTCTGGGTTTTAGCCAATGGCATAATATTTACAACATGAGACGTGCAAGATCAGACCATAGTCTTCCCAGTCCAGTATTCTGTCTAAAGTAGCAGTCAATTAAACCCCATCTCAAGATTTGTGAATAGTGTATGAGAGCCACAGCCCTGATAATTTACATATATTTATCATTTGGTACTCAGTTACTTTACATAATGTAGATATTCCCATCATTTTGTGCCTCTCAGTATGAAGGTTCTTTTGAGCTGTTTTGACGAGCAGCTAATCTTAATCCAGTTTTCTTTGATTTTGTCTGGTCCGCTTTCAAAACCATAGTCAATTTTGAGAATTAATTGTGCCTTGAGCAGACAAAAGAGTGCTGCTATCCCAGGAATATTTAAAATCTATGAGAAAAATTTGAAGGAAAGAAATAATTTTCATTAATCTCAATGAAATAGTATACATAATTTCTTGGTATAAGGGTTAAATTCCAAATATCTTCCCACTTCTTAAATTAAATGCTTGTCAGAATTGTGTTCTATTGCTATTAAAAAGAAGGTATCTAGAAGAGAGAAAACTTAAAATCTGTGCTGTTTTTGGGGGGTGGGAGAGGGCTTGCAGCTAAAACATCAGTATTAAGAAAACATCAATTTATTTGTTTAGGGAAACAAATTGAATTGTTGCCCCCTGATTTTCAGCAAATATCTATGTATGATATTCTCTCTGGGAGATTTGAGAGCAGGGCTTCCCAGTCCTCAAAAGTTTGGGAAATTCTCTAGAGATACTTTTTGTATACCATCTGATAAAAATGGAAGCTACTTTTATTAGTACCAGCTAAAATGCACATAAGTACTTGACTAAGCTTTTGAATTGGAAAGAGTTAAAAGTTTGCTGACTCCCCATTTTTGTTCTGTTTTAATTTGCTGTAATGAAGAGTCTGCTGCTGTTGCTTTTTAACTCATGTGTTTTGGAGGCCAGTTGAGGCTGTATTGGTCTGCGACAGGCTCCTCTCTGAAAGTGCTGTCATTAATGTATAAGCATTATGATTAATATTGGATGACTTCCCTTTGTTTAATATGGAATGAGCAGAGAACATTGTTGAAATCTCATTCACCATCTGAATGCCATTCAACCAGCTCCCATTCCTTCTCTATTATTCGCTCAACCATGGATAGAAAATGGTTAATTTTTTCCAGTTTGTTTGATGTTGTCATTCTTATAAGGGAATGCAAAATGTCAGAATACAGCATTGTCTAACAGGATCTGTCCAAAATATATCGATGCTGTGCAGTGGGTCTGAGTCAATATAAGGTAGCATTTCTGTCCCTCTGTCCACAAAGATACGCTCTGTGCAGTCCTACATATATTTTGAACTGCTTTTCTCAGATTTGCTCATCATTGTTTAGGGTTGCTTAGATTTGCCATTCATCCCTCATTGACAATTCCTCGTGGCCCATAAATCTTATTGTCTTCCAGGAATAGCGTCTTTGTGATAGGTATGTGAGTATGGAGACCTTTTCTGGATTCGCATGGTTTTTCTTTCATAATGAGGACATCGATTTGAAGATGAAAGGTGGTCCGGAAAGGGTTTGCTTGACATGCTTCTTCCCCCATTTCTCCCTTTCTCTGTCCATTCATGCCTCTTTGGAATTCACAGCACTGTTGGTAACAGCTGACCTCCTGTTAGACACTTGAGTGCTAGGACTTCTCAGTTCCTAGTATTGATGCCATATTTTTTAAAGTTAGCTTTAAGCCCATCTTTATATCTCCTTTGCTGTCTAGCAACATTCTGTTTTCTGTTCTTGAGCTGAGAGTAAAGTAACTGCTTTGGGAAACAGTGATCTTTGGGCATTCAGACAACGTGACATTTGGTCCAGCAATGTTGATGGTAGAAGATGATCTCTTCAATGCTGGTGGTCTTTGCTTCTTCCAGAACGCTGACATTTGTCCGCCTGTCTTCCTAAGAGATTTGCAAGACTTTTTTTGAGGCAACACTGTTGGAATCTTTCCAGAAATCTAGAGTGATGTTTGTAGATGGTCCATGTTTTGCAGGCTATCAACAGAGTTAGAAGGATAATAGCTTTACAAACAAGCATTTTGGTGTTCTTACGAATGTCCCAATCCTACAAACACACTCTGCTTCATTCAGCCACATCTGTAGGAACTCACAGTTTCCATCCCTTGCTTTGGAAGCTCATAAGCAGGACATAGCAAGAGCTCTCTGGAGCAACTGCTGTGACCTCTTGGCATGGAAGTTCAAGTTAGCAATCATGGTTCAAAATTGATAGTCCAGTTCCTTTTTCTAAAACCCTCATAAATTATTTGGCTAAACACAAAATATAGCAATAAATTTCATGCAATTCATTAAGAGTGTTTTATTATGTTCTTTCTCTTTTCTAATTTTGTAATTCTAATTATGGCAGAATCCCTGGATAGTTGTAAAGGCATTGTAACGATGTGGTATTTCATTGTCAAACTCTTCCTTTAGGGTTTTACCATCTCAAGTACAGCAACATTCCTGTCACTGCCTCATTTGTTTGCCACGGCTCCAGATAATTAATGAATGGTTAAACAACAGAATCCAGAATTGGGCAGGGAGGTAGTTTATTTCCTGCCATTGTGAAAATTGGCAATGTGTTTCTACTGTCTTTCCTGTTTTAAAACTAGTGAACCTATCCACCAAAGGACCTGTCTGCATCTCATCACTACCCGGTTTTCCTCAGGAGCCTTTGTGTGGCATGTCCCTTCTTTTCCAGACCACACATTTGCCAGGGTGTCCATGGCTACACTAATAGCATCTTAATAATAGGCTGTGATTAACAACTTCGGCCTGTAATAAGCCTTTCAACCAGTGATAGGGTCAGCATTTTTCCTAATTAGTCTGTAATCTCAAATTAGTCAGCTTTTTTGATGGTTTTATATTGGCTACCTTCCAGTTCTCTGGTAAGAAACCTGATTTCCATGACACTATAAGTTTCAGAGCTGAGTGAGCTTAAATCTTAAATTCAAGTCAAACTCTCCCTTTTCTTGAAAGAGTCCATGACATATTCAGAGCTTAGTGTTGTGTAAAATGTCACCCCTTCTTCCAATTTTAGTTTTGACAGATTTGAAGTTTTGACTTAAGTATGGTAAGCCCTCCACAAAACAGCTACCACAGTTCCTTTTTAAGGGGAGATAGGATGTGATTCTGATCGGGCATAAAGTGCAAAATTGGAGAAAAAGCTAATGAAATAAAAGGTTTTTCATAATGTTGGACTATTAAGTCCTATCAGATATATTTCGTCTAGCTGCAACTGAAGGATGCTGAATGTTGTCATCTGGCAAATATAATTATAGGGATAATTGGTGAAGGAACACATAATTTCTTCCTTCTGCTGTAAAGAGGTGAAAATAAGTTCTGAGATGCCTTGTGTCTCGGTTTATTTCATTTCGACTATATATTCCTCCTGATTTTTTTTTGCATAAGATGACATCCATGAGACAGAGGTTTTGCCATGTTCTATTCAGCTTTGTATGCCCCTGTTTCCTGTATTCGGTTCACAGCCCAACTTTGTGTTCGTCTTCCTGAAGTCTATTATTTTTCATTGGATTGAAATACTCCTGTCTCTTGCGTAGTCTTGTGACCTTGATTTTTGACATTATTGATTTTTGGCCTTGAGTATCATATTGTGCAATCGCTTCCTTCTTACCGTTTGGTTAGACTCCAAAATGGTGGCTTGGAGTAAATGAACTTGGCAGATCCTACTCAGTTTCAGCTCAGATTGTTAATCAAACATTTATATGTACAATGTTGTAATAGGTATCCTTGTCAGAACCATCCAGTTTAAATGCAGCTTTGTCTGCAACTTCTTCCAAGTGGAGGAGAACTGGACTGATGAGCTCATCTCCTTCCAAATAAGTATTCAAATGCCAATAAATAACAGTGGTGCAAGGAAGGCTTAGCTGTTGTATGTTGCAGACACTTGCCTTGTAAGAGTTGTGTGGCTTTTCAGATCAGAGGACAGCTTAGTGTATCATTTGATGCACCTTTCTTTCTTTGTGTGTGCACTGACACTACAAACCACCCTTTGCTTCTTTACCATAGAGCAACATAAGCAAAGGAAGCCATGTGGTGACAGAATAAAACGACCCACAAGCAGTTTTGGGTTGCTCAGAGAGATATTTGACTTTTCTGCTGAGAGAAATAAAATCCTTGTGAGCAATAATCGTACACATTTGTACTTAACACAAATCTTGTGCAAACTGGCCATATGAAGGTTTTACTTTGTCTTATGAGTGCTTTGTGTTGAATTTCCTATAAGACCATAGGGATCACAAAAGAGCATATGCAAGAAACTCTAGGATGTGGCTGTTGTGTGTCTTCATGTTATTTCTGGAGGTTATTTCAAGGGTTTGTGATTTTCATTTTGCAGGTGGATATCTGAAAAGTCCAGTGTTTCTTGTTTGCCTGCTGTTGACCACTAAATGTCTGTTTGCAAAGCTGGCATGATGTGGAATATATGTGTACAAAGTGGGAGTGTGTCAGGGAGTTGTTTTCACAGTCAGATGTTTAAAAACCCTGTTTTGAAGCTGCAACTATGACCCCAGAAATGAGAGCTCCCATTTAGTATTGGGAATGTTTAAATTTCTGTGACTCCTTAGCTTTTTCAAGAAAAGTCACAATGAATATGTTGGACCACAAGGCTCCTTTGTTGCTTCTGCTGTAAGAGCCAGAACAGCCATTCCTCTGGAATTTTTCTCACCTGAGAATACATTTCTCATGCCAACTTTGTCGCTGTTTCAGGGCTGGAGGGAGGCCTCCAAGCTCCTAACTCTTCGGATGGGAAAAAGCAGGCGCCGGGAGGGAATGTCCTCCTCCATTGTTTGAGCTGAAAAGAATAGAAAGACAAAACAAACATTCCCGTCTGTAGCCCACTCCCTGCTCAGTCACTTTTGGCATAATGTGGGTCTAGGGGTTTTAATCTGTTTTGTACTAAGCCCTATTGTGAGGGCTGGCTAATTTGCACTTTGCGTTCAACATGAAAAATGCATTCGGCATGTTGTGGGAAATGACAGATAAAGCATTATTGAAGGAAAATACTTCAGAGTTGGGAGAGGGAAAACCTCTAATTTTGCCTGATTTGTTCTTATCATATTATTTCTTGGTACTTTTTGTACTGCTCCTCATCTCCAAAACCATTAGTGTTGGAATCACAAGGTCTTACTTTTTAAAAAAACTGAGGATTTTGTCAGTTCTCTAACTCCAGTGCTATTTCCAAAATGCTTTGAAGAACTCCATGCCGCCTATCTTTGCACTCCATGTTTCTGTCCCAGTGACCCTGTCTGCTCTTCTCTCGCCGGGCCATCTATTTCCTGTCAACATCACAAAGCCGTTCTTTTTGTCCTTGGGCTCTTCTGAGGCTTTTCTTATCACAACTGATCAGAACAAGGGTCTTCATCTTCATTCAGCTGATTTTATTCCATTTGGCACAGGGAAAATTCTTATGCCATTCTGACTGATGCCTCGCTAATCTTGTTCTCTTAAGACAACTTTTTCTCTCTTTGCAAGGGGCACCTTCACAAATCTATGCAGCAGTCTTTCCCTAATTATATAAGGAGAAAGCCATGCATATTAGTGTGAGAAATATGTCAAAAATTTACCACCATCCACTGCAGGGTCCAGATATAATACTTTTCTCAAATGGAAGTCCATCCTTCTGAGCGAGTCAAACGCAATGTGAAATGTTCCTATGTCCAGATTATTAAAATACCATTCTTAATCTGGAATATTCTGCATTACATTGCCTCCTCTGAATATTTTAACAAACATTTTAACCACTGGAGTAAACTCCTAGTCCTCATGTTTTTATTTGGTGCAGGGAGGAGAGAAACCTAGGAGAAGGTTTGTGAGAGGAGTATGAACATCTTGTATGGATTAGATGGGATGACTTTGCATGTCCTTAGCTTTGTTTGGTGACTTTTTCTTCCATGCCTCTCACTGCGGGTGGACCACAAGGACACCAGTCTTTGATGCTTGGTACACTGTAAACATAAATATATTTTCATTTTTCGCTTTGTTTCCTGCAGGCCTGAGCAGTTGAATCCTTCATTGGTGTATGTGCGGTAACAACATGTCTGTCCCCCTCCTTGCTGATGCCGTGACCATTTCAGGGGCAGAGCGGGAGACTGCAGCGGTAAGGCGGTCCTCTTTCCCTAGGTTTGCCATCTGTCAGGATCCAGGAAGATTAGGGGAATTAATGGTGTCTCTCTCTCTCCCTCCCCCCCCCCCCCCCATGCCCTCTGCCCTGCCGCTACATGCAGAGGCAGAAATGTCCCCTTGAAACCAACATTAGCAGGGGGGAAGGTGTCAAGAAGAGATCAAACCATGGTATTGTTCCTTGCCAGTAAACCCCACAAATGTTGTTTGTGTAGGACCTGCACACAGAGAGCTCCCTTTCCTCTGGCAGGTAATTATTAGTCCAAATTGTGTTGGCCTCACAGCTGATTCCCCTGCACTAACACGGTAATACATGGCCCAGGCTTGCTTTCCTCCTCCTGATGCAGAGACAGAGCCTGGCGGCCTTCTGCTGGCTCTGCAGAAATAGCACTTGACACCTCCCTCATGGGGCTTTGGAGCCCCGTTAATCCCCGACTCCTTGCCGGCCTTGGCTGTTTTCACACCATCAGTTAGTCCCAGTGGTTTATTCTTTGCCTCTGCAATGAACTGCATCTGCCCCACTTCACAGGATCCAAACTCTACACAGAAAATGCATTACAGGAGGCACACCTGCTTACCTAGATAAGACTAAGTCGTATCATTCTTCTTGAAGAACTTGGTCTCCCAAACAGTCAGAGATGGAAAGTGAGGCATAGGTGGAGTATTAGCAAGCAGACTTGGGCATTTTTTGTGATCTGATTGTTTTTTTAATCTTTGCCAAGACATCAGTTTGGGTTTATTCCTAAGGACCAGTAGCCTTTTAGAAAAAAAAAAAAACAAGGATTTGTATTTCATTCTGCAATATATATTATGTTATACTTTTTGTGGCTTTTAAACAGACTCCTTCTTTCCTGAGTTGTACTAGTCACTTCAAACTCAGCATTCAGAAGCCCCCTATTCCAGAACTGGAAAACCCCTGCATTTGTTCTGAGCTGCAATGCAAATGTGGACATGTGCTTAATTTTTAGCCGTGTTTTGACTCAACTCTTTCCCCCCTTTTTAAAGGGACACAATTTGTGTGTGTGACCTAAAATATTTCCTTTCTTACCTGAGGTTGGATTCTTCTTGCTTTTCACCTTCCTGCATAATCTGCCTTATTTATTCTTGCAACTAATTGGCCTCCCTGGCGGCTGCTTTTTCTTGGGATTCACCAACACTTTCTCAGTTGCTGTGCTGACTAATGGGTTTCTTTTCTGCTTGACTTCACAGGTCATTTTTTTACATGGGCTTGGAGACACAGGGTGAGTATTGGGATGTGCCATCAGATGCATGAGGGATACGGAGAGGAGGCATACTGAGGAAAGACTGAGCAATGCACACTGAAAATAGATATTATTTCTAATGGGAAGCATTAGAGAGCTGTGAGGTGTAAAGAGGAAGACGGCTGCAGGATAGGATTAGACAGAGTGAACATCTGCTGAGAGAAAGAGGCTATAAGTTGCCGATCCAAAATATGATGTCACATTGGAAGGAATCTGGGAAGGTGCCTTGCACAGAGCTATAGTCCATCCAACTCCTGTCAGCCTCTCTTGCCCAGGTAGTTGTTGCAGTCCATAAAAATGCGTGGAGAGCACTGTGCTACATGCAATTACTCTTCTGGACTCCTTAAAACGAAGTATTCCAGAGAAAGATTTTTAGTCATATGCCATTGCCAAGTTTGGCAGCTGTGGGCATGTCTTGCATACCTTTCCAGTAGAGAGGCTTCTTCAAAGGCAGATCAGATGGGCAGTGAGGAGGGCTTCATTGACGTGCTGCATCATGCAAATTCTGATCTGTATCCTCTCTCCCTTTCCAACTCCAGGCACAGCTGGGCTGAAGCCCTGTCTGCCATCCGGCTCCCTTATGTGAAGTACATCTGCCCTCATGCGTAAGTTTTTCTAGCACTAGACTGGAGCACTAGACTAGCATTATACCTGAAACATTTCTAAACTACCCTTTTCCCCTTGGACTCCAGGGCAGAGTAAAATTGACCGGTAATATTAAAATAAAAATGGTATCAAGCAAAACAAAAAGCAGTGAACACAATAAGCTTATGAAACAGTTCAGCCTTTAAAAACACCTAAGTAACATGAAAGTCTGCCAGTTGGTGTTTGGAAAAGAACTCCCTAGTTTTAAGTATAAGTACATTAAAACTAGGGAATTCTTTTTCAAACACCCTGTAATTTCTGAATTGGGGTACTACTGCATTAGCCAGTTAAAACTGAACTGTGGGTCTTCCCCTTTTAAAGCCTCCATCCTCACTTTTCCTTCCTTAGGATTCCTCCTAGTTACTGAATTCCTTTTTTTTTTTTTTTTTTTGACAGAGCTGCCTTCGCTTTAGCAGTTCTCAGCCTGCCCCGCAGTGCTGATTCCACCCAAGGAGGGTTTTTAATCCCATTCTGTTCACTCATGCAAAGTGGACTGTCAGCATTTTGACAGCGTTGCCCACAAGGGATTTGCAGCTTTCCATATCATACGCTGCTCCCAGGCTCAGAGGGAGTGTGACATTTTTAGGACCTACAGCGGTTTGCGGTTTGTCAGAGAAATTTTGCTCTTGGCAGAGAACCGCCAGTGATATGATTGTGGTTATTTCCATTCATGAAGCTGGAAAGAGCCCAGAAGTTGTGGCTAGCCATCCGCATGTTTAATATCTCAGTTCCCAACACCTCCCATAATATACTCAGCCGTCAGCAGCAAGGAGGAAGCCTGTGTACCAGGAGTAAAAATCTAGAACCAAGAAGGTATGATGTCCCATTTCAGAATGGCTTCAGAAATTCAGCCCAAAATTTGGGATACAAAGGGACACAGCTGCAGCTATTTATCCCCCACCTCAAAGTACGAGAAGGAATGTAATGTCTACTAAACATCTAAATATGAAACTAACGGTTTTTAGGGGTTGATTGCCTTGTACGATTGTCTTTCATCTTTGACATAGTTACAGTATGACTAAACAGGAACTTGGGTGCAAAATGAAGAGCAGAACTTGGAAGAAGTACCATTTAGAGCTCAAGTTCTCAGAAATCCACAGGCAGTATGGCTTCTAATTGTGCTGATTGGCAGTTTCTGGGAGTTGTAATCTAAATAAATAATAAAACATGTATACCTGCCGGATTTTTACAGCTTGCTTTGCCTCTTCCTTCGTAGGCCCAGGATCCCAGTCACTCTCAACATGAAGATGGTCATGCCATCCTGGTGAGTATAAAACCGTTAAAATAGTTCTTGAATCACCATCAGGTATGTGCTGTTTTTTGCAACAGACTGCACGTCTTGGAATATAGCCATTGGAGATGGAAGTGCAGTAGCCATGAGAAAAGATATGGATGAAAAAAACAATGAGGTGGGAGGGGCAGAGAAAAGGCCACATGTCTGTAGAACATGTTTGACAAGAGCAAGTTGTCTGGGACATATTACACAGAGCACATGCCATAGGTATGCCTGTTAGGGTTGGAGTATCCATTTAACTTTGCTGAAGAGAGAACCTGGGCCTTTTAAATAGGGATAGGCAGGTGATCTTGCACCCTCAAACGTTCTGTATTCTTCTGTAAGCAGTACTATTTGCTTTGCCAGCTGACTTTTGTGGCCCAAGGCATTTGGAGGGCAAGAGCACCAACTTGCCTTCTGAGCCATGGAGTGCCCACCTAATAAATAACAAGAGTGGTCCAGAATTCACAAATAACTGTTTTGTAAGACACTGATAGGTGCACATATCCTTTAAATGTCTCTTGGTGTCACTTAATTGTTTGGTATTATTTATTTATTTTATTTACCCCATGACTTTTCTCCTTTTTCCTTTCCTCCCAGGTTTGATCTGATGGGCCTCAGTCCAGATGCACCCGAAGATGAAACTGGGATTAAAAAAGCTGCTGACAACAGTAAGAGATACTTCACCGTTTGCGGGTGGCCTATATTTCTTCAAGTCATAGCTGCCACCATTTGATAATTTGGCAGAATTGATGAGTTTCCTTTTTCATTCAGCTCTAAACTTGTGAAGCAAGTAAAGCCAGGGAGCTGTTCAGGGAAAGTTAGCATTCTGAGGGCATGGAAGCATCAATCTGAGACGTTTCAGTCAGGTTGGCTCCCCTGTCTTTGGCATATCATGAGTTGCCTCCAGAACTTCCTACCTTCTGCTGCCTCTAAAATATTATTTGCTTTTTGTGTTAACCATAGTTCTGATATGCTCTGACACCAATAGTCGTTCCAATATCACATAGAAATGGAAATCAGCGGTGGCAGGAAAAACAAGGAAAGGAGTCATTTCAGTGGGAGGAGGAGGAGAATGAGTGTGTGCTCCCAGGGCTCACCTGCTGACATACAAACGCCTGACACTGTCACACTGTCTGCTTTCGTGTCACATTGAGTGAAGGCGCAGTCTATTCAGCTTGCAAGACTTATACCGGCTCTCTCTGGAGCTGGTGTGACACTGTGGCTGTGAACTGGAAGACTATCTTGAGAAAGAGGAGCAGGCTTGTTTTCTGCTGCCCTAGACCGCAGTGGAGCCATGGGTTCAAATGACAGAAAAGGAAATTCCACCTGAACATTAGGAAGAACATCTTGACAGTAAAAATTGATGTTCAACAGTGGATCTCACTGCCTTGCAGAGTCCAGTGGAGGCTCCTCCTCTGGAGGCTTTCAAGCAGAGGCTGGATGGCTATCTGTCATGTGGGCTTTGATTGTGCTTTTCCTGTATGGCAGAAGGATTGGACTAGATGGCCCCTATGGTCCTCTGTGATTTTATGAAAGGCTGTGGGCAAGGTGCAGATTCAGCACAGCAGCTATGTCGATCTGTTGCCACAAATCCCAGAGTGCCATGGCTCACGAGGACATTAGGACAGCATCAGTCTTGATATGGCAGAGTTGATCAGATGTAGGAGGAAGGCTCCAGGGCTCTCTGTTCCTTGCTGTGACATATTACCCACCGCCTCCTTTCATGTGCCAGTCCTTCCTCCTTGATCCCTGCCCCACAGGCCTTGCAGAGGTTTTAAAAAAACCCAAGCTTTTTTAAAAACATGGCATTGAGAAGCAGAGTCAACTGAGTTTGTTTTCATAATTTATTGCGCATGACTACATTGCATTCATAACCAAGTATGTAAGGCCTGTGATACTGTCTCGGTGAACAACTGGCTCCTCTCTCTTTCAGTTAAAGCAGTTATCGAGCATGAGATAAGGAACGGCATCCCAGCCAACCGCATCATCTTGGGGGGCTTTTCACAGGTGAGGGGGGAGCTGGCTGGCAGCGTTTTGCTTGAAAGGGGCTGTCCCTGGCTTTGTATACTTGTGTATGAACGACAGCATTAGGAGAGTGGGACATCAGCATAAGTGGCACATACAAAGGTAGCTGCTGCCGCCACCACCACTGTCTTTGCAGTGAATAGCCAAGAAAATGTCTCACTAGAGCCCTTGTGTTGGATTATGAGCAACGCTACTAAGACCAGGGAGGAAGCATCCCATTTGAAGACCTCACAGCACTGTTTCATTATTTATTTTATTTATTTATTTGCAACATTTATATCCCGCCCTTCTCACCCCGAAGGGGACTCAGGGCGGTTTACAAGTATATATACATACAATATATGATATTATACGACTATATTGCAATATTATTAGTAATACTGCATGTAATATATACAATTATAATAGTGACTTATAATTATTATTACATTGTCTTACATCATTATATTATTAATAATATTACATGTATATACAATATATTGTAATATTAATATAGTATAATATTATATATTATTATATCATTAAATTGATACAGGAGACATGGTGGAAAGATGTCTTCCTGGCCCCGCCTTCTTCATTCTGCTCCAGAATGGCCGTTAGACCTAATGATCTGCATTATGTGGCCTTTGAAGCTGTGATTTGACTTTTCCCTCTGTCAAACACATTTGTAGCCTTTATGGCTGGAGGAAATACAGTTATGGACTCTGAACACAGAATTTGAGATCTGGAGACTAATTGGTAAATACAGGACAAGACTTTGGACACAAATTGGCCTCATTTCTTTTGGGACGGTAGAGGAATCCATACATATGCATGCCATATGTTCAAGTGGTAGAATGCTGGGTATATTTTGCAAGTCAAGCAGTGGATTGGTGAGGGTGTCCTGTCGTTGTGTTTGGGGAGGATGTCGTCAGCACAAGATATCTCTTCTAAGAACCAGAAAGGACTGTTGTTTCATACATGGCGGGGAGGGAGGGCAGCTGAGGCCAAAGCAGTGAGGCTTCTGTGTGGCCCTCCTTGTGTGGAGGGCGCCTTGGAGCAGCCTCTGACCCGCTCTCATCTCTTTGGTGCTCCAGGGTGGTGCACTGTCCCTCTACACGGCACTCACTTGCCAACACCAACTGGCCGGCATCGTGGGCCTCAGCTGCTGGCTCCCCCTGCACAAGACTTTCCCTCAGGTACCGTGACATCCTTTCTTCCTAAATTGTCCTCTCCACAGGGTGGGGCAAGAGATGTGCTCTTCCTAAGTGGGAAAAGGACTACCTGATAGAAGGGCTATCTCCCAGCATGCAATGCAGTTCTGCCTGGATCGGCCACATCTTGGTGCTTGTGCCCTATTGCTACTCCTTTTCCCCTCCTTCTTGCAGGCGGCAAGTAACAGCATGAACAAAGACACCCCCATCCTGCAGTGCCATGGGGAGATGGACCCCATGATCCCAGTACGCTTCGGAGCCCTGACCTCCGAGAAGCTGAAGTGTATGGTGAATCCCAGCAAGATCCAGTTTAGAACCTACCCAGGAGTGATGCACAGCTCTTGCCCTCAGGTCAGTCAGTGTCTATCAAAATCCCTTCAGTTTCTCCCTAGTTGGTTTCCGCTTTTAGCATTTGGGGCCCAGGTGTTTTGTGTGTTGGCGCGGGAGCCCTTTTCCTAATGAACCCCCAAGTTGATGGTCTGGTGATGGTTTAGGGTCCCTTCTGACCCCTAAAAATGTTGGAAATAGCAATCTTCCAAGCCTTTCATTACTTGTTAATGTATGTATTTACTAAACCTGTATTCTACATGTATGTTGATTTGCCAATTTGACTTTCCTCTTTGGTGTGGGAGGGGTTATAGACATGTGATTGTACTGAGCATGTTCAGGCTCAGGACTCCATTTTGTATTCAGTGTGTGCTTTACACCTCAGTGGAGGTGGATCCATGTTTGCATCAGACCTAGTGGAGGTGGATGCATGTTGTTGTTTGGACTTCAATAGAGAAGTATGCTTATGGACTTCAGTAAGTACTTAAAGATTTTGGACTATGGACTATTGATAAAGAATTATGCCCTGTGCTCTCAACTTGGAGAGGAACTACAGCCTATCTATAACTGAACTTTTATAAGAAATGTGCACGTATGGTGAATTAATACAAGATGTTTGTGAGTAAACTAGATATGTTATTTTTCAAGTGCATATTTTAAACTAAGAGGTTTCGAGGGAGTGTATATCTTTTGGGCAATTGCAACTTCAAAATAACAACCATCTTCTGCTAAGCAAATATATTTTTGTATTGGCATGCCTTTATCTTTGGCAGTTTATAGACATGGTTCTTTAGTTTAACAGCTGAGTTACCTGTGTGCCATTACATGAATGCGTATGAGTATCACTTGTTCAAAGGGTTGACTTCTAACAAGATCATGCTTTCCTCGAGTAGTTTTCAAAAGGTGGTCTCCACATGTTTATGGAGATTCACATTGGCCAAACTGATATGACATCATTTGTACCTTTTCAGTAAGGTTATGGTTGCCATTTATTTCCAAAGGGATATATGCCCAGAGACTGGGTGCAGTTATTTCCAATAGTGATGAAGGTTTTGGGTCTCTTTTGACCCCTAAAAAGAGGAGAGAATGCCTTGTGGGTTTGTTGTAACCTCAGGCCACTACAACCATTCTCACTTTCAATCCGTGCAGGAAATGTTGGCTGTGAAAGAATTCATGGAGAAAGTCATCCCCAGGATTTGAATGGAACTCCTCAAGACTGTTGCAGGGAGAGATGGGGGCGGCCACCAACGACCTTTCACCCTTCACCTGGCGACAGCAACAACAGCAATGGAAAGCCATGGCAGCCACTTCCACTCAGCCGGTTTCCCTCCTCTGGCCTTGCCCCCTCCTCCTCTGTGCCCCTCCTGTGCCAAGCGAAGTGGGCGCCCCTCTCTTCTCTGCACAGGACGGTGGTACAGAGTGGCTTTAAGGTACAGCTGAGACCCCAAACATGGCTGCCTCCGTACAAATGAGTCTTTATGGTCATCTTGATTTCCGACTTTTCCTGCTCTCCCCTTTCCTCCCTTTTCTCCCCTTTTCCACCCCAGAAAAAAAAAATTGGCTGCTGCGAAATGAACTGGGTGGTAGCCAAAGGCTTCAAAACACAGGTGTTAGGAGACTGTTACAGTATTGGCAGGGAGAATCTCAGCAGCAGCCGAACTCCCTGATGAGCTTGCCATTCTACCCACCCAACACCACCCCTGCCCCCAGTGCCCTGCCTCCTTCCTCTGTGACCCACAATCCACTGGAATCGGCTGAGGGGCAGCGGCAAGATCAGAGCCCTGCCTTCAAGCCACTGCTTGGCTTTCTGGAGTCTGGAGGCAGGGGACCCTCTCCTGGCCAGACTGGGCACCCATTCCACTGAGCTCCCTCCCTTAAACCCTTGCTCTGAAGTCCAATCAGTCTGCCAGGCCCAAGGGAGCGTGTGCTGCCAGGGAGGGAGAGCAGAGGGGAGTTGGGTGCCAACCTGGTTGTCCTCCGCCGTCCCAGTCCACCTTGGGGCTGGCTCCTTCCCTGCACTGTTGGCGCACACACAACTCACAGGTTGTGCTGTTAATTGGGGCTAGTGAGGGGAAGACTCTCCCCAACCGCCTCTGCAGGATTCAATGCAATGTTGTGTGTGGTTTGTGTTGTTTTTCTTTTAAAGCAACCCTTTTGTTTCTTCTACCGTCCTCTCCGCTCCCCTTGTCTTCAGCCCGCTGGGTCTATCTTGGCCAGTGAGCATACGTCAATCTATCTTTTGGACGTCTGGCCCTCAGAATCTGCCCCATTGAGCGGGCAGTGGTTTGTCTGGCTCCAGGCTGCTGCTTTTGGACCTCCTCCAGAGCCCCTCCTTGTACCAGTTTCTGATCATATCGAGCGGCTTTCCTCCCTTTATGCATCCGAGCGCAGTCTGTCTTTGAGCCACCTCCCCATCTGTTCAGTCTGCCGAGCGCGGCGGCTCCTCTTAGCCCTGGTGGCTGGCATCCTCCCAAGTCCTCGTGCCTGCCTTCCCCCCTCCCTGCAAGGCTGCCCCATTCAGCAGGAGTTGGGCCCCACTCTCATTTCTAGCAACGGGGTTTGCTGTTGAACAGCAAATGTGCTCTGTAACCTCTCCTCCAGTATCAGCCTCCTGTGTGGACCGATACAAGAGCTTAATTCTCTTTCTTTTTCTTCCAGCGAATAGCTATTGTTGCTTCCCATATTCTGGCATCTCCTTCATTGTGTGGACTTGGTTGGTTTGCTTCCTGCCCACTTGAGGTTGCCAGTAGCAAGGAGAGGGATCCAGTCCCCTCCCAGAATTTCCTCTAATGGCAGGACTGGATGGCTGGCTGTCCAGATGTTGTTAGACTGCAGCTCCTATCAATCTTGCACCATTGGCTGTGCTATCTGGGGCTGATGGGAGTGGCAGCTCAGTGGCATCTGGAAGGCTGTGGCTGCCTACAGCTGGCTTACAGGATGCAGCTAATGCCCAGCAAACAGGATTAAGGCCAGATCCTAATGGAAGCAGGAAGGGCGCTTCCTTCATCCAGAACACAATGCCACCTTTGTGGAGCCCCATAGGCTCTCCTCTTCGTGCTTTCAAGGAAAAACTACCCTACTTGTTCCTCGTACAAGTCCTGCTGCTGCCTACGCTGCTGCTTCCTGCAATGCTCGCTACTCCTATCTGAAGCTTGAACTCGCAGGGAGAGTTGACTGTGAACAGGCATGGCTCCTATGCGAAGCCTTGCCCCTTTGTCCGCTTCTCCTGTTAGTAGCCGAGGACTCAGGACTAGTAGCCGAGGACTCCAGGAACTTTGCGAATCCCAGTGAGGCCAAATATCTAGTTTCAGGCCAGAGCTGCTCACATTCAAACAAGCAAAGGGAGAAGCAGTGTGGAAAGGGAGCAGATTAGAGTGTTTATTAGAGTTTCTTTGTCATCAGAGGAAAGCAATAATCATTCCATTAACTGACAGTCATTCTAAAGGAGAGGCTTTGACAACGAAGCCGTCTCTTGCTGGGAGGATTGCAATCCTTCATTTGCATTTCTGCGTTTGGACATCCCAGTAGGTGGGAGAACTCCGGCCTGGCCTCACTCAAGCAAGGAAGTAGTAAAATCCTGGATCAGATTAGTTATAGCACTTCATGACTTCACTGTGTGCATGTGTGATTTATGAGTATTGCTCTGTATTTAACAACAAACCGAAATCTTTGCAAGTAGTTCCATCCGGCCCCCAAGGAGTTTCGAGACTACTCTCCTCCATTTCCCACTAGCTTCCTAATTGCAAGTGGAGCGGGACACATTTATGTTGGACCTTTTTGGCACATAGTCAGAAGCTGTGCCCTTCTGCCACACCTATGGGCCAGGTCTCTGCTTCCTTACGCATTGAAGTAGGATAGGTGAGTAAGCAGGCACAAAGGACTGGCCTCCAGGAACATCTGGCTGGCTCTTGTGCCTCTCTTCTTCTTCAAGGTCTGTGGCTTAAACCACGAACTGGATTGTTCCACACAGTCGTGGCACAGAGAACTATTCTCTGGCCATCGCTGCACTTGCTGCCGCTTCCATCCCGGCTGGACCTTTTCCAAAGCAGTCCTCCAAATGGCTGGCACATCATCACGGGTCTCTCTGGGGGAAATGTGTCAAGACTAGAAGCCCGAGGAAGAAGGCGGCTTCTTTGTTTCTGCACATGCCCCTTCCCCCCGAGCCCCTCCCTGCCCCCTTTCCTTTTGTCTTCCTCATATGTCCTTTTTATTTTTTGTGTTCCACTGATGTATTAAAACAAACACAACCATCATGGTGTCACTTGGTTGTTTTGTTTTCTGTAGTCAATGCAGGCTGGCCTTTCCTGCAGTTGTGTGTGTGATGCTCTCGTGCAAAAAGCAAGCAAAGATGAATGGAAGCTTGTGTGGGAAGCAAAGGAGATTTCTCTTAAATGCTGGCTATTTGAGGAAAGAGTGTCCCTTCCATTGCCATTTCTGCACTCATACACGCTGGGATGTGGAGAGGGAGATTCCCAGCCCAGGAATGTGAATAAATGGAAATCTAATAAGTTGGATACAGGTTTTTGTTTTCTGTGACAGGAGGTTCGTCTCAAGGAGGAGGTCTCCGACCAATCCTCCGGTTACTCTCCCTTTCCTCAAAACCAACATGGCTCAATTCACAATTTTTCCTTGATTCTCCATGGAACGTTCTCAGAGAAAGGCTGTCTTAGGGAAGAGTGAGCACGAAGAAATAGAAAAGTCCGTTTTCACCATCCCAGATGTCCTTGGCTTTGTCTGGATTTGGCCCGTTCGCCTCTCTATAGAACAGCTTGCAACTGAAGGTGAGCTTTCCTTGTCTTTGGGAAGGAAGGACGTGGAATATGAGGCACACTTTTGCGTCTCTTTAGAGATCAAAACATTCTAGTCTTCATTTTTGCAAAAATGGAACTTTCCATAGTTTATATTAGCAAGAAAACATTTTGGAACCCAAGAAGAAAACTGGGTTTTGCTTGCATCAGTTGCAACAGTTTATGAGCTTGGGCATAATGACAGACTCTTCTGTTCAGGTAGAAAAAAAACCCCCCGGGAAGAGTTTTGTTTTTCCATCCATTTGCTTTAGTACTGGCTTCAACGTTTAGCTCTGTTTCCAGGGGTTGACCTGGGACGTTGCTTCTGTAACGGTTTCTCCTGAGGTGCCACCATGTCTGTCCAGCCATAATAATATACCTATTGCGATAGCTTTGACTATTGGTCCAATACATGAAGGTATTGAGAACTCAGCTAAAGTCTGGTTGAGTAATTGGAAGCAAAAAGTAGAACGCTCATGGTTATCAACAGCTTTTTTTCAAGAAACTGCTTTTGGGGGCAGTGGAGTACTAATCTCATGCTACTCTAGTTTGAGTGCATTAGCCAAGGCTATGGGGCAGGAAGTTGTAACATTCTTGTCCAAAAAGTCCCACTGAAGTCAACAAGCACTGCTTTTCTTTCCATGTTACTCCTGGTGCTGTAATAAAAGCTAGGAATTTCCTTGTGAAAATGCAGCACCATCCAACCATTTTATGCTATTAAGCTTTGAATTGCCCTTATGTCTTCTGGGAAATGTTTGAGTAAATGCAAACACATTGGTTCGACTGAGAAACGTCTGAGATTTGCAATAGTCTGAAAGGTGAAGTGGGAGAACTTCAAATCCTTAAGAGCCTTGGAATTTCCAGTTCTCCAAAGCCCTAGCCATAAAGGCCAGCGATGAAGGATTATGGGCGTGGCAGTTCAGTCATCTCAGAAGTCAAGATTCCCAACTTTTGGCATAAAAACAATTACAGTAGAGTCTCACTTATTCAATACTCACTTATCCAACGTTCTGGATTATCCAACGCATTTTTGTAGTCAATGTTTTCAATATATCATGATATTTTGGTGCTAAATTCGTTAATACAGTAATTATTACATAGCATTAATGTGTAATGAACTACTTTTTCTGTCAAATTTGTTGTATAACATGATGTTTTGGTGCTTAATTTGTAAAATCATAACCTATTTTGATGTTTAATAGGCTTTTTCTTAATCTCTCCTTATTATCCAACATATTCACTTATCCAACATTCTGCTGGTCCGTTTATGTTGGATAAGTGAGACTCTACTGTATTGACCTTCCCTTGGCTTGAAGACATAACCAGGAGCCACTTAGAAAGTAAATGATTTAATAAAATGTTTCATAATTGGAGGAGGGGACCGAAATGCTTCTGACCTTGAGGTTTACTATAGAACTAGGTGATGAATTTGATTTTTGGGAAATTTGGAAGGTCCAGTACCATACTCTCCTTGTTTTCTTGCAGTTCCCCAAGGGTCCTTCCAATTCATTTGAAAACCTGCCCATTCCAGAAAGAGCAGCTTCATTGTCCAAGGTTGTCGGTCTTCGTTTTAATGAAGGAAATAATAATGGCTGGAATTCAGCATGAGACTTGTCTCTTGATAGGTAGACTTAGATGGTTGGGATTGGACCTGAATAGTTTTGCAACATTTATATTTACCTGGAGACAGCAAAGTCCATTGCACAATGGTAGCCAGTAGAGTGCTTCCTATGCATCCAGGCACTGGGTGGGAATTTTTGGGGTGCATCATAAACTCCCGATGCAGATTGGGAAACCCTTGCCAGTGCCTGGATGTACATCTGGAATTTGGTGGAAATTTTAAGCAGGCTAGAGGGCCATCTTTTGGGAGTACTGTACTTTGCTTATGGGTTCCTGTCAGGCAGGAAGAGACCCTTGGGGTCTCTTCCTTATCTAGAGTTCTGTGATCTTTGCAGTTCATTAGTAGAGTTTTATTGCATTTCTGCTTCTATCTACAGGTTCATAAAGTTACAAAACATAGACCGCTGTGTAGAATTTCAGCCCACATTACTAGCTAAAGGGCAAGGTTAAGGTACCTTGTTTCAAATATTTAACCCAAGTCCATTTGAGGGCCCTTCTACACAGCCATATAATCCAGAATATTGAGGCAAACAATCCCACAATATCTGCTTTGAACTATGTTATTGGAGTCCACACTGTCATATATTCCAGTTCAAAGCAGAAAATGTGGGATTTTATTCAGCCTTTGCCCCTTTAGGATTCTAGCAGGACTTTCAGCTGCTTTCCAACTCCATGAGGAGTTGGATGTACTTCTCTCCCACTGTCATTTTACTTATTAATAATTTAGAAACAGGAAACTGAAAGGGTAATGATAAAGGGTCGAGGCCCAAGCTGCAACAGTCTACCCAGCCTACAGTCAGCATCTCCCAGTCCCCATTTTAGTAGCTGAGCTTCCAACTAAGCTATTTCCATCTCAGAGCTGCAAATGATAAAGAACCAGCTGTGGAAGTTGGGTTCCAAATAGTAACCGTCATAAAACCTTGGTCTACAAAGGATGCCATACAGGGCTGTCCTACTGTCATTTTTCATTTACACTTTGGTCCTTGTCCTGTACGAACCTGGCTGTCAGGAAAATGAGGGGAATGGACAATGCAGGAGGGCTATTGGTTCCACCTGTCAGCTGCATATCAATCATACAAAAGGGAGGGAGTGACAGAGGGACAAAAGCAGGAGCAATGGCCTTCCCTGAGTGAGAAGCTACCCAGTCCTTGGCCTGGCACTGGCGCAGCGAGGGCTGTGCTAACTTAGGAGCGGACACCCTCTTCCCGGGGCTAGTTCTTGCTGAAGCCTGAGGGGTTCTGTGACTGCCACCTCCACAAATCCTCACCTGAAAGGAGAAGAAAAGGAAGCAATGGGGACATTACTAGGAGAGGTGGTGGGTGTGTGGGGTCTTTCTTATGTTTCTCAAAAGGGGCTGCACAATTGGGGATGGACTAGCTGGAGGTCCTGCATTGAGCAGGGAAGACTCAATCGCCTCACTTCCAACTCTATGGGAGCAATGCAGTCTTCATTATTTTATGTCCATTCTCCAACTAGTTTCCTTTGGAGACTCAATACACAAGGCTGGAAGGGAAGGCGGATTGGGCCAGGGACTGTGTGGCTCTACTTACACATTCTGTCCAGGTCGAAGACCGCTTTCCAGCCCAGTTCCTCTTCTGCCAGGGCTGGGTTTGCAAAGCAGGAGGCAATGTCTCCTTCCCGCCGTGCGATGATCTTGTACTTTATCTAAAACAGAGGGGAAAACGGCCAAACTGTTCAGCTATTGGCAAATCTCATGAGATAGAGTCAAGTGACACAGGATGGGGCACATGAAGTGAATGCAGTCTGTGAGAACCATGAAGGCACTTGCATGCCTTAAATCAGGTGTAGCTGGGGATGATAGGATTTGCAATACAAGAAACCTGTCTTTGGTGTTTGGATGACTTAAACAGAGGTGGCCATGCCTTCATCTCCCCTTTCTGAAGACACCAGGATTAAAAATGGAGAGGGGTCAAAGTACCTTTTATAGGTTGCATAGAAGATGGAATTGCATTGTATGTTGCTTGTTACCAGGTTGCATCACAAGTTAGTCTGCTGAACCATGAAAAGTACAGCAGCCCTCTCCAATTTCCAATCTTAAGAACCCATTCCCACTCCCCATACCTCCATGGGCTTGTTACTATACCTCCTTTCCTGACGCCTTTTCCATGGCTTTCACCATCTGCAGGACTGAGTAGCCAGTACCTGTCCCCAGGTTGTAGATCTGTAAGAAAGCACATGCAGGCTGGCATTTCACTTGGGACTTCATAAATGGCCTTATACATGCACAGAATTGAACCAAGTAATTCTGCAAGTCCATATTCATGGATGTAGTACCTACAGTGCAATAGTAGTCCATGCAGTGAAGTACCCAAAACAAGGGTTCCTTGAAGAAAACCAGTGCTTGGAATCCAAGCAGGGCTTCCTACCTTGCAGCCACAATTCTCCTTGAGCTTCTTCAATGCTGCGATGTGTCCCTTGGCAAGATCCACCACATGGATGTAATCCCGAACGCCTGCCAGAGACAAGGAAGAGAGTCAACCAACATCATGTTCAATCTGTCTGAGCCATTCTTCACCCAAGTTCAACCAGCAGTGGCTTTATTTTCAAGCTAGAGCAATCACAGGCAACCCACCTGTCCCATCCACTGTACTGTAGTCATTCCCAAATACGTTCAGGTAGTCTCTGCGTCCCACAGCCACCTGGGGAGAAAATTAAAGATAGGCAAAAGAATGGAGTTAACAGAAATATCTCATCATTGTTGACTAGATGCTCTCAAGAGTGGACAAGTTTGGTACCTGGGCAACATAAGGCATCAGGTTGTTTGGAATCCCTTGGGGGTCCTCTCCAATTTTTCCTGATTTGTGAGCTCCGATGGGGTTGAAGTACCGCAAGAGGACAGCATTCCAGTCCTGAGAGAATGAGCACAGAGAGCAACACGCTTGTGTTCTATATGTTTATATTATATACAGAGTTATATAAAGCAGCTCTAAATACCCTAGAGGCACCAAGTCTACGTCTGATCTTGGACTGGTTAGCTCTGAATTTGTCAGACCTAGAAGTCTCTCATTCATAGGGTTAAGAAAGCCAGCTTGACAGCACATAACAGCAACTACAATTATATACAATCGGAGGAGGAAGGCACTGCAGGAATGCCGCTCTGCTTTCTTACGGGCTCTGCCTTGCACAAGTCTCGGATCATCTCTTCAATGAAATACTTGGATTTGCCGTAAGGGTTGGTACAGCCTCCAACTGGGTGCTTTTCGTCAAGGGGGAGGTAGGCCGGGTCTCCATAGACGGTGGCCGAACTGCTGAACACCAAGTTCTTGACTCCGTGCACTTTCATAGTCTTAGGAAGGCAAGGAAAAGAAGGAATAGCAAGGTTCAGTCTTCACTCTCAAGCATTCTCTCCCAGATGTGCCTCGGTCGCAAGCCACTCACCTCCAGCAGCCGGATGGTCCCAGTCAGATTCACCTTGTAGTATTCCAGCGGCATTTGGACCGACTCTCCCACAGCTTTGAGACCCGCAAAGTGTATCACTGCCGAGAAGCGATGCTGCAGGAAACAGGTGTTAAAAGGCATTGTCATCCTTGTCATGGCAATGCAGAGCCAGAAAGTGCATTTTGCATTCCCATTCCTTCCATAGTGTTCTCCCCGAAAGAAGTCAACATCCTATTAGGGACTTACACAGGGGTTAAATTGTATTGGGTGCACATAGCACTTTCCTTGGGCAATGCACAAGGTTAGCATCCAGATTACAATGACATGAGTAGGTGGGACCATTGTGGATACAGAAGCACATTAAAGTACATAGAAAAGTGTGTGAATGGATGTTGTGTTTGGGCACCACAATTGCTCAATGGGTTGTCAGCCACTGGTTCACACACATTGTGTTTTCTTGGTACTCGGCACAGGTGTTGCGTGGTAGAGGATCTCAGTTGAGAGTTGGTTTGGAAGTAGACAATGAACTATGGTTGTGTCCAGCTGCTTGGTGGTCAAAGTGAAGCTCCACTTGCAGAACTTCATGCGCAACAACACTATAACGTTCAGAGAGCAGTGTACGTGGGCACTGCATTAAGGCGACTGCTGGAGGCCAGTGTGCCTGGATGGACAATCTTGATGCACGATCCTGCTCCTTACCTTCTTGAACAGGTTCTGGAGGCCCGTCTCGTCAAGAATGTCCAGCTCATGGAATGGGATCTTTTTCCCGACGATTTCTTCCACCCGCCAAATGCTCTCGGGAACCGTGTTGCTCCCTGGGGAAAGAGCCTGCTTATGATGCTGCACCGAGGGGTCCTCATTCCCAACCACCTTGAGAAGGGCTCAGACTCCGAGGCCTTCTGTGGCTCCACAGAAAACTGGACAGTCCACTAGTGGCCTAGCAAGTGCTAGATGGACTTACCTCGAATGGCATTGTGGAAGTTGTCGATGACCACGGGGGCAAAGCCAGCCTCGACCAACTCCAGCACACAGTGGCTGCCTATGTATCCGGCTCCGCCCGTCACCAGGATTTCTTTGGCCATGGTCCCCTGAAAGGGAACAGAGAAACTGCTTGAGGAAAGAGGATTGGGCTGAAGCAGACTTTCTGAGAACCTCAGAGACACAGAAGTAGGGTTGTCCCCTAGGACTTCAAGATCTTTTTCACATGAGCCAGGCGTCTCACATCCTGTCAGATACCATCAACTTGGTGAGAGCCGTAGCCATGCTTAATCCTCCCAATTCCTAAAACTCCTGTCCCTCATGGCTTCCGTTGGAGACCGGTCACAGCTTTGCAATCTAGTCATAAATCCCCCTCAGGCTCATGGCATCCACGACATCAGTCGCTTTATCAATACTACTCCACACACGGCCACTCGAGTCCCGATTCCCCGCGCTCTTCGATCTCCTTCAATATGGCTACTTAAGCTGTTTCCATTTGAGTCCCTTTTCTGCCCTTTTACGTAACCTCCAGGTATGTATAAGTATATAATAAAACATTTATTGATAACAAATCAGCATTTGCAAGGCTTTCTAAACAGGCTGATTTTCCTTTTTATGAAATACAGATGAAGCATTTCTGCAGAATCAAGAAGGTAAGCAGGTAAGGATGATTTTGGCAAGGAGACCCATAGGCATAGGGACCCTATCAGTATATTGACAAAGGCACATAGGAGTTTTTCCTGTTGAGATGCACATGGGTAGGCTTTCATTCTTTAAGGCATTCACCCAAATAATATTAAAATAGCAACCCAATACAGTAAAGGTAAAGGTTTTCTCCCGACATTAAATCCAGTCGTGACCGACTCTGGAGGTTGGTGCTCATCTCCATTTCTAAGCCGAAGAGCTGGCATTGTCCGTAGACGCCTCCAAGGTCATGACTACATAGAGCATCATTACCTTCCAGCTGGAGCAGTACCTATTGATCTACTCACATTTGAATGTTTTCGAGCTGCTAGGTTGGCAGAAGCTGGGGCTAATAGTGGAGCTCACCCCGCTCCCTGGATTCGAACCTGGCAACCTTTCAGTCAGGAAATTCAGCAGCTCAGCGGTTTAACCCACCGCACCACTGGGGGCTCTAGCAACCCAATACCTTTCCCCTAAAAGTGACCCCCAAAACAATGGTAGCATACAAGTTTCCCTTACTATCTCAGTTCTGCCTGTATCACATCCCAAACCAAACCCATTGGCTTTGGCCCCAGAAAATAATTTTGCCAAATATAGCATCAGGACACTGCTGTTTTGTTTGTTTTTCGTAATCTCTACTATTCGCCAAAACAGGAGCTCAAATGGTTATTAGCGGCTCTGAGGCTTTTCCCCTGGTCCTTCCTCCTGGCTGGACGGACAGACCATCTGCTTGGGAGGCTTTTTTGGAGGGCAGCCCGACATAACCTCCGCTGATGCTCTGCCCAGAATGGCTCAACCGGAGTCCAAACACAGCCCTGAAATGCATTTTTGGTTTCCTTTATAATCCGCAATCTTTGCTTTAGAATGATTAATTCTGAAAGCTCCCTCTGCCAGGACAAACAAAGGATATCTAATGCTTCCAACTATCGGGGATTTCTAAGCTCCCTTCCAACAGATTCACCAGATAGATAGATGGATGGCCAGACAGGTTAGGTAGGTAGTGAGATAGGTAGGGTAGATAGACAGAACAGATACAGTAAATTAGTAAAGAGACAGACAGATACTGTAAATAGATAGGTATGACATACATGAGATAGGAAAATATTGTAGATAGATAGTAACTGTAGACACATACATGGTGAACTGATAAGATACTGTAAATACAGTAGAGTCTCATCCAACATAAACGGGCCGGCAGAATGTTGGATAAGCGAATATGTTGGATAATAAGGAGGGATTAAGGAAAAGCCTATTAAACATCAAATTAGGTTATGGTTTTACAAATTAAGCACCAAAACATCATGATACACAACAAATTTGACAGAAAAGGTAGTTCAATACTCAGTAATAGTATATAGTAATTACTGTATTTACGATGTATTGAAAACATTGACTAGAAAAATGCGTTGGATAATCCAGAACATTGGATAAGCGAATGTTGGATAAGTGAGATTCTACTGTAGAGAAAGACAAACAAGTAGAAACTGCAAATAGATAACCGAGAGATAGATATAGACCAATGATGGGCAACCTTTTGCGCTTGGTGTGTCACTTTAGGTGGTGTGTCACTTTGAGGGGAAAAAAAAACAATTTCGCAATATGTATAGTTTAAATAACAAAAATATATAATTGTAATATATAACTGTATTTAATAAATCAAAAACTATTTACTACCATTATTTCCATGTACAACAATCTATGGTACCTCTTGCAGTTTCCACGCTGATTTCTCTCTATTCTAGTTTCAATGTAGTCATGAGAAATGAATAATATAATAATAATATGATAATATACTAGATAATAGAATAATAAAAGAAATTATATATATATATATATATATATATATATATATATATATATATAAAATATAATGTGCATAATTCCCATGGAGTAAACAACAAAACCACTGGACCAAATCACACCAAATTTGGCCACAAAATACATAGT
The DNA here is from genome assembly GCF_035594765.1 of Anolis carolinensis. Lineage (NCBI taxonomy): Eukaryota > Metazoa > Chordata > Lepidosauria > Squamata > Anolidae > Anolis > Anolis carolinensis. The sequence goes on along the minus strand of NW_026943821.1, from coordinate 22,691,846 downwards.
CATCCAATCAATCTGCATGCGGCAGCGTGTCAGCAAAAATGGCTTGGCGTGTCAGTGCTGACACGCGTGTCATAGGTTGGCCATCACTGATATAGACAAACAGACAGATACTGTAAATATGTAGATGATTGGTTGATACTGTAAATAAATAGGTTTGTAGAGAGATGGTAGATATTGTAGATAGATAAAGGGATAAACACATAGATACAGTAAATAGATAAGTATAACAGACAGACACTATACTTCTATATATAGTTGGCTGATTGATAGATACTGTAGATCGACAGGTGTACAAGGTACAGGTGGGACATCAACTAATTCCATACTTAAGACTCGAGACCCATCTCCAAGATTACACAAGTAAATGTAAACACGGTATCCCAAAATCCAAAATAAATAAATCCAAAATATAAAAGTTGGCAAAAGTTACGACAGGGAAAGACATGACTTAGGGTGCATCTACACCAGGCATGGGCAAACTTCGGCCCTCCAGGTGTTTTGGACTTCAACTCCCACAATTCCTAACAGCCTACCGGCTGTTAGGAATTGTGGGAGTTGAAGTCCAAAACACCTGGAGGGCCGAAGTTTGCCCATGCCTGGTCTACACTGTAGAATGAATGTAGCTCAGCATCACTTGAAACTGCCCTGGCTCAATGCTGTGGAGTCCTGGGATCTGTAGTTTGGTGGGGCACAACCCTCTTTGGCAGAAGAGAAGGCTCCAGACCTTGCAAAACTCCAGGATGAGCCCAAGCGGGGTCAAACTTCAATCATTCCAGAGTGAATGGACCCAAAATGACTGCTAAGAGAGCTATCCAAGATACCGTAGGAATATTTAAAGGCTGATTCACACAGGGAGTCTGTTTGTTCGGCAAATACACACATTGGCCACATCAGCAACGGCACACCTTCCAGGATCTGAGAGCCATTCCGACAAGTCCTGCTTGGCTGGTGGAAGACAAGGTTAAAAATACAAGAAAGGTATTGGGAAAAGCCCTTTCGCATTTTCTCTTTTGCTCCTCATTCAGGCTTCATGCCAGAACATTGCAAACCGCATATGAAAAAGGTACACAAACACATGTGTGTAATGTCTGACCACAGAAAGACATCATGCAAAGGAAAATATGAAAGGCAAGATGGAAAAAAATCTGAGGGGTTTATCCCCAAGATGCCTCGACACCAGCCATGGGCCAACTTGGGCCCTCCGGGTGTTTTGGACTACAACTCCCACAATTCCTAACAGCCTCAGGCCCTTTCCTTTCCCTCCTCAGTCGTTTAAGCTGTATATGTGTATGTATGTGTATATAATAAATGAATATATACTGTGTATATACATACAGTTGAGTCTCACTTATCCAAGACTCGCTTATCCAAGGTTCTGGATTATCCAAGGCATTTCTGTAGTCAATGTTTTCAATATATCATGATATTTTGGTGCTAAATTCGTAAATACAGTAATTACAACATAACATTACTGTGTATTGAACCCCTCCTTATTATCCAACATTTTCGCTTTGGATAAGCGAAAGTTCTGCCGGCCCATTTAGCTTGAATAAGTGAGACTCTACTGTAGATACATACACACACACATATATATACACACATACAGTAGAGTCTCACTTATCCAACATAAACAGGCTGGCAGAAGCTTGGATAAGCGAATATCTTGGATAATAAGGAGAGATTAAGGAAAAGCCTATTAAACATCAAAATAGGTTATGATTTTACAAATTAAGCACCAAAACATCATGTTATACAACAAATTTGACAGAAAAAGTAGTTCAATACGCAGTAATGTTATGTTGTAATTACTGTATTTACGAATTTAGCACCAAAATATCACGATATATTGAAAACATTGACTACAAAAATGGCTTGGATAATCCAGAAGCTTGGATAAGCGAGGCTTGGATTAGTGAGACTCTACTGTATCATGATATTTTGGTGCTAAATTTGTAAATACAGTAATTACAACATAACATTACTACATATTGAACTACTTTTTCTGTCAAATTTGTTGTATAACATGATGTTTTGGTGCTTAATTTGTAAAATCATAACCTAATTTGATGTTTAATAGGCTTTTCCTTAACTCCTCCTTATTATCCAACATTTTCGCTTTGGATAAGCGAAAGTTCTGCCGGCCCATTTAGCTTGAATAAGTGAGACTCTACTGTAGATACACACACACACACATATATATACACACATACAGTAGAGTCTCACTTATCCAACATAAACAGGCTGGCAGAAGCTTGGATAAGCGAATATCTTGGATAATAAGGAGAGATTAAGGAAAAGCATATTAAACATCAAAATAGGTTATGATTTTACAAATTAAGCACCAAAATATCATGTTATACAACAAATTTGACAGAAAAAGTAGTTTAATACGCAGTAATGCTATGTAATAATTACTGTATTTACGAATTTAGCACCAAAATATCACAATATATTGAAAACATTGACTACAAAAATGGCTTGGATTATCCAGAGGCTTGGATAAGTGAGGCTTGGATAAGTGAGACTCTACTCTGTGTGTGTGTGTGTGTGTGTGTGTGTGTGTGTGTGTGTGTGTATATATATATATATATATATATATATATATATATATATCTCGTATATACTCGAGTATAAGCCGACCCGAATATAAGCCGAGGCACCTAATTTTATCACAAAAAAAACCTGGGAAAACATTGACTCCAGTGTAAGCCAAGGGTGGTAAATTTCAGAAATAAAAACAGATAGCAATAAAATTACATTAATTGAGGCATCAGTAGGTGAAATGTTTTTCAAATATTTACATAAAGCTCAAATTTAAGATAAGACTGTCCAATTCTGATCAAATCATGATTCTCATCTTCTTCAGTGTAAATGTGCTTATGTATCCTTTTAATAATAATAGAGTAAAATAATACATGTAATAATAATACAGTAGAGTCTCACTTATCCAATCCTCGCTTCTCCAAGCTTCTGGATTATCCAAGCCATTTTTGTAGTCAATGTTTTCAATATATCATGATATTTTGGTGCTAAATTCGTAAATACAGTAATTACAACATAGCATTACTGCGTATTGAACTATTTTTTCTGTCAAATTTGTTGTATAACATGATGTTTTGGTGCTTAATTTGTAAAATCATAACCTAATTTGATGTTTAATAGGTTTTTCCTTAATTCCTCCTTATTATCCAAGATATTCACTTATCCAAGCTTCTGCTGGCCCGTTTAGCTTGGATAAGTGAGACTCTACTGTAGTAATAATAAATACAGGAAAATAATACATGTAATAATAAATAGAGTAAAATAATAAATATAATAATAATATCGGAGTGAAATAATAAACCTATTAAAAATAATAATACAAATAGAGTAAAATAAATGTAATAGTAGCAACAATAATGGAGAAAAATAATAAATGTACCATATATTGTGAGGTTGTGAGGTATACTGGAAACTAGGCAAGTGGGATTTATGTATCTGTATGGCCATGTTCCAGAAGCATTCTCTCCTGACGTTTCGCCCAGATCTATGGCAGGCATCCTCAGAGGTTGTGAGGTGTGTTGGAAACTAGGCAAGTGGGGTTTATGTATCTCTAGAATGCCTAGTTTCCACTTGCCTAATTTCCAACAGACCTCACAAACCTCTGAGGATGTTTGTCATAGATATGGGCGAAACGTCAGGAGAGAATGCTTTTGGAACATGGCCAGTCAGCCAGGAAAATTCACAGCAACCCAATTATTATTATTATTATTATTATTATTAATCCAATATAATTAAAATACACAGAGAAACATAAGACCATTAAAACACATGCATTAAAAGACATAGACCTAAGATTAAAACACTCTAAAATAAAACCTTGGCATTAAAACACACACTAAATTTTTGAAAATATGTAAATATAATCAAAGGAAGCTGAGATTTCAGGGAGACCTTTCTGGTGCTTCAATGTTTTCCAGAATTTGCATAAAGATCCCAAATGCCAAATTGGATAAGGAAGGCCCAACATATGCTCATGAATATGCAAATGCAACCACACATACCTGGCTGGCTTACCTGCAGCCCCACCGGCTCCGCCTTGGCAATGTGGCCTCATTCTGCCGCGCGGCCCCTTTAAGAACATCCCCTTCCGCCACGCCCCTTTTAAGGGCCTTGGCCACGCCCCCAGACCGTGGCGCGGCGGTACGCATTCTGCGCCTACTTGGAAACGTGTCACTTTGGCCACACCCCCTTGCGCTACGGAATCCTGCGAGGAGCAAAAATAATCCAAACCACCACCAGTTGCTTTCGCTTTTTGTTTCTATTGTTATTGTGGGAGTTGCAGTCGAAAACACCTGTAGGGCCCAAGTTTGCGCATACTTTATATATAAAATTTGAATATCCTTTACCTGGAATTCCAAAATATATATTATATTAGGTTGCTGTGAGTTTGCTAGTCTGTCTGGCCATGTTCAAGAAGCATTCTCTCCTGACGTTTTGCCCACATCTATGGCAGGCATCCTCAGAGGTGGTGAGGTCTAGGTCTAACCAACTAGGTAAGTGTGGTTGAAAGAACTCTTGTTTGAGTCAAATGTGAATGTTGCCATTGGGCACCTTGATTAGCATTGAATGGCCTTGCAGCTTCAAAGCCTGGCTGCTTCCTGCCTGGGGGGAATCCTTTGTCGGAAGGTGTTAGCTGGCCCTGATTGATTCCACATTCCATAGATATGTAAACCCCACTTGCCAGATCTCACAATCTCTGAGGAAGCCTGCCATAGATCTGGGCGAAACGTCAGGAGAGAATGCTTCCGGAACATGGCCAGACAGCCCGGAAAACTCACAGCAATCGAGTGATCCAGCCTTTGACAACACGATATTTATATATATATATACACACACACACACACATATATATGATAATAATATAATGTAATACAATATTATACTAATAATAATATAATATTATAATAATAATTATATATTATATATTAAATGTAATATTACTAATAATATTACCATATAATTATATAGTACAATATAGTAATTTAATGCTTATATTGTCCTATGCTAATAATATATAGTACGTTCATTTGATTTGTAAGCCATTCTGAGTCCCTTTCGGGGTGAGAAGAGCGGGATATATAATATTATGTTGTAATACAATGTAATAATAATTATAATTCACTATTATAATTGTATATTTATATTACATGCAATATTACTAATAATATTGCAATATAGTTGTATAATATAATATATTGTATGTTTATATACTTGTAAACCGCCCTGAGTCCCCTTCGGGGTGAGAAGGGCGGTATATAAATGTCGCAAATAATAATAATAATAATAATAATAATAATAATAATAATAATAATAATAATATAAATGTAGCAAAGAAATAAAATAATACATATATAATAATATAATAATTGGATATTATATATGACACGTCATATTACTAATAATATTGCAGTAGAGTACAATATAATAATATATAATACTAATATTGTGCCATGCTAATAATATACTGTATGCAAAATATATAAATAGTACACCTCCATTTCCAAAGTTATTAAAGATATTATATCAAATGACCCGCAGGCTATGTGTATTGCATGTATACGCACATGTAAATAAATGTCATACACAAGAACGTTCATATGATATATAGAAAATCCAACTTGTAATATATTATATTGTTATATCATATGATAGTTAACTAATAATATGTCTACTAACCCATCTCAGTTTTCTGGGATGCTTTGCTCAATGGTTGTGGCTTCGCTTCGACTATAATAAATATATATATGATTGATAGATATAGAAATATATAATATATAAAATATATGTACACACACACACACACACATATATATACAGTACATATTATATTAATAATAATATTATGATATAATACTATGTAATAATAATATACCCATTTAGCTTGGATAAGCGAGACTCTACTGTGTGTGTGTGTGTGTGTGTCTATATAAAATATATGTATACACACACACACACACACATATATAATATATAAACGTTTTGGTGGAGATCCTATAGGAAATTGCTTCCGTCTGTGAAAAACCCATTCTCATTGTCTCTCCTTGACTCAATGGCATATCTGATCCGCTTTGAGTCTCATTAAAAGAGAAAAAAAAGTAAAATAAAAATAAATATAATAATATAATATTAACATTAATGATAATATCTGAAGGTATCCCATCCAAGTACTAACCACGGTCCACCCTGCTTAGTTTCCAAGTTCAGGCATTATCTGCTCCCTTTAGTTTAATAATATAATATCAATAATATTAATGACGATGATGATGGTATTTGAAGATATCCCATCCAAGTACTAACCAGGGTCCACCCTACTTAGTTTCCAAGTTCAGGCATTATCTGCTCCCTTTAGTTTAATAATATAATATCAATAATATTAATGACGATGATGATGGTATTTGAAGATATCCCATCCAAGTACTACCCACGGTTCACCCTGCTTAGTTTCCAAATTCAGGCATTATCTGCTCTCTTTAGTTTAGGATATTTATTATGGTCAGTTATTTTATAAGCCTACACTGCCACCAAGTGGCCATATTTATGAACTGCATCAACACTTATTTTACCCTTTGATTAAGGCTGGATCTATACCCATACCTGATCTATACTGTAGAATCAATACAGTGTGACACCAGTTAATGCTATAGAAACCTGGGAGATATAGTTTTATAAGATCCTGGCACCTTGCAAACTACAACTCCCAGTGGTCTTCCCTGAATGTTGCTGGAAAGGAATCGAGCACCTTTCCTTTGGCCGAAATGGCAACCAAGTCACACAAATCCCCTTGTGGACTAGAATCTTGGCTGCTCCTTGTGGTTTTATTGATTCATTGTAATTTTTATAGAATGGTCGATTTCCCAAAGATCGACTGTAAGAAATCATCAAAATTCAACAAGGCTGTTGTGATTGGGGCAGATGCAGAAAAGGCCCTGCTAGGATACCATCAAGATAACTTCCATCTGTATGTTTCCAATGTTATCCTATGGATCCTAGAGCTTCGGGGGGCTCGGCTTTTTTGCAGCCCCAATGGCTGCCCCAGCGCTGGCCGTCGCCGCAGTCACCCCGAGTTTGGTGCTCAGTGCGAGTCCCGCTGCCCCTGAAAGACAAGCAGAGCAGCAGTTTAGGATGCTGGGCGCCTGAAAACACAGGATCTAGGGGTCTGTGTAGATCTCAGACTAAGCATGAGTCGACGGTGTGATGCAGCGGCTAAAAAGTGTCAGGGTATTGTGTATTGTGAAATGTTAAAATCAATCTGAGTTGTTAGAAATGCCTTCTGTGTTAGTTTTCGGCAAGGCATTCCAGTAGTTATGGAGTTAATGAGAGCCTGCTATGATTGACGTATCACAGGACCAATGGGGTCAAGTTTGTTTGACCGGGACTTTCTTCTTGTCCTGTGGAATGCAGAGGAGTGTCTTCAGAGTGTGTGAGTGGGTTGCTTTGGCGTGAGCACTCACGGAGGAAGGACTGAATTGCTCTATTTGTATATAGTTATGTAAATAAAGCTTTATAACCGTTGGATTTTCAACTGAACCTTCGCCTGCTGGAGTGTGTTTGACCAGTGCTGTTTATCCACATGGGAAGACAGTCTGGAGAAGGAGGTGAGACCGGGATGATGATTTTGGAATACACTCTGCTACCCATCATCCTCTCCCAACAAAAAAGCCAATATGATCCTAGGCTGCATCACTAGTTTAGTGTTCAAATTGAGGAAAGTCCTAGCCCCACTCCCTTCTGCTTTGGTCAGACGTCCTCAAGAATAATATTATGTCCTTTTCGGCAAAGCAACCCAAGGAGCTGGATGCTTGCAAGTCACTTATAGCAACCCTAAGGTCATCCTATCTATCTCTTGACCAGTGGGTCTCCATCTATCGACCCATCTATTTTTCCAGTCTGAAACTCTAAGGCAGCTATCTTCCTGTTGTTGTTTGCCCTTCAGCTTGTTTCCAAGGCCTTCATGTTGACCCGAAGGAAAACCTATGTTTCTCTGAGGCTGAGAGTGTGTGACTCCAATTGGGTCTCCATCTCTCCCTCCTTTTCCCCAGCCTTTCTTCCTGCTGCTGGTGTTTGCAAGTTTCTGGTGACCCTAAGTCAACCTTATCATAGGGCTGGCAAGATTATGTGCCTGCCTCCGAGGCTGAGACAGTGTGACCCATTTACGAGGGTTGAATGAAAAGTAATGCCTCCACCTTCGTAACTCCTCAACAGATGGCAGTCCTGGTCTGCGGCAGGTATTGGCCTGTTCAGTAGACTCTCCTCTACAGTTCCATTTGGCGGGAAGCCTTAGCATTGAACGGTTGTGTTGTTAAAGCGGGAAGTATGGAACCCTGCGCAGACGGAGAAGACTTAGCATTGAACGGTTGTGTTGTTGAAGTGCGAAATATGGAACCCTGTGGAGACAGGGAAGCCTTAGAATTGAACGGTTGTGTTGTTAAAGTGCAAAGTATGGAACCCTGTGGAGACAGAGAAGCCTTAGCATTGAACGGTTGTGTTGTTAAAGTGCAAAGTATGGAACCCTGCGCAGACGGGGAAGCCTTAGCATTGAATGGTTGTGTTGTTGAAGTGCGAAGTATGGAAGCCTGCACAGACGGGGAAGCCTTAGCATTGAACGGTTGTGTTGTTGAAGTGCAAAGTATGAAACCCTGCGCAGACGGGGAAGCCTTAGCATTGAACGGTTGTGTTGTTAAAGCGCGAAGTATGGAACCCTGTGCAGATGGTTGGTCAATGCGACTTAAGCAACGTGCAGTCATTGAATTCTTGACAGCAGAAGGTGTCACCCCAAAGGAGATTCATCAGAGAATGCAAGCTGTTTATGGTGATTGTGTTGTTGTTGGGCAAGTAAAGATGTTGAGGTGGGAACATCTGACTTGCATGACCAACAAAGAGTTGGACGTCCTGTGACAGGAACCACTGAGTTTCACAAGTGAAAGGTTGTCAAATTGATTCAGGACAAGCGTCGTATCACTCAAGAGAGAAATTTCTAGCATAATCGGCATTTCACAAGAACGTGTGGGTCACATTATTGCTTTGCTTGGCTATCGGAAGATCTGTGCACGATAGGTTCTGTGAGATGCCGGTTGCGGAAACAGAGTGTCGACTTCTTCCGTGACAACTTCAGAAACCTTGTTCATCGTTGGCAGAAATGTATCCAATTGTCTGGTGATTACGTAGAATAGTAAATAGTGGTAGTTAAAGAGCACATTCTAAGGATTATTTCTGCATTTGATTTATTAAAATATTCTTATCCAAACCCAAATAACGAAGGTGGAGGCATTACTTTTCATTCAACTCTCGTAAGATCTCCCAGGAGATTCAAATCTGGTTTCCCTAGTTATAGTTGAAACACTCAAACCACGACACCAGGCATGGGCAAACTAACGGCTATTATGAATTACGGGAGTTGAAGTCCAAAACACCTGGAGGGGCAAAGTTTGCCAAGGCCTGCACTACACTATGGCTTCTGGACTTTGGATTCCCAGTCCAGCCTTGATTCGGCTCAACTAGCAAAGGCTTACCAACGGACTGAAGGACAGCCACTGGGCTTCCGGCTGCAACCGCACCGCCGCTGGCAATCGCTGTGGCCGACATCATCTTGGCGGCAAGAGAACCGGCCGCGATCCCTGCGCCGGTGAAGCCCGCGGCTCCGAGCACCAAAGGGAGCCCCACGACGGTGAGGCCTGGAGGGTGAGAAACAAAGGAGTACAGTATTTGGAAGTACGCAATGCATTGGGAAGTACGCAAAGTATTTGGAAGTATGCAAAGTATTTGGAAGTATGCAAAACATTGGGAAGTATGCTAACTATATGGAAGTACGCAAAGTATTTGAAAGTGTGCAAAATATTTGGAAGTACGCAAAGTATTTGGAAGTACGCAAAGCATTGGGAAGTGTGCAAAATATTTGGAAGTACGCAAAGTATTTGGAAGTACGCAAAGGATTGGGAAGTGTGCAAAATATTTGGAAGTACATAAAGTATTGGGAAGTACGCAAAGTATTGGGAAGTATGCAAATTATATGGAAGTACACAAAGTATTTGGAAGTATGCAAAGTACTGGGAAGTGTGCAAATTATATGGAAGTAGGCAAAGTATTTGGAAGTACGCAAAACATTGGGAAGTATGCTAATTATATGGAAGTACGCAAAGTATTTGGAAGTACGCAAAACATTGGGAAGTATGCTAATTATATGGAAGTACACAAAGTATTTGAAAGGACACAAAGTATTTGGAAGTATGCAAAGTATTGGGAAGCACGCAAAGCATTGGGAAGGACACAAAGTATTTGGAAATACACAAAGTATTTGGAAGTATGCAAAGCATTGGGAAGTACGCAAATTATATGGAAGTACGCAAAGTATTTGGAAGTGTGCAAAATATTTGGAAGTACGCAAAGTATTTGGAAGTACGCAAAGCATTGGGAAGTGTGCAAAATATTTGGAAGTACACAAAGTATTTGGAAGTATGCAAAACATTAGGAAGTATGCAAAGTGTTTGGAAGTACGCAAAGCATTGGGAAGTACGCAAATTATATGGAAGTACGCAAAGTATTTGGAAGTGTGCAAAATATTTGGAAGTACGCAAAGTATTGGGAAGTACGCAGTTTTTGGAAATACGCAAATTATATGGAAGTACACAAAGTATTTGGAAGTATGCAAAGTATTGGGAAGTATGCAAATTATATGAAAGGACACAAAGTATTTGGAAGTATGCAAAGTGTTTGGAAGTATGCAAAGTATTGGGAAGCACGCAAAGCATTGGGAAGGACACAAAGTATTTGGAAATACACAAAGTATTTGGAAGTATGCAAAGCATTGGGAAGTACGTAAAGTATTTGGAAAAACACAAAGTATTTGGAAGTACGTAAAGTATTTGGAAGTACGCAAAGTATTTGGAAGTACACAAAGCATTGGGAAGGACACAAAGTATCTGGAAGGACAAAGTATTTGGAAGTACGCAAATTATTGGGAAGTACGCAAAGTGTTTGGAAGTATGCAAAGTATTGGGAAGTATGCTAAGTGTTTGGAAGTACGTAAAGTGCTTGGAAGTATGCAAAGTATTGGGAAGTATGCAAATTATATTGAAGGACACAAAGTATTTGGAAGTACGCAGAGTACATGGAAGTAAGCAAAGTGTTTGGAAATACGCAAAGTCCACTTCATAGACTCTTAAACGCTTACCGATTCCTAATCCCGCTCCGATCATGGCTCCTTTTCCTGAGTTGGTCAGTCTTTTAAAGGCCCCTGCAAAGAGGAATATGATCATTTTTAAAAAATGTACCCAAGGCCTTGGCATAATAATAATAATAATAATAATAATAATAATAATAATAATAAATCTTTGAAACCAGTGCAGGTGGTCCCGGTGGTGATGGGCACACTGGGTGCAGTGCCAAAAGATCTCAGCCGGCATTTGGAAACAATTGACATTGACAAAATTACGATCTGCCAGCTGCAAAAGGCCACCCTACTGGGATCTGCACGCATCATCCGAAAATACATCACACAGTCCTAGACACTTGGGAAGTGTTCGGCTTGTGGTTTTGTGATACGAAATCCAGCATATCTATCTTGTTTGCTGTGTCATAATAAAATAATAATAATAATAATAATAATAATAATAATAATAATAATAATAATAATAGGCTGAGATGGTGGCACCTTTTATTTCCGATGGCACACACACTTTGATGCACACAATTCGTATTAAGAGGGAGTATGTATAAAAGGGAGCCCACAGTGGCGCAGCGGATTAAACCGCTGAGCTGCTGAACTTGCTGACCAAATGGTTGCCGGTTCGAATCCGGTAAGAGGAGTGAGCTCCTGCTGTCAGCTCCAGCTTCTGCCAACCTAGCAGTTCGAAAACATGTAAATGTGAGTAGATCAATAGGTACTGCTCCGGCGGGAAGGTAACAGCATTCCATACAGTCATGCCAGTGTCCACATGACCTAGGAAGTGTCTATGGACAATGTTGGCTCTTTGGCTTAGAAATGGAGAAGAGCACCAACCCCCAGAGTCGGATACGACTGGACTTAATGTCATGGGAAAACTTTTACCTTTACCTATGTATAAAATGACTTTCAGGTTATGCCTATAAGGCAGGTGTGGGCCAACTTGGGCCTTCTCTCCAGGTGTTTTGGACTTCAACTCCCATCATTCCTAACAGCCTCAGGCCCTTTCCTTTTCCCCCTCAGATACTTGGGGGCAGTGGAGGTTTATAAAACAACTGACCATAATAAATACCTTAAAACAGTGATGGCCAACCTATGACACGCATGTCAGCACTGACACGCCTAATCATTTTTGCTGATACGCTGCTGCATGCAGATTGATTGGATGACTATGTCTTTTGTGACCAAATTTGGTGTGATTTGGTCCAGGTCCAGTTGTTTTGTTGTTTACTCCATGGGAATTATGCACATTGCATGCATATATATATATATATATATATATATATATATATATATATATATATACACACAGTAGAGTCTCACTTATTCAACATAAACGGGCCGGCAGAACGTTGGATAAGCGAATATGTTGGATAATAAGGAGAGATTAAGAAAAAGCCTATTAAACATCAAATTAGGTTATGATTTTACAAATTAAGCACCAAAACATCATGTTAGACAACAAATTTGACAGAAAAAGTAGTTCAATACGCAGTAATGCTGTGTAGTAATTACTGTATTTACAAATTTAGCACCAAAATATCACAATGTATTGAAAACATTGACTACAAAAATGGCTTGGATAATCCAGAAGCTTGGAGAAGCGAGGCTTGGATAAGTGAGACTCTTTTATTTATATATATACATTCTATTATTATTGTAGTATATTATCATATTATTACTATTATACAGTAGAGTCTCACTTATCCAACATAAACAGGCCAGCAGAACGTTGGATAAACGAATATGCTGGATAATAAGGAGGGATTAAGGAAACACCTATTAAACATCAAATTAGGTTATGATTTTACAAATTAAGCACCAAAACATCATGTTATACAACAAATTTGACAGAAAAAGTAGTTCAATACACAGTAATGCTATGTAGTAATTACTGTATTTACGAATTTAGCACCAAAATATCACGATGTATTGAAAACATTGACTACAAAAATGCGTTGGATAATCCAGAACGTTGGATAAGCGAGTGTTGGATAAGTGAGACTCTACTGCAGGGGTCCCCAAACTTTTTAAACTGGGGGCCAATTCACAATCCTTCGGACTGTTGGAGGGCCGGACTATAGTTGGCCACCAAGCAATAATAATAATAATAATAATAATAATAATAATAATAATAATAATAATAATAATAATAATAATAATAATAATGATGAGGGTTGGAAGAGACCCTTTGGGCCATTGAGTCCAATCCCCTTCTGCTTTTGGGCACCAAAAGCACAAGCAAAGCACCCCTGACAGATGGCCTCCCAGTCTCAATGTTAATAAATAATAATAATAATAATAATAATAATAATAATAATAATAATAATAATAATAGTTGGAAGAGAAGAAGAGAACCCTTGGGTCATTTAGCCCAACCCCCTTCTGCCTTTGTGCCGTGGGGGGCCGGATAAATGGCTTCGATGGGCCGCATGTGGCCCCCGGGCCTTAGTTTGGGGACCCCTGCTCTACTGTATATGTATTCTATTATTATTGTAGTATATTACCATATTATTACTATTATATTATTTTTATATTATTCATTATTCATGACTACATTGAAACTAGAATAGAGAGAAATCAGTGTGGAAACTGCAAGAGGTCCCATAGATTGTTGTACATGGAAATAAGGGTAGTAAATAGTTTTTGATTTATTAAATACAGTTATATATTACAATTATATATATTTGTTATTTAAACTATACATATTGCGAAATTATGTTTTTTTCCCCCTCGAACTGACACACCACCCAAGTCATGCTAGGTTTTTTGGTGAATTTTGACACACCAAGCGCAAAAGGTTGCCAATCACTGCCCTAAAAGGAAGGACCCAAGTTTGCCCACGCCTGCTATAAGCATTTTGGAGAAGAGAGACCAAACTCAGTTGAAACAAAAGTTCCAAAGAGCTTGGGTTTCCTACCTTTAAAGCCCCCCCCCCCCTTTTTTTTCTGTTGGGATTGTCTTACCAGGGTTTCCATTGGCCTTTGAGGGCATCTCTGCTTCTTTCTTGGGGGGTCCTGCCATTAGTGGTTGCAGCTGGCTTTTTGCAAACTGGCACCTTTAAGGAAAAAGGAGCAGGAGGAGGAAGAAGCCCAGATTTAAAGGGACAGGACTCTTTTTCTGAGTCACAGGCTGAGGATAAAGAGCTGGCAGACTGGGAAGGGCAAATGGGAACTCTAAGCACTTTCATTTCCTTTTGTAAAATCTTAAGGAGTTGGAAGAGACACCCAAAGGTCATCCAGTCCAACCCTATTCTGCCAGGCGGGAGGACACAACCGAAGCCTTCCCGACAGATGGCCATCCAGCCTCTGCTTAAATAAAATTCCAGAAGAAGAGACGTCATCCTCCTCCTCATTATTATTATTATTGACACAAAGACAGAGTATGACACAGTGAATGAGATATACACACACATAACGTACATATTTTTATTATGTGTATAGATTAGCTTCGGTACTCAGGTTAGGTCTTTTGTAAAGATAAATATTAGAAAAAGTCATTGTTTAGTATGGATCTGGCTTCACAGGCCTTTTTGCATGTGGGCGGACTGCAACTCCCATCATGTTATCGCCCCCCCTCCAAACTCTGCCAGTACTTAAAGTTGGTCATGCTGGCTATGTTTGCCAAGTGTGGTCCAGATCCATCGGTGGTGGGGTTCACAATGTTCTTTGGATGCAAGGTGAACTATAACTCCCATCATCCTGGGTTTATATTCCCCAAACCCTGCCAGTTTTTTAAGTTGATCATAGGGGCTATTTGTGCCAAGTTTGGTCCAGATTCATTTTTTTTTTCTTGTCAGGGCGACTTGAGAAACTGCAAGTCGCTTCTGGTGTGAGAGAATTGGTCGTCTGGTCCAGATCCATCATAGTGGGATTCACAAAGTTATCTGGATGCGGGTGAACTACAACTCCCATTATCCAAAGTCAATTCAAGCACCCTGTATATGCTGGACTATTATTATTATTATATTTCTGGACTTCTCTTGTTTATAGGGTTGCTGCTTTGTTGGGATTGGGGTGAGCTGTATACATAAAATTATTATTATTATTATATTGTATGACACAGCAAACAAGATAGATATGCTGGATTTCGTATCACAAAATCACAAATCGAACACTTCCCAAGTGTCTAGGACTGTGTGATGTATTATTATTATTATTATTATTATTATTTTATTATGACACAGCAAACAAAATAGATATGCTGGATTTCGTAATAAAATAATAATAATAATAATAATAATAATAATAATAATAATAATAATAATAATAATACATCACACAGTCCTAGATACTTGGGAAGTGTTGAGAATTATTATTATTATTATTATTGATACAAAGACAGAGTATGACACAGCAAATGAAGCAGCGTGTTTGAAAAAGAACTCCCTAGTTTTAATGTAATTTACATTAAAACTAGTGAGTTCTTTTTCAAACACCCTGCTCATTTGCTGTGTCATACTGTCTTTGTATCAATAATAATAATAATACAATTTAATTTAATTTACATTAAAACTAGGGAGTTCTTTTTCAAACACCCTGCATATCTCATTTGCTGTGTCATACTGTCTTTGTATCAATAATAATAATAATAATAATAATAATAATACAATTTAATTTAATGTAATTTACATTAAAACTAGGGAGTTCTTTTTCAAACACCCTGCATATCTCATTTGCTGTGTCATACTGTCTTTGTATCAATAATAATAATAATAATAATAATAATACAATTTAATTTAATGTAATTTACATTAAAACTAGTGAGTTCTTTTTCAAACACCCTGCTCATTTGCTGTGTCATACTCTGTCTTTGTATCAATAATAATAATAATAATAATAATAATAATAATAATAATAATACAATTTAATTTAATGTCATTTACATTAAAACTAGGGAGTTCTTTTTCAAACACCCTGTATATGCTGGACTATTATTATTATTAGTAGTAGTAGTATTTTAAGTTGGTCATGGTGGATATTTATGCCAAGTGTGGTCCTGATACATTGCCGGTGTGTTTACACTGGAAAACACATACAAACATAGATACATACAAACATATTTTCACTTTTATTATAGAAGACAGATATAGATATTGGCATCCCAAACTTTTCTCCCAGGCAGAATGAGGGAAGGCTGTCTTAAGAGCAGGTCACTTTAGGAAGCCATGGATTTGGATTAAACCCAAGATTAGCCCTTTGAATTTCACCAAATCGGGGTTACAGGGGCACGTCTTGTTCTTCCCCCAAACAAAGCCCATGATGCTCAGGAGCAAAGCTGCCACCACCAGGAAAGGAAGAGCCCTCTTCCAAGAGGCCCAGTCTCTCTTTTCACAGTGAGATAGGGTTTCCCGTCTTCCTTTCACCTCCAAGTGCGGACACCAAATGAGTGCTTTAAATAAAGTCGGGTGCGAACGGAGCACAAACCGGGCTGCTTCCAGAGTGCCTTGGTTCTGCTTCCGCAAAGTCCGATGAAGGCACGGAGCTGATTCAGAGTTTGCAGGAGGCCTGGGCCACTTTGGAGTTCGTCCTCCGGTTCAGGGCTTTACAGATAAAGGCGCCGGCTTCAAGGAGCTTGGAGAGATCCACGCCCTTCACAAGGAAAAAAGGAAGGAAATGATTCACTGAGGACGTGGCTGCTTAATTTGCAATTTAATTTAAGGTCAAACTTCAGGTTCATGGAGCCCGTTTTGCTTCTCCCACGTCTGAACTTGGAAAATGTGTTTTTGGATTATATTTCTCTTAATAATCTCTCAGTCTGCATGGCCAGCGTACATTAAAGTTGGAGGATTTGGATTTTTAGGATCCAGAAAGTGGCCTTTCCGATCGAGAGACCTCATATTCCCCTATATTTTTTGAAATACTGGCCCTTCACTCTGCTACATGCAAAGCCCATAATCTACCCATATGAAAGAGTTCCCTATCTATTCAACATGAAAGTATTCTTGAGATGGAGGATCCATTACGTGATGAGTCCCTTTGACCATCCAAGAAAGTAGGACACTGGACAAGTAAAACACATATCCGCCATGCCCACATGTGGCTGATTTAGCCAATGAAATGACATTTTAAACCACTGGGTCTGACCAGGGAGGGCACACATTTGTGAGATTTGATTTTTATCCTGATGTATTATCAGATCAAGAACCAAAACCTCCCTTCTGTCAAGCTGTCGCTTTAGCGCAGCATTTATTTATCAAATGGCAAAGCTTTCCGGCAATAATAATAATAATAACAACTTTATTTTTGTATGACGCCTCTATCTCCCCAGAGCAGCTTACATGGGAACGAGCCCAATCGACATCATAACATCATAAAGTAGTCAATTTAAAACACATACATCATTACATAAAACAGAATAATCAAACAGCAGTTTAAAACAACATAAAATTATAAAAGCGTTAAAAAAAGCTTTACTAGTGGTATCACTACTGGTGCTACTACTACTGCTACTAGTAGTTGTTTCACTACTGGTGCTACTACTATTGGTATTATTACTGGTGTTACTATTACTGCTACTACTGGCAGTATTACTACAGGTGATACTGCTGCTACTGGCGCTACTACTAGTGGTATTACCACTGTTGCTGCTGCTACTACTGGTGCTATTACTATTGGTATTATTACTGGTGTTACTATTACTGCTACTACTGGCGCTACTACTAGCGGTATTACTACAGGTGATACTGCTGCTACTGGCGCTACTACTAGTGGTATTACCACTGTTGCTGCTGCTACTACTGGTGCTATTACTATTGGTATTATTACTGGTGTTACTATTACTGCTACTACTGGTGCTACTACTAGCGGTATTACTACAGGTGATACTGCTGCTACTGGCGCTACTACTAGTGGTATTACTACTGTTGCTGCTACTACTACTGGTGCTATTACTATTGGTATTATTACTGGTGTTACTATTACTGCTACTACTGGTGCTACTACTAGCGGTATTACTACAGGTGATACTGCTGCTACTGGCGCTACTACTAGTGGTATTACTACTGTTGCTGCTACTACTGGTGCTATTTCTATTGGTATTATTACTGGTGTTACTATTACTGCTACTACTGGTGCTACTACTAGCGGTATTACTACAGGTGATACTGCTGCTACTGGCACTACTACTAGTGGTATTACTACTGTTG
This sequence comes from Anolis carolinensis, assembly GCF_035594765.1. Lineage (NCBI taxonomy): Eukaryota > Metazoa > Chordata > Lepidosauria > Squamata > Anolidae > Anolis > Anolis carolinensis. Next base: position 22,673,499 of record NW_026943821.1, on the reverse strand, counting down.
CTGCTGCTACTACTGGTGCTATTACTAGTGGTATTACTACTGCTGCTACTGTTACTTCTTACTTCTGAAATGCATGTATAACCAACTTCTTCTCTTCCAAACGAGACGCAAAGCAACGTAGAGAGAGCACTTCTCTAAGCATTTGATAGGTTTCCTAGAATTTTCCTTAAAGCTGTTTGCTAATCAACAAAACCACATTCAATGAACTCATGTAATATATGAATCTGCTGTCTCGCTACTTACTGTGTGAATGCCAAGGCCGTGGAGCATGTAGACCATGTCTTCAGTGGCCACGTTCCCAGATGCGCCCTGGGCATAAGGGCAGCCCCCGAGGCCCGCGACAGAGGAATCGACCACACTGACGCCCATCTGGGGACGGAAGCAAACCCGGCTCAGAAATGCATGCCATGCTATTCCCCAGTCCAGCCCTTTGCAACCTTATTTATCCTAGAAATAATTTTCACATCTCAGTGAACCCCTGCATCAAACTGAATAGGGTGCACCATCGAGCTCTGCTGTGGTTTGGTTACAGGACAAACCATGACAAAATCCAAAAAGCAAGCCTTAATTTGATCACATATTAAGATACATAAGCGCACAGAAAGCATGCAAACTCTGAAGTTCCAGAAACACATGGGTGGCCAGGAAACATACCTGAAGGGCTACCAGCGTGTTGGCAAGCGCCTGCCCGTACGTATCATGACAGTGGACGGCAAGGGCCCCGATGGGCACCTCTTTCATGACGGCAGAAAGCATCTCCCTCATGTTGCCAGGAGTCCCAACACCAATGGTATCGCCGAGAGAAATCTCATAGCATCCCATTGCGTACATTTTCTTTGACACCTGCCGCAGAGAACAGAAGAATTAGAGAAAAGCATTTCAGAATTGAAAGACCTCTACAAGGAGGAGATGCATGCCAAGAATTCATTTTGGGTGTTCATTTGATGTTTTTGCAAACCCTGAAATGCTTTTGGCTGTTTCACAGGTACACAGGCATTCAGAGTTGCATTAGGCACATACTAGACATTGCAAAATAATTTCCCGATTATACACAGGAGCTCACCTCGGCCACTTTAGCGGGAGCAATCTTCCCTTCATACGGACAGCCAAGGACGCAGGAGACGTACCTGCAAGTAAAGGGAACAAGCTTTACTACATATCTATTTTTCCTTCAAACCTACTGGCTTTCTCCTAACTAAGTTCCTATTACTACGGTGTTAATTTGCCTGCTTGTCGCCAAATTAATACATCATTTTAAGGCTTACCCTCGGACAGGGATGTTGGCTTCTTTTGCAGCCCGCAAGACGTCGCTAAACCTCTCCAAACTTTCATCTATGGAGCAGTTGATGTTCTTCTTCGTGAAAAGTTCTGATGCAGCGCCAAAGATGGACACCTCCTTGGCTCCAGCCGCTACCTGCCAATTCAGGGAAAGGTATATTTTGAGAGGGACTACAGAGGAAAACATCTGCAAAGAGCAGGAGCGGCTTGTCCTTCTAAACCTGAGGTGGGCAAAATGTCCTCAATGGCCTGAGTGGTAAAATGCCCCCCAAAAGACCTCTCTTGGGCCTAAAATACCCCCAAAGCATGGTGAAAAATGACTCCTGCTTATATGTTTACCCCTTCAAAACTTTAACAGCAACAAACTCAGAACTTCTGCCCCGAATCTTATTTGTTTTATCATTATTATTTATTAACTGTATTATTTCTTCCCCGCTTTTCTCCCCATGGGGACTCAAGGTGGCTCACAATAACATGGACACAACCCAATTAATGTAAAAACACGGGCAATATTTGTCTCGTGGATATAGGATACAATAAAAATACTCATACACTTAAGTTTACATTTTAAACAAACAATCCTCCCCAAGCCCCACAAGGCTTCTCTTACCGCTGCTTGGAAGCCCTTGAGGTTTGGGGTCAGAACTGGATAGCTGATGCCAGGGACCTTCTGGATGCCTTGCATGACTTCGGCATGGTCGGCCATCTAGGACGCAGAACAACAAATGAGATAAGATTCTAAACCTTTAAAGTCAAGGAAAGCCCTCCTCCTCTCCAAATGGTTTAATCTTTTTCCTTTTTCGTTTTGTTTCTTTGAATGCTTATTACTTTGATTTTAAATTAGATTGGTTGCATTAAAATTAGTAAAGAAAATGTATCAAGAAAAACAAGTGGCCCCATAACCTATATTGAACCCTCATGCCCACAAGAGACAATTCACCCCTTTTTCGGCTTAGGGAATGTTTGATACCGGTCATATAAACAACTAGGAGCCATATGATGATGATTGTGATGATAATTTTATTTCTCTCCCCTAGGCAGAGCACAACATAGTCAAATCACATCATCATAAAACATTATGAAAAATACATATATTAAAATGTAATTCTATGAAATACATATATTAAAATACACAAAGCAGGCGTGTGGCTCCAGGGCCAAACTTTCAACATGTTTGTTGAACAAGGAATCACAGAATTCTAGAGTTGGAAGAGACCCCAAGGGCTATCCAGTCCAACCCTATTATGCCAGGCAGGAAGGCACAACCCAAGCCCTCCTGACAGATGGCTATACAGCCTCTGTTGTTGAAACACTTCCAGGAACATCTGGACTGACCTGTGGGACCCATTTGGGAGAGACAAAACTGGTGGCTTCTATGACCGAAAGACCTGTTTCTGACAGCCGGTTAATGAAGTCGATTTTCACCTGGGTGGGGACGATATTCTACAAAGAGAGAGAGAGAAAGAGAAGGAAACAAATCCACTGATATATTTATATAACAGATGTTTTGACTTTCAACTTTCCAATTAAATTCTTTTCAATGGTAGAGCGACAAAGGTTAAGGGCAGTCGCTGTATTTGGGAGATTGAGGAGCATGAACTAATGGTCAAAAAGTGACTCTTAGCACAAAGAAGAGAGCAAGAGGTAAGTCATAGATGCTCTTCTAATAAAAAAAAGAAAAAATAATAATTAACAGAATTCAGATCCCATTTCTTTCACTTTTATAATAATAATACTTTATTTTTCTATCCCGCCTCCATCTCACTGAAGGGACTTGGGGCGGCTAACATGGGGCCATGCCCAAAGAACAGAAACATAAACAAAATTAAAACAGATAAAATAAACAAATTAAAAACACAATAATACAATATAGCACAATAATAATATAACATGATAAATATAATTTTACATTCTAACTGTCTTATCTTCAAGACAAGGAAAACTAATGATACTAAATGATTAGTGTATAAACAATCATGAGTTTTGAAAGCCAGCCAAGGGCAAAGGTTGTCACATCTTTTGCAACTTCCCAGGGCTTTGCAATGAGTCAACATCCAAGTCCATCTTAGGCAACCTGGCTGCAATTCTGCCTGTTTACAACAGACCTTCCCTCTGTCCTTTCTTGGGTGACAAAGGTAGCAAAGACATCAGAACCTGTGGGTCTTCCTCTGAACAAGAAGCCCAAGGGGTTTTCAAAGCTCAGCCAAATAAATATAGGGAAAAGGTAAAAGCCGCAGGACTTTGAAAACATTAGCCAACAAATAGAAGGAAAAGGTTAATCCATGTTTACTGGTATTGAACTTCTATTAAAATAATCTGTGTTGAACCAAAGATGTACTTGCATGCCTTTGAACCAAAGATGTACTTGCATGCCTCATTTCTAATTTATGTTGATCCTAAGGCAAACCTATCACAGAGCTTTCTTCAGAAGGACTTGCTTTTGCCTCCTTCCTCTGAGGCCGAGAGTGTGTGACCTGTCCAACGTCACCCAGTGGGTTCCCAGAGCCAAATAGGGACTCAACCCCTCACCTCCAGAGGTATAGTTTAACACCAAAACCACTAAATCATGGCGGTTTTCTTTGAACCAGAGGCACAAAAGTATTAAAATATACACCAGGTTTCTGTTACAAAGGACATTCAACAGAATTCCTCTTACCTTTTCGTTCTGCAGCCCGTCTCGCGGGCCGACTTCAACGATTTTCACATGTTTTGGGAGGGAAGTAGCTGCCGCTGTGCTGAGCTATATAGGGAACAGAAGTTTATAAATGATCAGAACCAAGTAAATAAAGACCTTTTTGACGTCTTCTTTATCAGGAAGCATGCCTGACCATGGCAAAAGGAAGAAAAGAATAATTCTAAACTGGCACATTCGACAATATCGATGCATCTTCAGAACCAAAAAGAGTCATCTAAAATTTTGGAGAGCTGCTAACAGAATGCGTCAACATAATAATACCAACAACAACAACAACAACAACAATAAAACTTTATTTATATACTGCCCTATCTCCTCAAGGGACTCAGGGCAGTTTCCAACAGAGCAAGGAAACCATAGGTAAAAGGTAAAGGTTTCCCCTGACGTTAAGTCCAGTCGTGTCCGACTCTGGGGGTTGGTGCTCATCTCCATTTCTAAGCCAAAGAGCCGGCACTGTCCATAGACACCTCCTAGGTCATGTGGCTGGCATGACTGCGTGGAGTGCCATTACCTTCCTGCCAGAGTGGTACCTATTGATCTACTCACATTTGCATGTTTTCCAACTGCTAGGTTGGCAGAAGCTGGGGCTAACAGCAGGTGCTCACTCCGCTCCCCGGATTTGAACTACAAACCTTTTGGTCCGCAAGTTCAGCAGCTCAGCGCTTTAATACGCTGTGCCACTGGGGGCTCCTACAATAATAATACAGTAATAACAACACAATAACAATTTTATTTATATACTGCCCTATTTCCTCAAGGGACTCAGGGTGGTTTCCAACATAGCAAGGAAAACATGCAAAAATTTAAAACCATACAACAACAAAACATAGTACTATAATGAGCGTAAGTACACTAAACATACAAATCAATCAATTAACTACAGGCTTAAGAAATAATAACAAAATACTCCATATCAACAATACTGATCTGGACAAATGAGAAATCTCATTCTCAGTAATGTGGTTTTTTATACCTTGAAGATGACTGGATCAAGAAAATTCTACAAGCCATGCTGTATTATGCACATTACAGTAGAGTCTCACTTATCCAATACTCGCTTATCCAAGGTTCTGGATTATCCAACCCATTTTTGTAGTCAATGTTTTCAATACATCGTGATATTTTGGTGCTAAATTTGTAAATACAGTAATTACTACATAGCATTACTGTGTATTGAACTACTTTTTCTGTCAAATTTGTTGTATAACATGATGTTTTGGTGCTCAATTTGTAAAATCATAACCTAATTTGATGTTTAATAGGCTTTTTCTTAATCCCTCCTTATTATCCAACATATTCACTTATCCAACGTTCTGCCGGCCCGTTTACGTTGGATAAGTGAGACTCTACTGTATGTGGGAATTGAAGTCCAAAACACCTGGAGGGCCCAAGTTGGCCTATGCTTGGCATATAACACACACACACACATATATATACAGTCGAGTCTCACTTATCCAACATAAACGGGCCGGCAGAACCTTGGATAAGTGGATATGTTGGATAATAAGGAGGCATTCAGGAAAAGCCTATTAAACATCAAATTAGGTTATGATTTTACAAATTAAGCAACAAAACATGTTAGACAACAAATTTGACAGAAAAAGTAGTTTAATACGCAGTAACGCTTTGTAGTAATTACGGTATTTACGAATTTAGCACCAAAATATCATGATATATTGAAAACATTGACTACAAAAATGGCTTGGATAATCCAGAACCTTGGATAAGCGAGGCTTGGATAAGTGAGACTCTACTGTATGAGTATATATACGTTTTTGGTACTAAATTGACTAAATTAGACCCTCACCGGCCTCAGCGACGCCACCAGCCTCGGAATGGCCCGATTCGCCACCACCATGGCGGCTTCTTCCTCCTTCTCAGCCCAGCTGAGAAGCCATTTTGTCCTGTCACGTGACATTGCCCGTTGGGCGGGACCTCCCGTCTCGCCCTCCCCTTTCTTAAAGGGGAACACACACTCAAACAAAGCTTCTTGTCTCAGAGATGTCTCTAACTAGATAGGAGAAATTTTGGTTGTATCTCAATGTGAAACTTGTGCCTATTATTATTATTCCATCTCTTCTGGCAGAAGGCCTACCTAGACACCTCTCAATCATGAGTTTTGATTTACATTCTATTGCTACTATCTGTCAATGTTGTATCTGTCTTTGGTGCATGTTTTTGATATTTTTGTCTCTTTATCTATGTCATTGATTTTATATATATATACACACACACACAAAACTCTTCAACTATTAATATGCATTAAGCCTTTAATTTATTTGTATGGTTTTTCGGCTGTTCGAAGTTATTATATTGGATGCTACGCGGAGATGCTTTGATGGGATTTTATTGTTCTTGCGTCTGTATATATATTATATATGTGTGTGTGTGTATGTGTATGTATGTATATATTCTCCCATATATGTGTATGTCAAACATATAAATATTGAAATAATAAATTGGTGATGGCTTGAGGCAAAGTCAAAAATGCATGGACATTATATGTGTGTGTGTGTGTGTATACACACACACACATACATATATAAATAATAAATATATAAATAATAATAAATTAAAGGCTAAATGCACATTAATAGTTGAAGAGTTTTTTGTATGTATAGAATTAATGTATTTCAATATTACTTCAACAGCCATGCGTCCATGCTATTTGATCACAGGAGTTGTTGTTTGACAAGGTCTTTAATCGTCTCTGCCAGAGTTCTGGTCTTCACCAAACTACAGCTCCCAAGATCCAATTGTATTGTGCCATGGCAGTTAAAGTGGGGTCAAACTGCATTCCTTCTGCAGTGTAGATGCAACCCATAAGAGAGGATCTCTTAAACATCATACAGATGTCCAGATGGAGACACACTTAGGTTCTATGCACACTTATCTGGAGCAATCCACTGAATTTAGTGTAGTTTTTTCCCCATAGGAGTTTACTTAAGGTTGGAATTAATTTTAGATATTGGTGACGCAGCATGTTAAAGCGCTGAGCTGCTGAACTTGTGGAGCGAAAGGTCGCAGGTTCAAATCCAGGGAGCGGAGTGAGCACCCACTGTTAGCCCCAGCTTCTGCCAACCTAGCAGTTCGAAAACATGCAAATGTGAGTAGATCAATAGGTACTGCTCCGGTGGGAAGGTAACGGCTCTCCATGCAGTCATACCCATAGCCACATGACTTTGGAGGTGTCTATGGACAACGCCGGCTCTTCTGCTGAGAAATGGAGATGAGCACCAACCCCCAGATTCGGACATGACTGGACTGAATGTCAGTGGAAAACCTTTGCCTTTACTAGACATCAGAAAACTGTGGCTTGATCTATTGTGGGAAGAGGTTTCCCCTGACATTAAGTCCATTCGTGTCCGACTCTGGGGGTTGGTGCTCATCTCCATTTCTAAGCCGAAGAGTTGTCTGTAGACACCTCCAAGGTCATGTGGCCGGCATGACTGCATGGAACGCCGTTACCTTCCCACCGGAGCAGTACCTATTGATCTACTCACATTTGTATGTTTTTGAACTGCTAGGTTGGCAGAAGCTGGAGCTAACAGCGGGCGCTCACTCCGCTCCCCAGGTTTGAACCTGGGACCTATTGGTCAACAAGTTCAGCAGCTCAGCGCTTTAACACACTGAGCCACCGCAGGCTCCTGGTCTATTGTATCCCTTTTTAAAAAGTGTCCCCTTTTTCAAAGCCACATACCTGGCCGATCAGGCTTCCTCTTCGTAAAGGCCCCATTTCGGTGCGTTGCAGTCTTGGGAGCGTTTAGGGCTGGTGCCGCTTGATCGGTTGAAAAGGAGCATCATGCTGCGTCATGTGCACATTTATACCAGCTCCTGAATCAACAGAAGGACAGGGCTCTACTATTGAGATATTGATTTTGGCTCCTAGATACCAGTCTCTTTTCTTTTGGCATCAGACACTGATTGCATCGGAAAGGTCCGTGATGAAACAAAAGAGGTGTGCCACCTCGGCATCGTGGCTCTGGCTCTTCTTCCAATGTGATGTAAGGAAGGATTCCTGCCAAAGGGATGCTCAAAACGACGATGGAATGCTTGGCGAGTGTCGAAAGGCTGATGACATCAGCGGTGTTTTCCTATGATCTCACTGGCAGGGATTTCACTCCGACTCTGGCGCTGTATGCTGAACATTATTGCACAGTTTGCAATTAATGATTGAGCCGCAGTGTTCCTTGGCCGCCATCCTTCTCTGTACATGGCACCAACCATCAAGGCCACGCGTGTTAAGAACGGATCCAAAAAAGAGAGCGATGTTTCTGAAAACAGCTGCAGTGGGAAGGCAAGAGGAGGCAGGTTTAAATTCTAATTGAAAGACTGCAATGAATGGAGGTGGGCCCTGAAAGTGGACATCATAACGCTCCAGGCTGTAGTTAAAATATATTAATTCTAAGTGAAAAATTCCCAGTTGATAGTGATAATCCCAATTCCAAACAGTTGGGGTTGTTCGGCATATGACTTTACAGTAATAATGGTGGTCATTATATTTATTTCTACAGATTATTTATTTGAAAAGCCTGGGCCCAAAAGAGTTTGGGATTTCCCCCCCAGATTTTGGAAAACTTGTATTAGCATATACTTACATAATTCAGTATCTTGGAAACGGGACCAAAATTGGAATACAGAATTTGTTGGATACTTTACACACATATAACCTGAAGGTAATTGTATACATTTTAAATAATTTTATTACACTGGACCACCAGAAAGTAAAAGTGCCACTATCTCAGCTCTGCATCTTCAATTTATGTCTATTTATGGCAACTCCATGAATTTATTAGGGTTTTTCTTTTTGCAAGGAGTACAGAGAAGTGTTCTGCCATTGGCTTTCTGATAACATGCCTACTGTGTTCCTTCTAAGTACTAAACCGCCCTGGTCCTGCTTAAGTCCCAAAAGCAAATGGAATCTATTGCCTTCATAGTATTTAGGGGATCTACTTAATCTAAATTAGAGACTAACATAGGACACTTCTTCTTACATAAGTATTTAAGTATACCTGCAACATGCATATCTTTTGTCCAGTCAAAAAGTGAAACTCGTTGGGCTAACAACTGAGGCCCATTTTGAGTCTTCTAAGCAAATGTTTTTCCTGAAAAGTGTTTCTTCTGAAGCAACTTTACAAAAGGCATTGTCCTCAATGATCGATGCTACTTTTCCATATAGTCCTGTTACATCTGACAGCCCAGTCCTCATAACTGAAGGTCACCTCCAACACCAGCATTTGCCCTGTTTCCAGGACTCGTGGTTGCAGTGCCTTGCATACAAATCAATGCAATGTTCTTATTCGGATTCAAGTTTTTATTTATAAAAAGCAAGTGACATGAAATCAGGTACAAAAGTGAACAAAAAAGGCACTGCGATTGATATCCAGCAGCAATGTATACGAGAAGGACAATTTGCAGTTTGGTTCAACCAAGCTGTTTTAGAAAAGAATCTGAATGAATTTATGTTCATACATGCAGCAGTGTCATATTTTATTTCTCGAAATCTGTCCATGGGCTCTCCTTTCTGTTTCGCCTTTCCTGCCCTAGAATAACCAGCCATTTAGTAGCAATCCAAACATTCTTAAGCAAGTGCATACTTTCTCTCACTACAGCATTCCTGGATGGGATAACTGTACTGATCAAGCTTTCCTTCATAATTCATGGCCACCAGTCTGCATTCCACACGAAAAGCAAATAACCAGTGCATAATCTCCTTGCAGTGTCAAAACTGAATGCCAAGTCCCCTGCATTTTAATCCAATACTAGATGATGCTGTAGCAAAACTGAAAAAAATTATATCAAAAATTATAGCTGGTCCAACTATAAGAACATATTCCAAGGGACAGAGTACAAGTGCAAGAACACATATTGTGTGTTTGATTATCTAAAGGACAGTTCACATTATGAAAGAATAATTCACAAAAGGCAAATGAAACAAGAGTCATTCATAGGGAAAATATTTTGTGGGAGACATGCCTCTGGAGAAGGTTTGATGAAAGGTGCAAGTTAAAGAAATAACATAGTATTATTTATGACAAAATGAATGTTGGATCATTCAAGGCAGTATACCTCATTTGACTGTGTGAATGCATAAGAAAGCCAAGAGATATCTACTCTACAGGCTACTCAGCTGGACACTTTGCATTCATTTGTTAATATGTCGAGATTTCATTGGATGTAATCCTCATAAAAATGTCTCATTCCTTACCAAACAAGTCATCCTGATCATTTGGGCTCTCTCTCAACTTGCCTAAGCAAGCTTGCCCAATGGCAGACTCCTGGCATTGGACGTCATAACTTCAATGTTTCCCAAGAACTATGTTGTTTTTTGTTCCCATCTAGTCTCCAAAACGAAATGCTTGGTATTTGAGTATTTGCTCTAAAACTGTGATGGCATGCCAACAGCAACCTGAATGGACTCTGTGATCCCTTCCCTTTGGAATTCACCTGTTAATGACTCTGTTTCCAGGCTTCTTGTTTTATCTTGACCAAAAACTCTGTAGGATCTTTCACAATCTCAGGTAGAAATAAGAAAACTCCCAACTCCACCAAAGCAGATTGGAAGCCAGAGTTGAATGATGGATTTTTAAAAAGGCAATAAACAGCACCACAATGGTGGTCTCACAACAGTCCTAGAGAATTCTCTTGAAATCTCTAGAGATGGTTCTCGTTCCATACAAGCAATAGTTCATATATTATGGCAGTTTGGAAATGTGCTCAAGGCAAATTAAATCATGTTGGAAGACAGTTGCTTCTTCAATCCTTCCTGATTAAAACGCAACACTAGAGGACGGTTAACATATAAAGCTTTTGCTTCATTCAACAATGATTTGTTTAAGTCTTAATCCTGTTTGTGCCACTAATCACAGTGGCATCTCTGGGAGTGCCTTGATTCTCATCCTGCTTTGCCATCAAGAGACACCAACCAGTTTCAGAGACCAGCCACATTGCAGAGGAAGCAGGGAAGGGATGGTCAAGGGCAGAGCCACCTCCAGACCCTTGTCTGGCAAGGCCTGCCATTTCAATGGGTCAGAGAGCCCCAACATTGTCACCTGCAAGGGATAAAAAACAAGAGCTGCTGATCTGTTGCATTATAGAAAACATTAAGATGTAACTGAACTGATGTATCAAATTATTTCCTGTTAGGGCAAAAGCAATGCTCAAAATGAAGCACAGCTTCAAAAATATCCTCTGAGGTATAGATCTTCCAGGGAAACAAAAAATATTAAAGTCTTCAACTTATCTGGGGGAAAAGGGTTGGCTTCTCAAAAATCACAAATACCTTCTTAACAATTATGCCGGAGCCAATCTATCAGCAACTCCTGCAAGACTGATGTTGGCATCTACCTTTTACAAAAGCCTCAGCCATTTCAAGCTTTTCAGTATTGCCAGCATTACCATCATGACCTATAGAATGACCTCCAAAATGAGATTCACCATACTCTAAATTTTAGGATTTCAGGTGTTTGTTAGAAGCTGTCTTTCTTTTGTGTCTTCAGTGTCAGTTTGGGGGGTGGGGTTATGAGTTTCTGTTAAAGGGGCTTATTACACAATTCGTTCTGATTTAAGTACATTTTACAGCTGCAAGATGTTTTGAATTTCTTGGTGCAAAATACAACTCAATGTCACCAGATCTTAAACCAGAATATTTCCAAATTTCTCCTTACCTGAGTGCTTGCAGATGGGACAGGGGATGAAAGCGTCAACATATTGTTTTCTGGCCAGGTCAAGAAGATAGCATAGACTACTGCTTCCTTTGAAGTATACCTGGGAGAAGACAAAGTGAAGCAGTGAAATATGAAGAACAGTTTGATAATTAAAAAATAGAACATCTGCAAGGCTTCAGGTTGAATGAGGGGTGATCTATCCCATTGAAAGTGTTCATCCTTCAATGGAACAGAGCACCCATGGCTCAACATGAAGCCTTGCCACATTTGACCAGAGGTGATGCTGAGACAACAGGCCTCTGAGGTTTTCTCCCACACTTCATCTGTCCTGCCAAGAGGGCTGATGAAAGGCTCAAAGTCAAGTCTTGCATTTACTCTGAAAAAAGCAAACATTGCATTGCAATCTGTCCTCCCTCCCAGCAACTGCTGACGTCAATAACAGTGTTGCTTGTATCCAGGAGTCTAGACGAAACTTTCCATTCACTTCCTTGCAAAGGACTGCCCTTTCAACTGCTCTCTATGATATTAAGAGATGCAGAATTACTATTATCTCACCCCATTTCTTGGTTTTTAACATCACCAATTAATAGATAGCTTTTGAATTGGAAGAAGATATATATATATTAATGAAATAAAATAAGAACGTAAAAAGGTCCTCAATTCTTCCACTTCTCCTTCGACCTCAAAAAGTCAATCAAGTAAAGGTCTAAAGCTTTTAAAAAATAAACTGGCCCCCTCCAATCTGACATGCTCTAAATGTATCATCATTTTATTTTATTTTATTTTATTTTATTTATATTTATATCTATCTATATATATATATATATATATATATATATATATATATATATATATCTCCCCCCTGCTTTTTCCCCTCTAAAAAAGAGATTCAAAGTGGCTTACAGTAAAACCAATACAATACAATTTAAAACCTAAATGAATACAAATATTAAAATAGAATTAAATATCAATGGTATTGAAAATCAAGTTAAAACTCTTAAAACTGATTAAAAAGCCATTCATAGCAAAAACTACAGCATTCACTGACTTGATCTTATTATATTGAACTACAATACCCAGAATTCCTGAGTAAGTGAGTGTGTGGTTTGTTATTCAATGCACCAGGAGGACACCAAAGGTAAATTAAAGGAAAACAGGAAAGCACTTTGTAGCTTCAGTTGCTGTTACCTGTTCCAAGCCTTCTGAATAGGTAAAATATTTTAAATATAGCACAACAACGTTAACTTTGAAAAAAAGCTTCTGTAAGCTCTGCATACGATGTAAGTAAAAAGCTTGGATTCATTTGATCATACCAAGTGCTGTCACTGTCATTGTCCTTTTGGACTCTCCATGGTTTTGATTCGTAAATGGCCTCTCCATTAATGCTCAGCCACTTCCCAAGAGCCAGAAGCCGTTCCTGAAAGACTGGAGCAATCACCCCTTCCTTTGTGGGTCCGATGTTGAGGAGATAGTTTCCTCCATAACTCACAGTTTGCACAAGTTCCTGAAGTGGAAGCACAAAATGAAACATAATCACAGAGAGATTCCAAGTCAGAAGGAGAAAAACTCATTTTGAAAAAGAATCATAAAAGAGGAAGGACCTATATGCTTGAGATCTCTAGCTTGGTTCTTATACTGAAGTAAGAATCTCAACAGAAACTTACTGATCCAGCAGTTTGACTGAATGATCACCTTTTTGCCTCTTCTCTGTCAAGCATTTAGAAGCTGGAGAATGAAAACACTTTTGCTTCAGATATCCAGTTTGTCAAACATATCTAGAGTGTTTTCTCCATCAACTGGTTTCATACTCTTATTAAATCCAAGGCCTAATTAAATCTTTCTTGCATTGCTGAACCTCTTTAGCGACGTCTCACAAGACTTTCGAATCTGCTTCAGAATTAACTTGCAACTTTCCCACTGCTCACCGTAATGATGCTGGTCTCATCCATAAGCTCAGAGATTTGCATGTCACTTCGATACCCCCAAGACCTCCTGTCAATGGAGCTGCACATCTCCCACTTGTGGCTGGGCAACGTGCCAGGCTTGTATTTGTCTTGACAGTTATAGTAGCCTCCGTGATGGCAGGAACAATTGATGCCCCATCGATCATTCACCACCACAGTGTCCTACCAAGACAGATCCAGAAGAAGAGTTGAAGTGGCACTTGTGGCTTGAGGAGGGAAAGAAAGGAATTTGGAGCTGTCCTCACTGATGCTCAAAACAAACCAGAGCTTAATGCCTCTGTAGACACAGTATATTACTTATTGCTGCACCATCTGGCAGTTAGATACTCTTGCCATTTCTATGTTCTCAAGTTTGGAGATGGCAGTCACAAGTAACACCTATTTCTATTTTCTGCGCTTCTTTACAATACTTAAAGTGGAGTTTGTATAGTGCTGTCACTGTCAGCTACATGCTCAGCTTACGTCAAGAAAAACCTGTAGGTGCCACCGCAGAGGTGACTCATACATTTTGGACATTCTGAAGAACCACAAAGACCATCACAGCCCAAAATATCTAAAGCAGCACTCTAAAGGCTTAATCTCAAATGCAAACAAGTAGGAAAAACTTGCTGGGTTTTCAACACTCATTAACTGCCCCAATTTGAAGCAAATTCAGATACCTTGACTGGACTATCGTTGTAAAGCCAGGCAAGGAAATTAGTTGAGTTCCAGTATGTATCTGGAGCTTCCCATTCTCCATCAGACCAGATGAGATCCGGCTTGTACCTTAGATGCAGATTAACAAAACCAGAAAATTTACCAGTACAATTGTGTCTTAGTTCCTGCTCATTCTGTTGAGATGGGCTATTAGTGACTGGTCTGCACCAAGATTAGACTGTTGTAAAACAAAGTGGACAATTTCAGGAGGGTAGGGAACTTCACATTCTAAGGACTAGACATATCTTGCTAGCTAATATTAAAGTGAAGGAATATTAAAGATAATAAACCTTCCCCCTTAAAACCAAGCACATGAAGAGTTTGTGTTTTTTTCTGACGAGAGAGCAGGGCTTCTTAAAAGCTTTTCATTCATGACCCCTTTTTGCCCAAGATATTTTACATGATCCAGGTATATAGGTAAATATGTTTTGTATCTCAAACATTCTAGGGTTTTTTTATGGTGTTCTGCTCTTACCTTAAAACAAGGTCAAAAAGCTCTGGCATAGTCTTCTCAGAGACAAAAAATTGACTCTTGAATCCATTGTTTTTGTCCAGCAAATAAAGTGGATGAAACCATTCATAGAGGGAGTGATACAGCCCATAATGTATGTTCCTAAAGATTAGAACAAAAGATCCACAAGTGATTAGAAAGCTCCTAAGCACAGCCCCATGACTCAACCTTTGAACCCACATTCATACCTTTTTCGGAGGGCATCTCCCAGTTCTCCCACCAAGTCTCTATGGGGCCCTGTATCTACTGAGTTCCAGTTCCAGGACATGGGGGAACCCCAGTTGGTGAAGCCTTCGTGATGCTTTGTGGTCAGCACCACATATCTATAGGCAAAGGGAGAGTATAAAGTCAGGAAGGAGAACTCACCGTAAATATACCCATATTTAAGAGATAGCAAATGGGTGGGAGAAGCGGCACCCCCGTCAAACTGGCTGGCAAACTCGTCCGTTTCGGCTTGGGACATGACTTCCCAACTGGCCTCATTCTGGGCCTCAATGTATCTGAGTGTTGTTTTTTATTTACTATCCTGATTTTAGAGTTTTCTAATACTGATAGCCAAGATTTTGTTCATTTTCATAGTTTCTTCCTTTCTGTTAAGATTGTTCGCATGCTTTTGAATTTCAATGGCGTTTCTGTGTAGTCTTCAGATGGCGGTTGTCAGAGTGGTCCAACACTTCTGTGCTCTCAAATAATATGCTGTGTCCAGTAAATAAAGAACAACACTCAGAAGACAGAGGAATTCCAGACAAGAAACAATCAGGGCCAATTAACACTTCCCAACAAAGGATTCCACCAAGCAGGAAGCAGCCAGGCTTTGAATCTGCAAAGCCATTAAATGCTAATCAAGGTGGTCGGTGGCAACATTCACACTCGCCTCAGACATCTTCACAACCTCTTGGATTTGTTTAAAACATTGGATTTTAAAAAAAGGATTCACTAACTTGGACATATAGATTTGGACTTACAATTAGTGATTTATACAGTCCTCCGTGTGGAACATGAACTCTGGTTGTCATTGGACTCACAAACCCTGAATATAAGAGTTCTGCTTTCTATGAATGTATGTGTGTTTGTAACACATTGATTATATTTTGCTTTAGAGACAGGTTTTTTGAATAATTTAGTATATTTTGAATCTCTATCACCCTTGTTTGTACAATGAATGTTCTATGACAATAGCATATATAAGAAATACTGTTTTATAGTTTATATTATTAGATTACATTTCTGGTTATAGTGACCTCTTGCCTTAACATTCACACTCGCCTCAGACATCTTCACAACCTCTGAGGATGCCTGCCATAGATGTGGGTGAAACATCAGGAGAGAATGCTTCTGGAACATGGCCATACAGCTCGGAAAACTCACAACTCAGACAAGAGTTCTTTCTCCCACCCTGAACATTCCACAGATATATAAACCTCACTTCCCTATTTCCAACAGACCTCACAACCTCTGAGGATGCCTGCCACAGATGTGGATGAAACATCAGGAGAGAATGCTTCTGGAACATGGCCATACAGCTCGGAAAACTCACAACTCAGACAAGAGTTCTCCCACCCTGAGCATTCCACAGATATATAAACCCCATTTGCCTATTTCCAACAGGCCTCACAACCTCTGAGGATGTCTGCCACAGATGTGGGTGAAACATCAGGAGAGAATACTTCTGGAACATGGCCATACAGCTCGGAAAACTCACAACTCAGACAAGAGTTCTTTCTCCCACCCTGAACATTCCACAGATATATAAATCCCACTTGCCTATTTCCAACAGACCTCACAACCTCTGAGGATGCCTGCCACAGATGTGGGTGAAACATCAGGAGAGAATGCTTCTGAAACATGGCCATACAGCTCGGAAAACTCACAACTCAGACAAGAGTTCTTTCTCCCACCCTGAACATTCCACAGATATATAAACCCCACTTGCCTATTTCCAACAGACCTCACAACCTCTGATGATGCCTGCCACAAATGTGGGCGAAACATCAGGAGACAATGCTTCTGGAACATGGCCATACAGCTCGGAAAACTCACAACTCAGATAAGAGTTCTTTCTCCCACCCTGAACATTCCACAGATATATAAACCCCACTTGCCTATTTCCAACAGACCTCACAACCTCTGAGGATGCCTGCCACAGATGTGGGTGAAACATCAGGAGAGAATGCTTCTAGAACATGGCCATACAGACCGGAATACTCACAGCAACCCAGCCTCCCGGCTGTTAGGAATTGTGGGAGCTGAAGTCCAAAACACATGTAGACTGAGGGTCGCCCTCCGCCGGAAATGACTGGAAGACACACAACCCCAACAACCCCAATTCCTCCCGGCCCCGTTTCCTACCTGGCGCCGGCCTCTTGGAAGAGCTGGGCCCAGGCCTCGGGCTGGAAGTCCCGGGCGGTGAAGCGGGGCGCGAGGTCGGCGTAGGTGGTGCCCGGCGGGAAACGGGCCTGCATGAAGCGCTCGTACTCAGGCTGCTGCTCGCCCCGCCAGTGCCACCAGAACCACTCCGAGCCCCAGGCCGGGACCGAAAAGACACCCCAGTGCACGAAGACGCCCACCTTCGCCGCGTCGAACCAGCCGGGCAGCGGCCGCGAGTCCAGGCTCTCCCAGTCCGGCGTGTAGCGCTGAGGAGACGCGGCCGCGACGGAAAACACCAGCAGGAGCATCACACAGGCCTCCATCTTGGATCCCTTCTGAGAGGAACTCTTCCGCCGCGCCCATTGGCTCGCTGAATCACGTGAGGGAGCCGTCTCGACCAATGGCAAGCCCGCTCCTTTCGAAGCGAGGAAGAGGACGGAGCCACCCGCCTCGGCAGAGTCATTTGCCGACCCGCTCGATGGAGTCACGTGAGGGGGGCGTGGCAGCCTGCTTCAAAACTCAAGGTTTTAAAAATTACTGTATGTACAGTAGCATTATTATTGTTTGTATATTATATAGTCCAATATAATTATATAACCATTGTATATTATATATTATTTATTTATTTGCTACATTTATATGCCGCCCTTCTCACCCCGAAGGGGACTCAGAGCGGCTTACAAATTAAATTTACATACAATATTATATTAGCATAGTACAATACTGGTAATAAATTACTATATTATACAGTATCAATATATTGTAATATTATTATATTGTATTATTAGTATTATATCGTATTACAATATAATATTATGAATATTATATATACAATATGTTATAATTATTATATATTATTGTAAATTATATTGTATATATAAATATATATATAAACACACACGTTATTACGAATAATATTGCAGTATAGTGGTATTTAAATCTATTTAATATATTTAAAAAAAATTTTTTTAAATTTTAAATCTATTTAATTGCTTGCGTTTTATTCTTTTGTATTGTTGTGTATTGCCATTGAATTCTGCCAGTTTTGTAAGCCGCCGTGAGTCCCTTCGGGTGAGAAGGGTGAGATAGAAATGATGGAAATAAATAAATAAATAGTCTATGATGTGAGAGGGACCCAGGAGTCTTAGTATTTATTTACTACATTTATATCCCGCTCTTCTCACCCCAAAGGGGATTCAGAGTGGCTTACAAATCAAATGAACATACAAGATATTATTAGCATAGCACAATATATGCATTAAATTACTATATTGTACTATATCATTATATGGTAATATTAGTAATATTACATTTAATATACAGTAGAGTCTCACTTATCCAACATAAACGGGCCGGCAGAACATTTGATAAGTGAATATGTTGGATAATAAGGAGAGGTTAAGAAAAAGCTTATTAAACATCAAAATAGGTATGATTTTACAAATTAAGCACCAAAACATCATGTTATACAACAAATTTGACAGAAAAAGTGGTTCATTACACATTAATGCTATGTAGTAATTACTGTATTTACGAATTTAGCACCAAAATATCACAATGCATTGAAAACATTGACTACAAAAATATGTTGGATAATCCAGAACGTTGGATAAGTGAGACTCTACTGTATAATATATAATATTATACTGTATTATTAGTAGCATATTTTATTCCATTATAATATTATCAATATTATATGTATATACAATATATTATATATTTATAACTTATTAAAAATTATATATATATATATTTATATATATATAAATTAGCATAGCATTGTTGCTATGGCACAGGAGACAGGGTGGAACTATCTTCCAGGCTCTCTTAGTAGGCCACAGGTTGAGCCTGAGCCAACAATGTCATGCTGCAGCGAAAAAGGTCGATGCGATTCCAAGCTGTATGTATTTTATTCTGTTTTATTTTAATTATCTGGGCTTGGCCCCATGTTAGCTGTCCCGAGTCCCTTCGGGGAGATGGAGACGAGATACAAGAATAAAGATGTTTTTGTATAGTACAATATAATAATATAAAATACTAATATTGTGCTATGCGAGTAGATATTATAAACAGAAAAGGAAAGGGGTGGGGGAGAAACCATTTTGCCATCTATTCTTTATAATTTATTGTAATATATCATATATAGGAAGAGACGTCTTTGCCCAGATAAATCCAAAGGCTATCTAGTCCAACCCCCATCATCCAGGAATGTATAACAGTATAAAGACATAGCCATATTAATCTGGAATATCGGTGTGCAAAGGGATTTTGTCATACTTTAGGCTTACACTGCTATATAAGGCAGTTTAACCCGCATTATCGGGCAGTGTAGATCCAGCCTATGACACCGAGAACAACGTTTATAGCATTAGCTTTCATTGACTAAGGCTGGTTCTACACAGTAGAATTGATGCAGTCTTACCACATTTTATCTACCGTGGCTCAATGCTATGGAATCATGGAAGCTAGAGTTTGGTAAGGCTCCAGCATTCCTTCAGAAAAATCTACAATTCCCGTGATTCTAGAGCATTGAGCGGTGTCATAAAAGAAGACGTGGAAATGGCAGCAATCCAATATCCCTGCAGCAGAGCATGAATATATACATGTGGAGATAAGGTGCAACAGTACTATGTAATCCTTATTCAAAATAGCACTATTGCACAACATCTATTTACTAAGTGCTTTTGTACAGTGTGAAATGGCAATCTGCAATGTGCAACCACAATGAATGCCATTGCCTTATGTACTATCCCGCATCCACCCGTCAGCAGCATATGTTTAAAAATTCACTCTATGTCTATATTGTGACTAATGCATGTACATTTCACTACCAAGATGCTAGCCAGCTATTGTCTTTCCTGGAAACACCCAGCAGCGACAATTTACCATTTTAAAAACGTTTACAGGGTAGGGTGCTTCTGAAAGTTTAACATCAAATAGTACCAATTTCTCCAAACCAGAAGTTGACTTCTGGCCACTTTCAGATTATTTCCTCTTCCATATTTTGGCATTTCTACAATCCATGCAGAATGTCCGAGGCAGAATATTCACCCCCCAGTTCCACCAGATAGGCAGAAAATAAGCTTGGGAGTCTCTTGAAATGGGAAGAGAAAACATCAATTTCTACAGTGCTTCCATGTTGTCACCTTCTGAAGCTTGGATCTTTGTGGAATTGCCGACAAATCGGTCACTGATGTTTTCTAACGGCAAGGTCCTCTGGGTGCTTTCTGCTTCAGGATTGCTCTCTGAGATGTCAGCTTTTCTTTTAAAAGAGGTGCAAATTTTCCTCAGAGCAGAGCTCAACTCCCTGCTCCGTAGGGCATAGATGGCCGGGTTCACCATGGAGTTAACCAGGCAGAGGGTGCTGCAGAAGGCAAACACTTTCTTCAGGTAGGTGTCCATTTTGAAAAAGATGCTGTACGTCACGAGAGCCATGCCCGGGGTCCAGCAGGTGATGAGGACAAGCAGTACGATGGCTAAGGTCTTGGCCAGCTTGATGTCTAGCCTCATCTTGGTATTGGTTTGGCCGTTGGGTCTGTGGTGCTTCTCCATGTATGCAACATGTTGCCGGGCTTTCCATAAGACATGTCCGTAGGCATAGATGATGGATGCCAAAAGGACTGCCACAAAGCTCGCCCAGCTCAGAAGGTAACTGTTGTCCACAAAAGGAAAGAGCTCTGAGCAGGGAGAGTTGAGTCTGCAGCAGTTCCATCCAAAGAGAGGTAAGGAGGCAATGAGCGCGATGGAGAGCCACAGGACCACCAAAGCCACCAGGGCTCTTTTACTGGTCACCAGGACTTTGTATGTTGAGGGTTTAAGGATGCAGATGTATCGGTCAAAGGCCATCAACAAGAGGCTGCCGAGGGAAGCCGTGAAGGTGGTGTTGACGCCTCCCAGCTTGAGCAAGAAGACCACCTTGGAGGAGTCAGCCCCACTGAAGACGTGGAACTGGAGGAAGCTCCAGACGAAGATGAAGCTGGCCAAGGTGTCGGCCAAGGCGAGGCTGCCAAGGAAGAGGTAAGAAGGCTTCCTACGGATCTTCGGGGAAGAAAAGATGAGATAGAGCACCAAGGCATTCTCCAAGACACAGAGGGTCCCGGCAGTGCAACACAATGTGGCGATGAGGGTCTGCGCTGTGTTGTTGAGCACCAGGTAGCACTCCATAGGCACCACATTGGAGTGGCATCTCAAGACGCCAGCAGCCGTTATGTTCACCTTGCATTGCTCCATCGTCTGTCTTTGGAAAGAGGTTGGCAGTCTTGGCTACAGAGTAATGGGAACTAAAGGAATGTAAATATATATCAATGAGGACAATGTGCAGTACTGAGTACCAATATGATCATATGCTTTACTCCCTTCTAAGCTGGATGTATTGCCAAAAAACAAAAAAAACAAAAAACCCAACAACAATCTGTCATACTCTTCAACCTTCCTCATTTGGCATGGACAGTCCTAACTAATCTTCTGGCATCCCAATTTCTCAGTTGCTTTGAAAATATTTCTTTTTTTCCTCCTCTAATTTCTCCCCTTAGTTCTTGGTTTATGTAAATTGCACAAACTGAGTTCAAATCCAAACATAGTCAAATCATTCTTCAGGGAGGGAGAGTGGCCACCACTTTTTTCTCTTCCCCTCCTTGTTGACATGCTCACGAGCGATTTACATCGTGGTTTTCCTTTTTTGGCCAATGTTCAGTCTATTTTTGGTGTTTGATGGAGGAGATCCTGTGTTGCGAGGACCTTGTGGATATAGGAGGGGAAATCACTGGGTTTGATCAGAGCTTTGATTTAGGAGCACAATAGCCAACAGAGCTAACGGTCATAACAGCTGGAAAAATCTAGGAGTGCAAATGCAAAAAAGTAACTTTTCCAAGCTCTCTTTAAAGGGGGCAGTGTGTCATATACACTGACTGTAGGGAACTGTTAGTGGCGGAAAAACAATACAGTGACTCCATAGAAACAAAAGGTGTTCTAATGGGGAAGTGGCTGCTATTTCGCATCCTGTTTTCACAAGTTCGCTTTTTTCAAACATTTGTGAAAAGTACCATAATTGGGGTACTTAAATTAAGAAAACTTATCATCCTTTTAGGGAGCCTACAAGCAATTTAATAGGAACCCACATTCTAAACCTTGGGTGCATCTATACCATCATGAGCCAACTTCGGCCCTCCAGGTGTTTTGGACCCACGATGTCCAAAACACCTGGAAGTAAGTGTTTACTAAATATTAGTTACTTGTCATGAATTCCTTCTGGTTTATTTACTTGCATATGTATTTGTGCATGTGTTGTATGCCTTCAAATAGTTTCTGATACTCACACCATTACACCTCCTTGGCATAATATTATTTTTGTATGCTTTTAATTGAAACTTATTTTAAGGCTGTGAGCCACTTTGGGTCTTGGTTTCCAGAAAAAAGTGTGGTAATAATAATAATAATAATATTAATAGGAAATAAAATATATGGGAACATCATAATACCACTCATTAGCACTACAATTTCTCGCTAAATTTGCACAAAGATATCATAACTGATGTTTTAGGAGTGCTTCTGTCCAGAGTAGTTGGATTGCATATTCTGAATCCATATTGCATGCCAGAGGGTTGGACTGGATGACCTTTGGTGGGGACCCTTCCATCTCTTTGATTCAATTCTGGAGAATGTGACTTCCCTTTCATGGGTCTAGCAATGCTTGTTTGCAGACTGCTGCTCAACCTTACATGAATTACTCACGAGAGGCCAAATAACTTGCAACAGAGAAACAAAGACAGGAACCAGATGCTGTGGCAGACCCAGATGCCAATGAGGTTGCCATGCAAACTATGAAAACATCATTACTGGAGGAAAGGCTTCTGCCATTTCTCCTCGTTTCACTTAAGGTGAAGCCATGCTTCAGTGCTGCCCAAACTGCCTGAGGATCTACAGATCCCCCTGAAATTGTCTGAAGAAAATAGACCATGGTTCCTGCAAAGAAAAGCTGATTATATTGGGCACATATACACCGTAGAATGAATGCAGATTGGCACCACTTGCTATGCCATGGCTCAATGCTATAGTATCCTGGGAGTTGTAGTTTTATAAAGTCTTCTTTGCCAAAGAGTGCTGGTGCCTCATCAAACTACAAATCTCATGGGTCCACAGCATGAAGCCTTGGCAGTTAAAGTGGTGTCAAACTGTATTTATTTGACAGTGTAGTAGATGCATCCTTATACAGGTTCTAAAAGAGCCAAAATTATCTCTTGTCTTGGAAGCCAGCCCCGGTTAGCACTTGGATGCGAAGCCACCAGGGAATCCCAAATGCTGGAGGCTGCATTTGGGAGGAAGGGACTGGCAAACCCACCTCTGAATATTCTTTGCCTTTAAAAAGCCCTATGAAAAGCATAGGGTTGTCATAAATTAGGAAGGAACTTGAAGGCACACGTGTATTTCAGAGGAAGGAACTGGCAAAACCACTTCTGAGTATCCCTTTCCTAAGAAGATCCTGAGAAATGCATGGTGTCACCATAAGCTGGCACATGACTTGAAAGCACATGCACCCAAATAGTAGGTACCAGTGGTTGGATTAAGACTCTGCAAGACCAGGATTCGAATTCCCACACAGCCACAGAACCCATCGGACAAAACTTTAAAAAGAGTGCTGTATGTTTTGTTTTTTAAAATGTATATTTTAAACACTGCTTTTAGATTATGTTTTAAATTGATTTCTTCTGGTTGTTTAATTCCATTTTGACTTTCTACACATTCTTAACTGCATTGTCGTTATTTAATATGTAAGTCACAGACCCTCCAAATTGAATGAACTGGGACAATGAATCCTCTGTGGTCCATTTTCCCCTATGAAAGTTGTCGTTCAATAAAGGGCCAGCTCAATTGGGCAGAGATAGCTACATCATCATTAAAGTTGGGTACAAAGGATGGTATTATTATCATTGTAGAATCAATGCAGTTTGAAACCACTTGAACTACCATGGCTCAATGGTGTGGAATCGTGGGAGCTGTAGTTTTACAAGTTCTTTGGCAGTGCTGGGCTTCACCAAACTACAACTCCCAGGCTCCCACAGCACCAGGGCATGGCTGTTTAAGTGGTATAATGCCACAAGAATGTGAATATATATTATTGCTGTTTTCAAACTGTTTATTTTATGATGTTTCATACTTATTACCGATGTATAACTGATGTATTTGGAGTGTTGTTTACATGATTTTAATATACTGTAAGCCGCTTTGGGTCCCATGAGGGAGAAAAGCGGGATATAAATAAAGATTTATTATTAGATTTATTATCATACACCATGCATTCTACGGTGCAGGTGCACCTGTGGTTTTCAAATCCACTTCCAAAACCTATGAAGTTTCCCTTATATTCTGTGCATTCGGTGATACTTTGCAAATGCAGAATTATGTAACTTCTTTGTCATTATGTGACTTCAAGTCCTTTCCAGTTTATGGCAACCCCAAGCTTTCAGTAGCTCCCTTGTAAACTATGCCATGCCCCAAAGGACTTACCTGTGTGACTTCATGCAGTTCCCTCACCTGTCCCAAGTTGCAGGAAAGCTGTCCAGTTGCAGGACGAAAAGCAAGGACCTGTGGAAATGGACTGTCTGGAGAAGGGAGACCACAAAGCATCCGCCATGGTGGGAAGGAGAACCGCAGGAGGCCCGGTGGATGCTGAATCACCGTGGGTGCGAGGCCTCAGGGACACAGAGCAAGACTGGCCGCGTCTGCCTGTCCTGGCTGCCTTCGATGCTGGAGGTTTCCCAAGAGTTGCATCTGGTTCGTGATGATGCCTGGCTTCCTCTGAGCGAGGGAGGAAGGCGCAAGCCGCTCTTGTGACAAGGCAAGGAACCGAAGAAGCAGAAAGCTGTTTGGCTGGCATCACAAAGGGCATGGAAAGGAAGAAGAGGATGAAGATCTGATAATGATGATAATTACCACCATCTGCTTGGAAAGGGAGATGATGATGATCATGGTGGCAATGAAGATGGAAAGGGATCATGACAATCGCCACCATCTCCAATGCCATGTCCTTTGTGATGCCAGACATGCAACCTTCTGTTTGGAAGGGAAGATTATGAAGATGATGTTGGAAAGGGATGATGATGATCACCATCTCCCTTTGCATGCTTGTTCTGATACCAGCCAGGCAACCTTCTGTTTTGAAAGGGAGATGATGATGATGATGATCATCATCTCCCTGTCCATGCTTTTTGGGGTTCCAGCCGATCAATCTTTGGTCCTCTCTCTGGTCATAATTGATGTTATTTCATGTATAGCCTGCTTTTCTCCCAGAAGAACAGCAAGTTAAAAAAACATGCATAGTCATCCCTCCCTATTTGCAGTTTTGGCTTTTTCAGATCTGATTATTCAGATTTGATTAAATATGTTATATTGAGGAATTTCTACCCCACCAGTGCGACCTGATTAGATATTTCTAGAAGAAACATCTCTCTAGGAATCCCTGGGTCTTTAAGTACAATTTTATGATCAGTTTCAAATGGAAATTAACCAGGGAGCTAGGCTGGAAGATCTAGAAATTCCTAGAGAGATGTTCTCTGAAGCAAAAAAAATAATTAAAAAATAGCATTTTAAAATTTTTCCCTTTTTCCACTTCGACAGGGTCCTGTGACCCTAACCTCCGTGAATGTGAAGAGATGTCTGTATTGCACAATGCAAAACAATTACAATTTAATGAGTTTGCTCATTAAACAGTTTCCATCACAAGAAAGTGACATCTTTGCTTTTGGATGGTTCACTGCATACAAACATTGCTTTATACACAAAATTATGTCAAATATTGTGCATAAAATGACTTTAGGGCTACGTGTCTAAGGTATATATGACACATTAATAAAATCAGTTTTTAGACTTGGGTCCCATTATGTATAGACACGCCTATGGTAAACTTCTGGACTCAAGCATCTTAGAAACAGGATGCTCAACCTGTTTACATACAGATAAAAATATGAACAAGCTTCCTGATTGTATTATTAGACTTGGGTCTCATCTCCAAGATATCTCCTTATGAATGTATATCCACATACCGGGATTCCAGGATCCAAAAGACTTCTGACCCCAAGCATTTGAGAAAAGCAATACACCGATAGTTGCTGAAAAAAGGGGAATTTATGTTGTAAGCCAAGAAGAGAGGTGATTTCCTAACTTCTGCCTATTTTGACTTCTTCCCTCATGGGTGTCACTTAGGAAATAAGTCTCTGGTTTCTTTTTTATGTGTTTTTTTTTTTTTTTGCAGAGACCTCAGCAATGTGGTTAGGCTGGCATTTAGTTGCAATATCACCTTGCTTGGTTCCCGTCCTTTGTAATGGGACTTTCCAAGGCTGCTGTGCTTTGAACTTCACTAATGTCATATCATGCCCCTCCTACCCTGCTTCCTCCAATCCAAACAACTGGTAAGCTGGCTAGTTCTGGGAGTTGAAATCCAAAACACCTGAAGGACCAAAGATTGAGAACCACTGGCCTAGAGCTAATAATAATAATAACTTTATTTTTATATCCCGCTCCCATCTCCCCAGAGGGGACTCAGGGCGGCTCACATGGGGACAAGCCCAGTTCCAAAATACAATAAGGGTTAGTTTAACTAGGCATGGATATATACTGCAACATTTTGTCACATGTCTTGCTGTTTAATGATGAATACAATAACTGGGCATTGGCTTCTTGTCCTATATTTCTAACTTGCAGGTAGATTTGTCTTATGCAACCAAATATGTAACAGCTCAGTTTCTTTCTAGCTCTCCTTTTCAATTTCATGCTGTGATTCATTCACTACCTTTGAACCATATCCTTCCTTCGAAACTAGATCAAGGCAGTGGCCAAGTGTCACCAGCACATTGTGAGTCACTGATCTTAGAGGATTATTAACTACATTTCCTGCATCGGCAGGGCTCAGGCTGCATTGTAGTCAGTGGTCTGCTCCTCTCTACACTCACATGTCGTGGATTCCACTTTGTGGCTCCATTTCTTAAGGTTAGATTTGCATCTCGTGGTCCCACAGCTCAGTCTGTTCAGTACCTTCCAAATCACCCAGTCCTCTGTGTGCCCAGGAGGAAGTTTCTCATCTGGTATCAGCCAGATTGAGGTTTTGGATTTTAGCCTGCCACTTTTGGACTCTCGCTTGCTGAGGAGTTCCCGTGAGTGTCTCCTTAGATCTTAGGAAGCAGTTTCTTGATTTAAGAACTTGGCATGCTGGCTGATATCCGAACAGAGGATGATCTGGAGATGTTAATGCCTTGGTCCTTTCATTGCTAGCTGCTACTTCCTGATGGATATCAGGTGGTATGACGCCACCTAAATTCTCCAGTGATGTAGGGCATAGACATCCTGTGATAATGCAACATGTCTCACTGAGAGCCACATCCACTGTTTTATTATGGTGAGATGTATTCCACACTGGGCATGAATATTCAGCAGCAGAGTAGCCAAGCACAAGAGCAGATGTCTTCACTGTCTCTAGCTGTGATCCCCAGGTTAGGAATACTATAATAATGCTGTTGCCATATTGGGTTGCTGTGAGTTTTCTGAGCTGTATGGCTATGTTTTGGAGCATACTATCCTGACGTTTCACCCACATCTAGGGCAGACATCCTCAGAGGATGTGAGGTCTGTTGGAAACTAGGCAAGTGGAGTTTAAGGTCCAAGGTGAGAGAAAGAACTCTTCTCTGCTTGAGGCAAGTGTGAATGTTGCCATTGGCTACCTTGATTAGCACTGAATGGCCTTGCAGCTTCAAAGCCTGGCTTCTTCCTTCCTGGGGGGATCCTTTGTTGGGAGGTGTTAGCTGGTCCAGATAGTTGCCATATTGTGCCTTCAATGGTATCATGTTTACATTGTATTCCCATCAAGATTTGTTGACATCTTTGTTTGAAGCCAAATTAGGCCTTATGGAGCTTTCAATACTAATACTTGATGTTACTATCCAACTAGCATTCCACTATCACCTCAGCATCTGGCCCACTTCCGGTTTGCCTGCCCTATTAATATCCCTCATTTTCCCGGCATGCCCCTCTCTTGCGGGGTTTTAAATCCGACAACAACAACGGCTTTTAAAGCCCCGCCCATCCCGAAGCGTCCCTCTCCTCCTTTTTCAATCTCTCCGCTCTCCCTCCTTTCCCTAGCAACAGGCAGGCCTCTTTTTTCCCTATTGGCTCTCCTTCCCGATGCACTTTGTTTTGATTGGCCAGTCCGCTCCGAAAGGGGCGGGGTTATGTGGAGTGTATTTCTTCATTCCGCCTCCCAGGTTTCTTTCTCGCTAGGGAGATTGGACGCCATTTTGTGTGTTTGGTGGAAGGCGAAGGAAGGGCGCGGAGGAGGAAGAAAGCGGAGAGAAGCGAGGCGGGTGAGGCGTCTCATAAGTAAAGGAATAGGGGCAGGCTGTTTTTTGGAGCGCTGAGGGGAAGGTGACAGTTGAAGGGAGGTGCTGGGGAGGGGGAGGCTTTAGCCGCGCCGCCATGTTGTTTGTTTGCCCTGTGGGAAGTGGGCCTTCCCTTCGCAAAGGCTCCTGAGGGGAGAGCAGGAGAAAGCCACACGTATAATAATATGGTACAGAAGGAGGGGAAAGAAATCTGTATCTGTGGGGAAGCTTTAAGCGATTGTGAGAAAATCCTACGTTTCCCCTGACGTTGAACGAGTAAAAAATTCTATCATTTCCTTTTTTGAGAGGTCGCCAATGCAGTTTCACACACATCTTGAAATGTCGTTGTATATTGTTATAAGAATAACATATTATTGTTGTATTATATATACAGTAGAGCAGGGGTCCCCAAACTTTTTAAACAGGGGGCCAGTTCACGGTCTCTCAAACCGTTGGAGGGCCGGACTATAGTTTTTTAAAAACTATGAACAAATTCATATACACACAGCACATATCTTATTTTGAAGTAAAAAAAACAAAATGGGAACAAATACAACCTCAATGTTAATCATCATCATCATCAAAATAATAAAGGGGGTTGGAAGAGACCCCTTGGGCCATTTAGTTCAACCCTTTCTGCTTTTGTGCACCAAAAGCACAAAGAAAGCCCCCCTGACAGATGGCCACCCAGCCTCAATGTTGTTGATAATAACAATAATAATAATAAATCAGAGTCCTAAACGCTTGGGAAGCATTCGACTTGTGATTCGAAATCCAGCATATAGATCTCATTTCCTGTGTTATACTATGTCTTTGTGCCAATAACAACAACAAAAACAAAGAGTTGGAAGAGACCCCTTGTGCTATTTAGTCCAACCCCCTTCTGCTTTTGTGCACCAAAAACACTAGCAAAACACCCCTTAATAATTAATAATTAATTAAATAATAATAAAAATGCCATTATAAATAAGCAAAGCTTTGGAAGGCGTGCACCAGGTGAAGGAGGAGGAGGGAGCTGCTACAGCGGGGGCCGGATAAATGGCTTGGATGGGCCGCCTGTGGCCCCCGGGCCTTAGTTTGGGGACCCCTGCAGTAGAGTCTCACTCATCCAACATAAACTGGCCAACAGAACATTGGATAAGTGAAAATATTGGATAATAAAGAGAGATTAAGGAAAAGCCTACTAAACATTACATTACATTGTGATTTTACAAATTAAGCACCAAAACATCATGTTTTACAACAAATAGACAGAAAAAGCAGTTCAATACACGGTAACAATGTAGGAATTACAATGTTCCCTCACTACTTCGTAGTTCACTTTTCGCGGATTTGCTGTTTTGCGGTTTTTCAATTAACTCTAAAATACTATTAGAAATCATACAAAATTACAATTTACAACCTGAGGAAGGAGAAGCCAAAGGGAGAGAAAAGGAGCCCAAGTGGCAACGGGAGGAGAAGGAGGCGATTTATCAACACACGATTGGTTGATAAAGACTTAAAACAGTGTATAACTACTAAAATAATGTATGAATATTAAAATAAATATAGTGTCCCTACTTTGCAGATTTTCACTTATTGCGGGTGGTCCTGGAACCTAACCCCAGTGATAACTGAGGGAGAACTGTACAGTATTTAAGAATTTAGCACTAAAATATTGTAATGTATTGAAAACATTGACTACAAAGACATTGACTATTAAAAGGCCGACTGCATTGGATAATACAGATCATTGGATAAGTGGAGGTTGGATAAGTGAGACTCTACTGTATACTGTTTATTATTATTATTATTATTTCTATATCTATTTAATACTAATAGACTTTATATCCTGTTCCCTCTCCACAAGGACTATGGGCAGCTCACAACAAAATCAAGACAATACATACATGAGCAGAAACCAAAAAGACAAAAGACATCACATATAACCAATAATCATAAACAAAAAAATGATATCACAAGAAATAAATATACAGGTTAAAATTGTACTGGGTTTTAAAAAATACTGCGCCGTGGAGACATGGTAGTACACGCCTTAGTCACATCCAGGCCAGATTACTGTAATGCACTCTACCTGGGGTCTACCCCAGAAGAGTGTTCAGAAACTTCAACTGGTTTAAAGGTCAGGAGCGGGATATAGAGACAGAACTACTCTGCTCCTGAAGCAGCTATCTGGCATTACTGGGGAGTCTGATGTATGTAGATATGTAGATAGTATGTATAGATCACAGTGACAATGATACATATACATTCTCTGTAAGCAATGTTTCAACTAAGGCATCATGGGTGTTAATTTTTGGCATGATAGGGAAAGGATCATTTTTAGCGATTAGGATTAGAAACTGGTAGAGATTAATGAAGGGTGGAAAGTGGCTGCTTGCATTGTGTGGAAAGCAGTTTCTTTCCTCTGATTCAGTCCAGGAAATTCCCCCTTGTGATGGTGTGTTTCAAGAGGGTGACAAAACTGGGGCGGGGAAGGAACACAGTGGTAATAAGTAATAGATTATTGAAGATGATGCTGCTGGCTTTGGAACCCGGGACCTATGATCATAGCAGAAAAGATTTTTTTAAAGGCATGTAGAACTCTGTGCCATTGAGTAAATGATTTGTTTATGGAGTCGTGATGTACACATTTTGTGAATGCATCAGGGGGTCATTTAGCCTTGGAAAGTGTGTAAAAGGAATTGAAGAGTCTTGCCTTTATTTGAAAAATAGATATACGTCTTTCTCTTACTGTGGGAGTATGTAGTTGAGCATTCGGAAAATGTTTTATCTGAACTGTGGGAAATTTCTCTTGCTATGCAATCTTGGCTAGGAGGAGTAATGTTTGCAAACAAAGGAGTTCAGATTAATTCTGGCATCCCTATTTTTCATAGGTTATAATCCTAGATTAAAAAAAAACCCCACTAGTTATGCTTACAGTTTTTTAAGAGATACTGGTACATTTCAATCTCCTCTAAACTATGTTTCTTACTAGAAACCATCTCTTGACTTTTGTTTTCAGACTTCTGCTCTTGAAGCCCGTGTGCCAAGAATCCGATGTTGGGCTCGGTTTCCTGGCAGAAAACAGCAAGTCATCCCATGAGAACTACAATTTCTAGCCAAAGGAAGGGGTCCAACAGGAATCAGCATTTGTTCTTTCAGGTCTGGCAGCAGGAAAGAGCGCAGGAGGTGGAGTCTGTTGAGTCTGAAAAGAGAACTGAAAGGTAAACGGAACAAAATTGTGTTGGAATATGACAAGCAAACTGAAAGTGCTGCATCCTGTTTCGTCAAGCTTTCGGAATCCTGCAAGTCGTATTGTAGTGAGGGACTGGAGGTCCACTGTGTACAGTATACAGTATATTTCAAACACGTGTTCTTGGAAGTAATGGATCAAAATCCTTTATTAAGGGTACTTTAATTGTTGTAAGTTTTTGTAATAGAATATATGTATTATATAAGGGCATGCTATATTTTTATGTGACCTGGAAAAAAAGAATGTGCTAGAAACGACCCAAGATTGACAAAAACTGAATAAAAGAAAAGGGTTTGGCGGTTTAGACATGACCTGATGACTCCAGGAGTGTTCTTTTGATTAAAATGTGTTCTGTGGCAATTTAATGTCAGAAGTGTCTTATTTGCAAGCCATTCCATTCTGTTATACTTTGAATTGGATGTATATAGCAATTGGTTACCAGCTGCAGCTTATCAAGCTCCTTTTAACTAAACCTTAAGATCACAAGGACCATAAAGCCATTTTGATTGTTTTGTTTTCAGATGGTATGTATTAGGGCTGTGCAATCAATGAAAAAAATTTTCAACTTACTACAAAATTAGGGGGTGCTAGTGTTTAGTTTCCAATATATCATTAGTGAAAAATTCCTTACTATATTGCTCCCTCATTTTACAGCTATTGGTGTAAAACTTGCTGCAATGGTAGTACACATTTACCACTGTTAGCACACCAAGTTTCAGAACATTTCACTTATCCACTAGCTGGCTGCTACTACGAAGGGTCAAATCTCTCCTATCCTGATTGGAGCGTTTCAATGCTGAGTAGAATTCTGGGAAATGTAGTTTAGGGCAGGGCCTTTTGAATTTTCTGGCATAGGGCTCCTCTCCTTCCCAAACTACATTTCCAAGAATTTTTTACTCTCTGTCTCTTTCCCAACTCATTCAGCTTGTCCTGCGCTGCTGCTTTCCTCTCCTCATGGCAAGAGGCAGCCTATCTCTTCTTAATTTAAAGAGGAATGGTAGCCTTTTTGGCTTCCTTGCACTGAAAATAAAACTGACTTTGGGAGGCTTCTGAGATTTATAAAATGCAAACGAAAAAGTATCAAGTTTTTTAAAATAAATTTTTGGAGCGGGCCATTCAGGTGCGTCGGATATTGCATTGTAAGTACAAATTGAATACAATTTACAAAAAAAAAGCACACCACTAGTATGTATAATTTAATCTCTTCTAGAAAAGGTTTTCCTTACGATACTCAGTGTTTCTTCAGGTAAAGCTTTGATTTTCTTTGGCATTAACCTCTGCTCTTCTTTCTCCCCTTGGTAGGTGACACTTAAGTTGGAGATGGGCGGTGGGGAAAGGTTCAACATTTCATCTAGCCAGCCCAGAAATGCTACCAAGAACCATCAGCAATTGAACAACAGGAAAAAAAGCAAAGATCAAAATTCCCAGATGAAAAAGATCCACAAAAAGGAGAGGGGACACGGATGCACTCCATCATCTGTGGCATGGCAGGCCATGCAAAATGGGGGAAAGAACACAATACATTTCCCAACCAACCAGACTTGGAATCCAGCTTTATCCCACTCACTCTTCATACCTCAAGCCAATCAGAACTACGCTGGGGCGAAATTTAGTGAGCCACCATCTCCAAGTGTTCTCCCCAAACCGCCAAGCCACTGGGTGTCTGTTTCGCTTAATCCCGCTGACAAAGAAATCATGACTTTTCAACTTAAGACCTTGCTTAAAGTTCAGGCTTGAGATACCACATTAACTGTACATTGGGAAAAATGGCACACATAGTTTTATATCGCACAGGATGTATCCAGTGGTAGTTTCCAAAATGAATACAGAGGCACATCTTATAGAAATAGGTTAACTGTGTTAGTAGGTGGTTGAATTATGGATGATGGGAAGAGCCCTTCCCATTGACTCTTTGGTCAATGTATGTGTGCAAGTGTGTGTTCGTTCAGCTTAGTTTCCTGTTCTCTTTGCTACTGCTGCAGTATCACAAATCAATATAGTCAGAATGTGTCAGGCCATCATTTTCGGGTTTTTTGACCATTTAAATTTCAATTGCTTTTTGTCTTCAAATTGCTTCATTGTGCATGCCTTTTTCAGGAGACTTGAAATCAGTGCCAGCCAACCAAATTTCTAGCCATTGCAGTGCAGTACAGTTGCAAAATAGATTTAATTTGCCCACATACTGTGAAATAGTGTAAGCATTAAATGTCAAATTAGTATCCTAATTTCTTACAACATTTAGGTTTTTAAAAAGTATAAGACACCTACATTTATGCTATCTACATTGTAATGTGTGTGTCTTAGTTTACGAAACACAGTGAGTCCTCTTGATCCGTGATTTCCATCAGATCATCATGCCTCATGTTAGTAAGTGATGGTGCATTGCTGCCATTTAATAACATTGGGTATGATCATCCAGTTTTTATTTCTGTGGCAGGTCCTGGAACAGAACCCTTGCGGATAAGGCAAGCACTTTGTAACCCATGATCCCCTCACTTGGAATGGCAGTTTGGGCAGGCATCTATCTTATCCAAAATGTGACTAAAATGTAAAATACTTACATTAGGAAATTTCAGTCTGTTTAACATTTCTTGAGTAAGAATAGAAACGTGGGCATGTAGTTGATCTCTTTGTTTTTTTTTACAGCACATGCCTAGATATGTATTATATTGAACACAAGCAGCTTATGTGTGTGCCAATTTGAATAACCTTTCTATCTCCAGGTGACTGCCAAAAGCATTTTAAGTGTTTTACTAAACAGAGAATTTCACAGAACTGTGTTTGAAACACATTTTGTGTTCTGTATCATCTGCTGAAGTGTTGAGGCCAGTCTGAAATTGAAGAGCATGTAATATAAGCCTGTTTAGCAAAAGTGAAATATTTTAGATATGGAAGAAAGAGCCATGTAAATACATGTAAAACTTGTAGCATATGTAAATATATGCTGGGCTTTCCTGCCAAAATAAAATATTTTTAGTATAAAATTGCTGAATGTAAAAAAGACCATGCTTAAATGTATGGCACGATGGTTTTTTTTTTAAAAAAACATAATTTTGTTAAAAAAAGCAAAAAACCGAAAGCACATGTTTGTGCCATTGCACTTCAAGTACCAGCAAAAGTACATGCCCATTTATAACATAACTGATAAGTTGGGCTTTAAAGTCAACTGGGTATGGAAAACATGTTTTAAAAAGGTAAAACAAAAACAATTTTTGAAATTTTATGGGTGCATTACCCTGCTTACTTAACAGGAGCAAAACTCTGTGGAGCTGAACAGTATCCTCAGGTTTCAGCCAATACCCTTTATTTGAACACCGGGTTTTTTGGATTAAAGTAAATCTTAATGTTTAGACTGAAGCAAGTACATCGATTGCTCTTTATTTAATTGTAACTTGAATAGAGACAAATGAATATTAAGAAACTTCAGTGTCCTGGATGCTAAGATTCCGTCTTGTTTTTGTGAAGGCTTATTCTCCTGTGACTCCTATTGGATTTTATATTTAGGTTTGAAGTATGAATTTTATCTTTGCACTTTTCTTGGCAGTTTTGTATAAGGTCACTCGATTGCCTTGTAGAAACTGTTTCTTGGTTTGGTCATCTTCTAAACTTTGGTGACACCCATCTTTAAAACATGGTGACATCTGAAATGTTTATAGTGCCTAAGTATATCAGTGGCCTGAAGACACTAAAGCTCTTCACAGTGAATTACCAAATGGCAGTACTAATAATTTCCAATGGTAGTCCGTCTCAGGCATCCTATCTTAGCTACTTATATATTTGAATTTTTTGCAGACAGGATTTTAAAAAGCATTCCCCAAGAAGCCAAATAAATTGGATATTTTACTCAAAATTATTTTGTCCTATATCCCAGATTTTTTCCTGATATTTTAAAATTGCTATATCCCAGATGTAATTTCGATGTTCTAAATTTTGTATTTTGATCTACTGCTCAGATATGAATTGGAAACAAAATTTAAATAAAATCCCTAACCTTTTCTCCCCCTACAATGTGTTGTCTTATTTAATATATGGTGTACCTCTTTTATGTGTTTATGTATTCAAGCAGAAAACGTAACAGTGGAATTAACTCAATCCGTTTAAGTTGGATTGACATATTTTTTATATGGTATAACCAAATGTATTGGGGAATTTGGAGGATTATGGTAGCATTGATCTGTTTTGGCTGGCATAGAAGGGGAAAAACAGTTCTCATAGGCTCATATACAATCTATATTTTCCTTATGCCTGAGGCCATTGTAAATAAGATGCTCACAAGTAACTTCACCCCTGGAAGAACTGTTATCATGGGGAAAATGTCTCAATGGAGACTGTACTGTGTATATGGAAACTGGGATTACATTCAGAAAGTATTAATAAAGGAACTAGGAAGAAAATGCAATGACTAATGAAGTTTAAGAAATGTTCAAAAGTAGAATTGTGGCTGGTAAGGAACTAGATAAAAGTCAGGAGGGAAATCGGCTCATTTCAAATGTGGCACATTATGGACTGTTGAACAAATAAATGGGCGTGAAAGGAAACAAAGCCTAAAATCTCACTTGGAAGCTGAAACCCAACTTTCTTCCAAATACAAGCCTCCAGGTGTACTGGTGATTATCTCTTCAAGGTTTAGTGTTCATATTGTGGATCTCATTTAACAAAGTACATAGCTTTATTAACTGAGGGATCTCCAAAAGCAGTCAAGCTGAACGGGATAGGACATTTCTTCCCATCATGGATGAGAGAACCAATATTTATCCTTGAGATCAAAGACCTGGTTTGGTACAGCTGCCAATCTTTTTAGTGCTGCCTTTATTTCAAAGAGGAAAAATTCTAACTTGGACTCATAAGCAGCTTAGAGCTGTAAATATACTTCTGTAATTAACATAATTAACAGAAAGGGTATATGTGACACCTGATCGAGCTTGCTTTTTTAAAATGAAAGCAACTATCTCTGAAGAAAAAATGTTAAGACAACCAAGCTTCTGACTGAAAATTGTTGGTACACTAAGAAATATAACCTATCCCAGCCTTAGAAGACAAATGTTAAAAATGTATCTTTTACCCACAAAGATATACCTGTTCTGAATTCTTGTCAGTTAAAATTTTACTATTACAAGATTTAGAGTTTCTATTCCTTATGTTTATTGTAGCATGTTTGCCAAATTTACAGCAAGCAAAATAAACTAGTTCTTCCTTGATTCAAACAATTGATGTTTTAAAGCAGTACACAATATTTTTAAAAGAACATATAAAAATACCCCTTTAGAAGCCTCTATAAGAAAGGAAATACAAAGTTTATTTCCACAACTTTCTTCTGACCAGAGCTGCACAGAAATGCTACAATTGTACAGTTTGTTTTCAACTATACATCAGGGAGACGTCTACAAAAAAGTAAAGAACACAATATGTAAGTGATTGCATAGCAGGAACACTAACATTAAACATGAAACGAAAGTTAGAAATATTATCAAATATACAAAGGTCCTAGAATCAACCCTCTTTAGGCATTTCCCACAACTAGAATTGAAAAAGCCACCTTTATTCTTATGTGGTTGGCTGGAGTTAATAAAACTTAAATTTTATACAGAAACCAACACTCAATTCTAGTGAACAGAAGCAAAAAAATATTTTGATATTGGCATCAATGTTTCAAGAGAAAAACTAATACAACTTTCTCAAGAATACTTTCAGATATGCCATGGCAACTTTTCGCATTTATAAAGCCAAAAGGAAAAGCAGCAGCTCTTCACATTCAGTGTAAACTCAGAAGACACGTGATACTGTAACTGGAGCATTATTTTTTTTGGTAATCTTCCTGAACAGAATCTTGTTCAACCTATGATAGGCCCTGATGTATGAACTCAAATTGTCCATTATGCTTGGAGTTTATGAATACACAAGCAACCAAATATCAAAGTATATTTCTATTTACTGCAGACACTATCATGTTTCATCTGCACTTAATATAATAAGAAAACCTAAGAAATTTGTGATCAACTGCTTGCTAAAACCTATGTTACACAGAATACAATGTATTCACATTTACTTAATTTATAAGTGAATATTTTAGCCTTCAAGGGTTAAGAGATTTGTCTAAAGGAAGCACCTGTATTCCTGACAAAATTCACAATAAGCTTTCGATATGGCCTTTTTTTTTGCTCCATTCTAACACTACCAGAACCATAACTTCAGCAATATCAACGAGTACCCAATTCCATGTTACAATATCCTGTGAGCAGGCCATCTTGGCTCAAGTCGGGATGGCAAACCCTTCCCTCCTTCATTCAAGTAGCTCATCTATATTTCACAGCAGTCACGGCTGCATAATAGCTGCTCAGTTTTCCAGCTGCAGGGGATTACTGGACATATTACATAGGGACTAGTTATCCTTTAATGATGATGTTGTTAGGACAATGGGGTCAATGAGGATGAAAGCCAAGGTACCGTAGATGCCTGAAGCATAAAAATGCAAGTCTTTTACAAAAATATACATAGAAACACCACAAGGACCTCATAGCTGCCCATTACATTTAAGAAGATGGACTCTTGTGTAAGATTTTTAATACTGTATTTTAATAGTAATAGACTCCTACAGGGGTGACAAAAATATTTTAAAGCAATGTTGCAACATCGTAACTCAACTGTGTAACTCTATAATAATACATGCCTAAAAAACAATGTACATGGTTAGTGGCCACTGCATTTGGGACTAGCCTAGGACCGGGATCTGGATTTTGATCTAGATCTAGAATGCGATCTCGACTGAGATTTGGATCTAGCTGGTTCTTTTTTCCTTGGTTCTTTTTCATATCTTGAGCTGGATTTATATTGTGTCTTAGAATCCATTTTAGAGGTGCCTCTAGATTTAGTGCGAGACGCAGACCTAGAACGTGACTTAGCCTTCATTTCGTTTTTGGGTGGTGACTTAGAGCGTGATCTTGAATTGGACTTTGACCTTGAAAAAGACCTGTTACGGTGTCTGAACCTATCAGAAAGAGGAAGATAATAAACTTGAATATGGACAAGCTGCTAACAGTTGGGTATTTTACATTTAAATGTCGTACTGTTGCAGGCACACACTGTTTGGATTTTGAATTTGTTATAGAAAAGAGTGTTTACCTATCATTATCTGAACGACTTCTGCTACGGCGGCGTCTTCCAGCAGGTCTATTGCTAAAAAGGTACATCAGAAAAAGTAAACAGTGGCTTATACCTTTACAATTTTTCACACACCCCAACTAAAGCTTTTTGAGAATTGCATTGGTCTTTTATGTTTCTTCAATGATACAACAATTTTTGATGGTTCATGCAAGGTATGACAACTCCCATGCATGTTATTACTAGGGTGATGATATCTAGATATCAGGCTCTCTCTTCTCCACTACATGGCAGCATAGGTCAAGCCAAGTACAACACTTACTTTCTAGGGCTATAAGATCTGCGATAGCTGTAGTCAAAAGAACGGCTTCTTGACCTCCTCCTTTCGTAACTGCGGCTTCTAGAACGCCTGTATCTGTCATAGTCATCGTAGCGGGAAGAGCTGTATACGTTTCTTCCTTCTTTTGCTTTCATTTGGTTTGGTGCTGCAGAAAAAATGTAACAGCAATTCTTTAATATTGTTATGTGGCTTCAAGTTGAGAGCGGTTTAAGTCAACCCTACTCTAAAATTCGGATACAGATTTATTCAGAGGTTGGCCACTGCCAAAAAGTGTGGCCCGCCTAAGGTTGCCCATGAAAGTAGACTAGCTACTACAGTATTCTTTCCCCACAGTGGACAATCAGATGGTTCCACAAGAGGATATCTGTGTGTATAATGTCACTTAGGCTCTTTAGCAAATGAATATTGAATTCATGGCCAAATTCATGGTTATGTGACAAACCTGTTGATGCAATTCATACAGCCCAAAATATTGTATTTTAAGACTCAATTTCCACTACTGAAGACTCTATTATAGAAAGACAGTACACATACTTTTCCGGTCTCCTTGAGCAAACTGGATTTCTATTTGGCGGCCACAAATCCATTTCCGGTCCAAATTATGAAAGGCATCCTCAGCATCACGGACGTCTTCAAATGTGCTAGATGTTAAGGTACTTGGGAATCTGAGGTATTTACATCTACACAGTTAGCAAGCTTTGGTTTTTCCAGTATGTCATCACACCCTTGTTTACCAACTTGTCGTCACTTTTTGGCATGTTCTATGGCATAACAAAAATTAGCTGACATTAACAGCGCCTATCTGATACTTTGTCACAAAAGGCAAATTTCAAGAAAAAATATTTATGCTTAATGAATGCCAGATTTCTATCATTGATACAAATGTTTCAAAAATGGTTCTCATCCTACAAAAATTACTTTATTTCCCTTAACTAAAGACTATGTTGCAGTTTGCTGATGCAGCTAGTACTAAACTGGAAGTCCCCTACATTTTTCTATGATTGGTTAAAATTAAATTAGTATAATACTTTTATGAGAAACACATTACGCTGACAAATTATTCTGAAATTAGATGTTTTGTTTTATTGCACACTAGCCAATTACTCTGCACTCTTCTATGTGACTTATACATGCCCTGATATCAGCAGAAATTTAGATATGCTCATCTTAAATCAGGAATGGCTTTATTTAAATGAGAACCACAATTTCAAATATTTCACTCATATTAAGCAAATTATTACAGGGTCCACAGCTAAACTAAACCATAAAAATGGATTGGTTAACCACTTACAGAGACAGCAAGAGGACAGTTCTTATTCTGTAGGATACATGAGGTATGGCTCCTTTTATCTTGGCCACCAGTCAACTTCATCTTGACCTTTAACTCTTTAAGTGCTTGTTAGAAGGACTTGTCATGAGATGCTTGGTCAAAAATGACAGATGGGCTTTATCTTTATACTTTGAAAAACCACCTTTTCCCCCATTTGCAGATAAAGCGAAGCTTTGTCTCTCATTATGGCTTGTCCTTCTTCCAGCTTTTCTTTATCTTTTCTTTTCCCAAACTTTCCCTCCTCTTCAAGCCTGATCCTTAAGAGGTCTTTGGCTTGTCTACTTGCCTTAATTCTTGAACTCTACTCTAAAGGTTCTTTCATGCTTTCTCTTTGGGGTCGCCATTACTGTACAGCTTTACACTCTGAGGCAACAACAGAGGACAGCAAATTAGGGGACAATAATCAGAACAAGGTTCTTCACCTCATTTTATACAAATCTGCTTTTGATAAAATTACTGTTTCCAAGAAATTAAAACAAAATATCAGCCACATTTTGCTAAGCACAAGAACAAGTTTATCACAAATGCCAGTTATATTAAAATTGCAAAGAAACACTTGGCGGCAGCAAATGCCATTTTAACATTAAAAGTACAAATCTGAATACGAAGCTTGCAACAACAAAGCACATTTTACTGAATATGGCTTAAATTCTAAGATATGAAAATGCATCATATATTAATCTGCAGGGAAAACAGTACACACACAATGTAACTTTACATACAACACAGAATAAAGTAGTTTTTTTTTTCATTTAGGGTTGTTACCTCATACACAAACGTGAATTTCAAACGTCAACACCCCTCACTAATCAGCCATCTGAGGAAAGGATATTGAACATAAGCAAAGCCTCTTGGACGACGAGTGTAGAAATCCAAAGGTACGTACACATCAACTATTGGACCATAACGACCAAATTCACGACGCAAGTCTTCAGACCTGAAACAAAACACTTCAAATTAGTTCCTTTTTAAAATAAGTTACACTCGTGGATTATGTGTTAAACTCTGAATTTAAATGTTTTAATTGTTTTTAATGCACTTTTTATTTCTATTTTAATATTTATTTATGAGTACATTGTGTTTTATGGCATCAAATCATTACTAGTATGTAAAGCCGCCTTGAGTCACCTTCGGGGTGAGCTAGAGGGGGGAAGAAATGTTATAAATAAAGAAACAAACAAACCCACTGCGCCACCGGGGATTGTTTACATCCATTTAAATCAACTGTAGGCAAACTTGGGCCCTCCAGGCATTTTGGACTGCAACTCTCACAATTCCTAACAGCCTGCTGGCTAATGCTAATATTGTGCTATGCTAATATAATACATTGTATGCACATATTATTTGTAAGCCGCTCTGAGTCCCCTTCGGGGTGAGAAGGGCAGGATATCAATGTAGTAAATAAAATAAACAAACAAATACAGTAGAGTCTCACTTATCCAACATAAACAGGCTGGCAAAACATTGGATAAGCGAATATGTTGGATAATAAGGAGATTAAGGAAAAGCCTATTATACCGTACATTAAATTAGGTTATGATTTTACAAATTAAGCACCAAAACATCATGTTATACAACAAATTTGAAAGAAAAAGTAGTTCAATACACAGTAATGCCCAGGCCCGGGCTGTGGCGCAGGCTGGTGAGCAGCCAGCTGCAACAAATCACTCTGACCAAGAGGTCATGAGTTCTAGGCCAGCTCGGAGCCTGCGTTTGTCTTCTGTCTTTATTAAGGCATTGAATGTTTGCCTTATATGTGTAATGTGATCCGCCCTGAGTCCCCTTGGGGTGAGAAGGGCGGAATATAAATACTGTAAATAAATAAAGCTATGTAGTAATGACTGTATTTACGAATTTAGCACCAAAATATCATGATATATTGAAAATATTGACTACAAAAATGCGTTGGATAATCCAGAACGTTGGATAAGTGAGTGTTGGATAAGGGAGACTACTGTATACGTATTTGTTATTGGGAATTCCAAAATCCGAAATACTTTCGGAGTCGTAACTTATAATGATATATTTACTTTCATTTGTGGGTTTGTTTATTCCTCTCCTATCATATTAAAGAAGGAGCCTGAGGTAGTTAGGAATTGTGGGAATTGGAGTCCAAAACACTTGGAGGGCCCAAGCTTGATTTAAAAGAAACCCGGGAAGCAGAGGACGGGAAGATGGGCCTCGTGGTCGGAAACGGCGAGGCCTCCAAGGCCTTCCCAAGCCTACTTCCCCCCTCCCTCGAGGTTGGGCCTAGCGCTCCCACTGAAGCCTGCCTTTCCTGAGTCCCGCGGCCGCCTC
Organism: Anolis carolinensis; assembly: GCF_035594765.1. Classification (NCBI taxonomy): domain Eukaryota; kingdom Metazoa; phylum Chordata; class Lepidosauria; order Squamata; family Anolidae; genus Anolis; species Anolis carolinensis. Next base: position 22,630,657 of record NW_026943821.1, on the reverse strand, counting down.
CCGCTCCCGGTTCCCTTTCACTTACACGCACCTGGTGTCATCGGCAACGTTGCGGACGAACAGCGAGGTGTTGGGAGGCCGCAGGTAGCGAGACATGACGGCCCTGAGGGAAAAAAAAAAAGCCCGCCGACGAGGCCTGAAGGAAGGCAGGAGCGAGGAAAGCAAGCCGGCGCGCCACCAACCGCCTCCTGGCGCGCTCGCGCACTCTCGCGAGATTTAACCCCCCTCCCCACACAATCACAATAGCAGGCGGGAAGCCTTGACCAAGGCGCATGCTCTAACCCGCTTGATTGGCTTCCTTGCGCAGGCGCGCGGGGCTGCCGCCTCTTGACGCATGCGCACGCGGACGCTCTTTTCCCGCTTTCCCAGCGCGGGTGCTGCTCAGCCAATGGGGAAAGGGTTGCCGGTTGCTATTGGCAACCAGTGTGAATGTTTCCCAGGCTTTGGGCCTTCACTACAAATGAGCATGGATCCGCTTTAAATCCGGTTTGCTGCAGAATTCTGAGGTTTGTAGTTTAGTGAGACCCAGAAACTCTCTGGCGGAGTATTTTAAAAGCCCTTAAACTACAAGTCCCAGAATTCCTCAGGTGGCAGAAACTGGATTTAGTGGAATAATATGGGCAAACTTGGGCCCTCCAGGTGTTTTGGACTTCAACTCCCACAATTCCTAACAGCCGGTAGGCTGTTAGGAATTGTGGGAGTTGAAGTCCAAAACACCTGGAGGGCCCAAGTTTGCCCATGCCTGATCTACACTGTATTGTTAATGCAGTTTGACACCACTTTAATGACTATGATCCAATGCTATGGAACCTTGGGAGATGTAGTTTGGCAGAGAAGGCTGCAGACCTTGTAAAACGACAGCTCCCGGGATCTCAGATCATTGAGCCAAGTGGAATCAAACTGCATTAATTCTACAGTGCAGATTCAGCCAAAAGTACTTAGCATTTCGGTAAAGGAAACGAATCCAGACGATATCCATGATATACAGAGTACTTTATTATCCAAATATAAAAATATCGGTATCCACACCCAGATCCCTGGATGCTCAAATCCCATTATATACAATGGTGGAGTAACATGGTGTCTCTTTATAGGATATGGCCAAATTAAGGTTTGTTTTTTGGGTTTTATGTATATACAGTAGAATCATCCAAGACTCGCTTATCCAAGGTTCTGGATTATTCAATGCATTTTTGTAGTCAATGTTTTCAATATATCGTGATATTTTGGGGCTAAATTCGTAAATACAGTAATTACAAAATAACATTACTGCGTATTGAACTATCTTTTCTGTCAAATTTGTTGTATAACATGATGTTTTGGTGCTTAATTTGTAAAATCATAAACTAATTTGATGTTTAATAGGCTTTTCCTCAATCTCTCCGTATTATCCAAGATATTCGCTCATCCATGGTTCTGCTGGCCCATTTAGCTTGGATAAGTGAGACTCTACTGTATATATATATTTTCAAGCCATGGATGGTGGAATCAGTAGGTGCAGGATCTGTGGATACAGATGGTCGGCTGTACTAATAAACGGAGGCATCCTTCCTCTCTGCTTTAAACCTTCTTGCTTCTCCTGGTAAATGTTGCTGAACCAGATGTTATAGTCTGTGGAAAAAGAAGAAAGCTGTGTAATCTATTATTATTTCTAATTATTTATTAAACTTAGAGCCCCCCGTGGCACAGCGGGTTAAACCGCTGAGCTGCTGAACTTGCTGAACGAAAGGTCGGCAGTTCAAATCTGGAGAACAGAGTGAGCTCCAGCTGTTAGCCCCAGCTTTTGCCAACCCAGCAATTTGAAACCATACAAATGTAAGTAGATCAATAGGTACCACTCCGGCGGGAAGGTAACGGCGCTCCATGCAGTCATGCCAGTGGCCACATGACCTAGAAGGTGTCTATGGACAACGCTGGCTCTTTGGCTTAGAGATGGAGATGAGCATCAACCCCCAGAGTTGGACATGACTAGACTTAAGGTCAGGGGAAAACCTCCCAATACTATCCACGAACCCTGCACAGGGTCCTGCGCAAGTCTCCCTCTGCATATGCAGTATCTGTGGTTAGATTTTAAAGAAATGGCTATGTTTTATGTAGTTTTATGTATATTTATTGTTTGCATTGCTTTTATTCATAAATCATGTTTTAACCGAATGTTACTGTTGGGCTTGTCCCCATGTAAGCCGCCCCAAGTCCCTTTGGGGAGATGGTGGTGGGGTATAAGAATAAAGTTATTATTGTTGTTGTTGTTGTTATTACTTTTACCCTTATGAAACTTAGAACTGGAATGACTGCAGATAATCATTCATAGCACCTTTTCTCTATCCCATCCGGATGGAAAGGACTACATGTATCATCATTCCCAGTCAACATGGTAGACCCAATGGATGGGGATGGTGAGGTTTGTAGTACCAGATTGGGGAAAGTAAATTAGGAAATCAATGGAATGTGATCACAAATAGGAACAGAGTTAGGGTGCATCTACACTGTGGAATTAATGCAGTTTTGACATCACTTGAACTTCCATGGCTCAATGCTACGGAATCCTGGGAGTTGTAACTTTGTTGAACCACTAGCACTCTTTGGCAGAGAAAGCTCAAGACGTTATAAAACTACAACTCCCATGATGGCATAGCATTGAGCCTTGGAAGTTTAAGAGGTGCCAAACTGCATTAATACTATAGTGTAGATGTACCCATTAGTGGCAGAAGAAAGCCACACACCGAGGACAAGACAACGAGACGACCAGGACAGATAGCACAGCTGTTGATATCATCATCATCCTTTTTTTAAATGCCACACATTATTTTTTATTTAATATACACAATAATTAACAGATCTATGTTAAGAAAACTCTGCAACAGCTACAGGCAGTCTGGTGTTCTCCAGATGTTTTCGGGATGCAGATCCCACAACAGTGTAACTCAGGCATGGACAAACTTTGGCCCTCCAGGTGTTTTGGACTTCAACTCCCACAATTCCTAACAGCCGGTAGGCTGTTAGGGATTTTGGGAGCTGAAGTCCAAAACACCTGGAGGGGCGAAGTTTGCCCATGCCTGGTGTAACTAAATGGTGGGAGCTGCGGTGCTTGTAGAACATCTGGATTTAAAGAAATAAACTTTCTATTTCTTCTTCAGATTCACAAGATTTACATACCTCGACCATTTCGTTGCCTACTATTTCCTGTTCATGGACAAATTTATCCGATTTGGCGACCAGCTTCCCATTGACCAGGTTCACTGTGCACTGTTTGAATAAGGAAATAAAAGATGTTGTTGAACAATTGATTGAGCAGTGGAGATAAAGGGGGTAGTTATTTATTTTACTTCTTCACAGATTCCTTTCCAGTATCAAAAGATCCCAGGATGGCGCACATATTATTAAATTAATACAAAGGGAGAAGGATTGGAAAGGGAATGGGAACTTTACAGCCAACTGCCTTAGCCAGCCATTGTCAATGGGAAGCAATGCTGGGAGTTGCAGTCCAACAACATCTGAAGGGTTATATGATTCCCACTCTTGGACTAGACTGGTTTGCATTCATTGGTTTTCTGTATTGTTATGCATCAGCTGCCCTGGAAGACATCGAGCAGGGGTCCTCAAACCTTTTAAGCCCAGGTTCAGTTCATAGTCCCCAAAATTGTTGGTGGGCTGGGCTGTATTTTAAGAAATGAACCATTTTTATGCACACTGCACATATCTTATTTGTAGTGCAAAAAAACCCATAAAATAATACAATCTTTAGAAGCAAAAACAGCTTTCACCAACATAAACATACCAGTATTTCAATGGGAAGTATGGAGCTGCTTTTGGCTGATGAGAGAATCAAGTCAATTAGGATTGTTGTTGTGTGCCTTCAAGTTGTTTCAGACTTAGGGTAACCCTAAGCTAAAGTTTAGGGCGGGGGCCAAGGAAATGACCTCAGAGGGCCACATCTGACTTGCGGACCTTAGTTTGGGGACCTCTGACCTAGAGATTCGTAGAGAGAACATTTCTCTAGCCTTTTGTAGGTCCTCTAACATGGTTTGGTCATCGTGGAGAACTTAGAGATTCCTAGAGACGATTTTTCTAGGTATTCATAGGCTCTCCAACACGATCATATGGTCAACGTAAATGTGAGTTACCTTGACTTTCTTGCCGTCCATGGTGGTCATGTCCGCCTCTTTCCCCAGTGTGAATGAGTTTGTGACAGACTTGTTGGGGGTCTTGGAGGTGACGACGAAGGTGTTCCCCGTCTGGCGGATTTCAGTTACCGGCTTGACGTCTTTGGCGGCTTTGATGATATCATCGGGCAAAGCTGAAGAACAGAATCCCAAAAATAAGTAGCCATGCTTTTGGTTAGGCACTGAAAATGCAAGGATTATGGACATCAATGTTCTCCTGTTGGATTGGGCCAAAAATTCATTTAACTTCTTGGTCACTCTAGAATTAATGCCGTTTCGCACCACTAGAACTGCCATGGCTCAATGCTATGGGATCATGTGAGTTGTAGTTTTGCAAGGTCTCTAGCTCAGCGTCTTCGAGAAAACAGTTCCTATCCCTCAAAGATGAGGATGAGGAGACATGTTACCTATCTAGATGGCCTCAGTTTAGGGATTGGTGCTCTATGGAGGAATGTAATCCCCTTTGATAACATAGCCCACCAGTTGCTTACCAATAGCCTTCAGGAAATCTTCGTAGTTCTCCTGGGAATAGACCTGCCACGTGCCGTTGAATGCCATTTTGCCGTAATCCTGAATGTTAAGACAATGGAGTAGCCGGTAGGAAAAGGACAGGGGCATTGACTAAGGCGCCAGGTGCTATTTATAAAGATGTCCAAAGTGAAGCTGTGAATTATGAAACCCGGAGATATCAATCATTAATCTGTATTTTGTAGGAATAACCTCCCGTTCATTGTGCTGGAGAAACCCTTGATGGATTCAGGAACAGTCATTGCCAAATCATATAGTCAAGGTTTGGGGGACGAGCAACCAAGGCAGTAAGCCTCACATATTTATAGTCAAAACTCAAATATAATTTACTCATCTTGGTGTAGATGCACATTTGGAAATTCTTCCTTCAGTTTAATAGCAACATTAGGCATCTACAACGAAGAATTAATGCAGTTTGACATCACTTAAACTGCCATGTCTCAATGCTATGGAGTCCCAGAAGTTATCTAAATACATCTAAAATTCCCAAGATTTCATGGCATTGAACGATGGCAGTTCAAGTAGTGTCCAATTGCATTAATGGTAGATGTACTCCAAGAAAACCTTATAAAATTTATGGGATCGCCATGATGTGAAAGTGGCTACACACATCCAAGGAATGTCAGGTCCCAAAGGTTCATTCCGGTCCTTTGGGATTTTTGGTGCCCTTCCTCTTTATTTTGTCTTTTCTGGGCTTTGCAAAACCCTCTCCAAGTTTTTAATGCCTTGCTCATGGCAAGAGGACAATTGAGCTCAAACAGTCATCTGTCATTCCATCCCAGCAATGTTTTTCAGAAACAATACTACTCTTTTAATGAAAAAAAAGATTATCCACCTTGGAAAAAATTAGATCATCCTATACCATGTAGAACTAGTATCAGATCTGCAGTTGCTACTAGCTTTATACTTGATGGGAAAGAATTGATCAAATCCAACTCTGGTGGCCTCCCGTTTCACAAAGGCATCTATCTCCAGCATGGCCCTGAAGGTCTGAGATGAATCATCACTTGAAGCCCAACTATGGATTGTTATCTTTGGCATGGTCTTCATGCCGTTGAGCCTTGTTTGCTGTGCTGTTGCTTAATTTGCACATGGCCTGTGCCCTGGAGGTTCTGACCTACCTTGGTCAACATTGGTAGCCAAGTGACTGCGATGAGGATTCACAAGTTACAAATGTGTAACTTAGAGTTAGGCATCCATAACTCATTCATATTCACAACCCTTGCATATTCTTTAGCGTAAGAAATATAATGTCGGTTTTGTTGTTGGATGCCTTCTGATTGTTTCCAGTCTATATCATTCCTAAAGTTAACCCATCACAGGGTTGTATTGTTGGGCTTGTACTTTTTAACATTGTGTGTCTTGGAGGAGTAAAGAAGGTGTTTTTCCCTTCATTGTGATCCATTCAGTTACAGAACATGAATCATTTTTTGCAAGAGCTGTCAAAGACAAGACCAATAATTCAATCACAACCAATTCAAGTCACATTGATTTAGTCTACTCTAGTATGACTAAAGCAGGACTCAGTTTGAAAGATCCAGTTGTGTGCCTTTTAATTATTATAGTAATAGTTAATAAATTAATGTAGGCCCCTCCCACCAGTAACATGCTATGCTAATTATATATATATATATGTGTGTGTGTGTGTATGTATGTATATATACACACATAAATATATGCATATATCTATCTATATATATAAATGAGTGATGGCATCACGGCGAACGGCAAAACAACAAAACTACAGGCCCCCCAACCTCGAAATTTGACAACACAACCCATCATCCACGCCTCTAGGTTGATACAACAAAAAGAAAAGAAAAATAAAGTCCTAATTAAAGGGAAAGGAATAATTGTTTTTATCCAATTGCTGCCAGTTAGAGGGCTAATCACTGCCCACTTGGTCTCCTAGCAACGAACTCAGCCCAGGGGACAGGCAGACTTAGGCCTCACTTAGGCCTCTTCCACAGATTATCTAATTTGCACTGGATTATATGGCAGTGTAGACTCAAGGCCCTTCCACACAGCTATATAACCCATTTGTAATCTTATATTATCTGCTTTGCACTGGATTATCTTTACCTTAACTACCACCAATTTCTCAATACTTTATTTCCCATACCACCATACTTTGCCACAGCAACGCGTGGCCGGGCACAGCTAGTACAATATAATTTACAATAATATATACTATTATATTGTATATGCATATAATATTAATAATATTATTTTAATACAATATAATACTAATAATACAATATAATATTAATTATATTTTATATATTACATGTAATATTACTAATAATATTACAATATATTGATATAGTACAATATAGTAATTTATTGCCAGTATTGTGCTATGCTAATAATATAATATTGTATGTAAATTTAAATTGTAAGCCGCTCCGAATCCCCTTCGGGGTGACAAGGGCGGGATATAAATGTATTAAATAAATAAATAAATATTTAATTAAAATTTACATTCTAGTATTTGTCCTATATGTACCTATTGGCATGTATGCAACATATAGTCACATAACTCTGTAATGGTACTCATGGGGGATGATGGAAGTTGTAGTCCAACAAAGCAATTATTTTCTGAATTCTGTGCAGCAGAAATGTCTTTCCATCATTGCATCTGTATTGCACCTTCCTCTCTTCTTGTTTAATTTTCTAAAAAAAATTCTAACTTTTTAAAATGAGAGCTTATTTAATTTACCCTTAGATTGCTCTTTAATTTTATGACATGTTGATTTTTTTGTATGTATTTGATTTCGATTCCTGTTGCAATTGGCTTTTGGAAAAATAGATCCAATATGAAACAAAGAAGTGAGTAACTTGGAATAATATGAGATGTACGCACAGAAATATGCTTCGTTGCATTTTGGGGAGCAGTTCAAGTGCAACCAGGTTTCTTTCATGGAGCAGATCCATTTGACTGCACTTAACATTGGAGGAGGTCACTGGTTTTTTTGAGCAATTGTAGTGAACTTTGCCAACTCTTCCCTTGCTCTGACCTTGGGGAGCTAAAGTTTAAGCTGATGTGCCATGGATGTGTCCTGCATTAGAGTTCCTCTGAGCTGACCTGAGAAATTTGTGGTCTCCAATCCCATGGCTAATAGGGCTGGGGATGTTGGGAAACTGAGTCCCTACAAGTTGGGCTGTGTTGTTGCTACAGGCTGAATCTCCCTTATCCAAAATATTTGGATTTTTTCCAGACTTTGAAATATCTGTTCAGCTGACCCTCTGCATTTGTAGGTCTGACTTTTCGTGGATTTGCTTAATCACAGATTTGATTAAATGTCTAGATCTTCCAGGTCAACTTTTTCCAGTCAAGCTGGAGAACCTAGAGATTCCTAGAGTTTACAATATTTATATGGTGCACCTTACTCAGTCTACTTTTACAACCTCTCAGTTTTAATCCTTGTTTTTATTAGTTCTTGTCATTGGTTTTTATTGGCTAATGTTTAAATTTTTATAATTGTGCATGTCTTTTGTCTATTGTTGTTTTTTATGAACTGAAGACCTGGTGGTGTCGGCAGGTTTTTGAGTAATTATATTTTGGACTACCGCCGATTTCTGAGCCTGAATATATTGCATAAGATTTCCCTAGCCTAAAATGATACATTTTAATATATTGGGTTTATGGTTCCCGTCCCCTTGATCTGGTCATGTAAGTGTGATTTATTGTCATAATTGTATTATTTTACTTTGTTTAATAATGTGTATTATGTTGTTATGTAATGTTTGTGTTGCTTTTATGACTATAAACCGCCCTGAGTCCCATCCGGGAGATAGGGCGGTATATAAATAAAGTTTTATTATTATTATTTTATTATTTATATTGCTATTGTTTTTATTCGGGCTTGGTCCCATGTAAGCCGCCTGAGTCCCCTTTGGGGAGATAGAGGCGGGGTATAAAAATAAAGTTATTATTATTATTATTATTAGAGAGCAAACATTCAGTGGAAGTTGACCATAGAATTGCACTACAAATCCCAGGATACATGGGATGGAGCAATACCCTGTTTCCCTTAAAATAAGACATCCCCAGAAAATAAGACCTAGTAGAGGTTTTGCTGAATTGCTAAATATAAGGCCTCCCCCGAAAGTAAGACCTAGCAAAGTTTTTGTTTGGAAGCATGCCCGTTGAACAGAACACCAGAGCATGTAGGATCGGGAAATGTACGTACCATAGATTGTTGTACATGGGAATAATGGTAGTAACAAGAAATTATTGATAGGATTCACAGTTTGTTTGGTTATGATGGTTTGTGATGACAACTACTGTACAGTATATAATCAATGTTCATTTTTTTGTTCAACAATAAATGTGAATTTTTCTTCATGGAAAAATAAGTCTTCCCCTGAAAATAAGACCTAGCACATCTTTGGGAGCAAAAATTAATATAAGACACTGTCTTATTTTCGGGGAAACACGGTAGCAGATAAAGTGACGCCGAAAGTGCTATAGTTCTGCAGTGTGAATGGTCTTCTGAGTTTATGAGTGCAAAATATCAGTGTCAAGCCATCATTGTTTGGTTGTAATCTCCAAATTGATTTATTGAACATACACCTGAAAAGGTATAGAACGAACCACACAACAGCAAAGTATAGATCTTGGGGTTGGTTAAATGAGAAAAGACATGAATCAGTGGGATTTTCATGCATAGTTTTACTTTAGCTGGTGAATTGATTTACATCCTGGTTTCTACTCACTGTGCTTTGCAAATTTTTTAAGACGTGGGCTACATATGCATGGCCATTTCAATGCCCCATTTATAAATATTCAAGATTAACATGCACATGACTGCAGCATTTGCCTTTGGGTGATTGTGCCTTGGTATCCTCACATGTGTACAGAGACAGTCAAACCAAAAGAAGGCATCATGTTGTTAAGTACCTTCAAGTTGACTTCCGACTTACGGAAACCTAATTCTACAGGGACATCCCCATTAATCCATTGCTATCCCACCTTTTCAGCTGCCTTTCAAATGTCCCAACGTCTCTCTTTTCTTCCCACCTTCTTCCTTTGTCCTCAGCTTCTTTCCATTGCTGCAAAAGGAGTCGCTTGCACTCACTTAACTCATCAAAGAGGAAAGGAAAGACAAAATCCTGTCCTTCCCAGTTGGTTCAGGCAAATGCAAACTTCTGCAGCCTCTCCTAACTCGAGTGTTCTTCCTCTTCAATACATTTTGCCAGCTTCACCTCGACCCTGATGTTGCTTTGTCTCACGTCTGAAACGTTAGAGGATAGGGAAGGCACTTTCACACTACATAGTTACAGCACCATGATTCCACTTTAACTGCCATGGCTATCATCTAATGCAATCCTGAGATTAGTAGTTTAAGGGATCTTTGACCAGGGAACTGTGATGCCCCATAAAATTGCACATCTCAGGATTCCATTGGATGGAATCATGGCAGTTAAAGTGGAATCATAATGCTATGGGGGCTTTGGAGTAGAACCTTTCTGGCTCCTAGGTTTCTATATAGGCACTAGAACGGTTGGCTTTAGAATTTTAAGTACAGTTGGCCCTCTGCATTTGCAAATTTGATTATTTGTGGTTATTATTAGGATGTTTTCCCTATACATTTCTAGGTCCTCCAACAAATCCTCATGGTCAACTTCTGGAGGGAGACCTACAGATTTCAGTGGAGGACACAGTCACAGTGGAGGACCTAGAAATTCCTATAAGTAACACTTCTCTAAGCATTTGTAGGTCCTCCAGCATAACTTGATGATTGAGCATTGAGTTACACTGAAAGACCTAGAGGTTCCTAGAGCGTTTCTTCCTCAGGTGTGCATTTTTCCAATTTCACAGTGGTCTTATGCTCTAAACTCTGCAAATTGAAGAGTCTGCTGTATTCTTTCCTAAATTGCAAATTGGAGGGTCTACTGTTTTGCAAAACTAGGATTCTCCAGGATGGGACCGTGGCTGTTAAAGTGGAATCATGAAGTGCGAAGGGGCCCAAAGAGAGAGGATTGTGGTAGTTTCCAACTCACTGCCAAGTAAATGTGTTACTCTTGAGCAGGGGTCCCCAAACTAAGGCCCGGGGGCCACATGCGGCCCATCGAAGCCATTTATCCGGCCCCCACGACACAAAGGCAGAAGATGGTTGGGTTAAATGACCCAAGGTTTCCTATTATTATTATTATTATTATTATTATTATTATTATTATTATTATTATTATTATTATCATCATCATCATTGAGGCTGGGAGGCCATCTGTCAGGGGTGCTTTGCTTGTGCTTTTGATGCACAAAGGCAGAAGGGGGTTGGACTAAATGGCCCAAGGGGTCTCTTCCAAACCTCTTTATTACTGTTGTTGTTATTATTTTTATTATTATTATTATTATTAATAATAATAATAACATTGAGCCTGGGAGGCCATCTGTCAGGGGTGCTTTGCTTGTGCTTTTGGTGCACAAAGGCAGAAGGGGGTTGGACTAAATGGCCCAAGGGGTCTCTTCCAAACCTCTTTATTACTGTTGTTGTTGTTGTTGTTGTTATTGTTATTATTATTATTATTATTATTATTATTATTATTATTATTATATTGAGGCTGGGTGGCCATCTGTGAGGGATGCTTTGCTTGTGCTTTTGGTGCACAAAGGCAGAAGGGGGTTGGACTCAATGGCCCAAAGGGTCTCTTCCAACCCTCTTTATTATTATTATTGCTCGGTGGCCAACTATAGTCCGGCCTTCCAATAGTCCGAAGGATCGTGAACTGGCCCCCTGTTTAAAAAGTTTGGGGACCCCTGCTCTTGAGTATCAAGTACTCTCATCATCATCCAGAAAGTAAGGGGGCTGTAGAAGAAAGTGTTTTGGGTTAGACGTGAATACAGCAGGGGTGGGAATTATATTACCTTCCTGAAGTGATTGGACTACAACCCCCAGCATTCCTTATCACTGCAGGGAATTGCAATCCAACCATGTCAGGAGTGCAACATGATCCTCATCCCACCTGACAGTGGCTTCTTGGAGACGAAGGAAGGAAACACTCTGAACACAAGGAAAGAAAACCAGCCTCTTCTGAGTGATGCTTTCATGCGGGTCAGAGGATAAGCTCTGGGTTTCGGAGCTATGGCTTGGCTCCCTTGGCCGCCATCTCTTCCCGGACCTCCTTGGGCTCCTCGCCCCTCTTGTAGACGCTGACGGTCACCCTCCCCGTTTCGGAGCCCCACTTGTTCTTGACGTGGATGCTGAACTTCCCCGTGTCCTCGCTGCTGACATTCTCAATGGTGATGGTAATGACTGTCCCTTTCACATCCATCCGGTACCGGTCCTGGAAGGTGATGGCCTTCTCGTTCTTGTACCAAGTGATTTCTGGGTATGGGTCGCCAGAGATGATGCACGTCAAGCAGAGGGTCTGGGTGACAAATGATAACAACAACAACAGTGTTATTGTGGGAATTCTCATTTGGCCACTGAAAATATGAAAACATTTTTCACAGTTTTGGAAAACTATACATCAGTGTTATATCAACACTGATGCCTTGTTGGACTTAGGAGCTCCATGAAAGTCCAAAAAATGTATTTTTTTTTAAATCATGAAAATCTCTAAGAATTTTAGGTCCTCCAGCAACTCTTTGGTCAGCTTATTTCTAGGAATCTCCAAATTTTCCAGCACAAATCTATGGGCAACTTTCACCTAACGGGACCCCATGAAATTTTTCATAGGATTTTCTTAGTCAGCGAATAGTCAGAGGTGTTTTTTTTTCCATTTTGAAATACTGCTTGGTATTTGTTGTTGGTCTACTTTCAGTCGAAACCCGATGAAACTCCCATTCATGAAATCAGGCTTTAAAAGATATAATCTCTGATGGAACAGGGCAAAAAAAAAAGATAAATACATGCATCTCTGGCTCTATTAATGGCAAAAACTCTCTTGTGCCGATCGAAGTAATCTTATTAATGCTGGTAACAGTTTATTTTAAATAGTTTAGATATTTAATTCTATTTCAACTGTTTGCATGTTTTCTAAGGTTTGAATTATATATTATATTGCTCCTACTGTTAGCTGCTTTAGATAGCTTTTTGAGAGATAAAGCAGAATAATAATAATAATAATAATAATAATAATAATAATAATAATAATAATAATAATAAGATTAGTGTGGCCATAACCTTTTGTTGTTGTTATACGCCTTTAAGTAACTTCTGCGGCTATCTTAAGAGAGCAGCTTTAGCTTCGCCTTGCTTTGAGGCTGAGAGAATGTGACTCACACAAGGTCACCCTTCGGTTTCCTTGGTTAAGAAGGAAACTCTAACCCTGGTCTCGGATTCTGTGCTCAAACCACTGCACCACACTGTCCATAATCGCAGCCGTACCTTATTCTCCATGATGGTGGCAACATCTGGAAGGCCACGGACAACTTTGGCTCGGTCTGGAGGGAGAACAGAAGTTGTTGTTGCCATTATTACACCCCTTCCCTTTTAATGTACGACGTTGTGCAGTTGTCTTAGGTCATGTCATATATTTCCCCACATCTTAGGAGAGGAAGACAGCTTCCCAGAGCTTTTTGTTGTTGTTAAACTTGAAATAATGGAGAGTTTCAAGCTCCATTTTGCAGAAACCGCAGAGCAGTGTTGCTACAAGGGAATGGGAATTCTCAGCTGAGAGCAAAGGAAATTAAAAGGGAAAATGAAGGAAAATGAACCTAGGAACACTACATATGAGAGATTGCCCACTGTTTAGGAAAACATTGAATGTGTAACAGTACTATATGCAGTAGAGTCTCACTTATCCAACATAAACGGGCCAGCAGAACGTTGGATAAGCGAATATGTTGGATAATAAGGAGAGAGTAAGAAAAAGCCTATTAAACATCAAAATAGGTTATGATTTTACAAATTAAGCACCAAAACATCATGTTATACAACAAATTTGACAGAAAAAGTAGTTCAATACGCAGTAATGCTATGTTGTAATTACTGTATTTACGAATTTAGCACCAAAATATCACGATATATTGAAAACATTGACTACAAAAATGCGTTGGATAATCCAGAATGTTGGATAAGTGAGCATTGGATAAGTGAGACTCTACTCTGTATATATATATATATATATATATATATATATATATAGAGAGAGAGAGAGAGAGAGAGAGAGAGAGAGATGTATCCAAGAAAGAGCCTTGCATGCATTTTCAGATACTCACGCTCTTCCACAACAGCGGCTTGTCTGCAATGAAAAAGTGAGATAAGAATTAAATTGGGATTCCCATTGCGGCAATGTATTTCTAATATAACAGGTCGGCATATTACGCAAGGTTCCAGGACTCTTTGTGTAATACGATTTCCATGTTGAATTTGGAACCGTGCTTTTTGTACCCGTTATGAATGATGTTTTGGGTGTCCGACTGAAGCGTGCCATAGAGTTACTCCAGAGGTCCAATAAAATGCCAGAGAAGTATTCTCTCTAGACTTCCAACACAATTCTATGGCCAACTTCTGGCAAAACTTGCAGCTGAACTGACGGCAAAGTTGACCGTCAGCATTTTCTATGGTATTCATAGTATAACTGAAACCACATTCAATTATGTGGCATAATAAGTTGACATAATAATAATAATAATAATAATAATAATAATAATAATAATAATACTTTATTTATATACCGCCCTATCTCCTGGATGGGACTCAGGGCGGTTTCCAGTCATAACAACTTAATAACACATTATTAAGCAAATAATGATGACCTTTTATACGTTCTGTCAACATAAATCTCTGTTATTGGGGCTGAGCAATTGCATTGGTAGTGAGTTCACATTTTCGCTCCATTATGCACTTTGCATTGTTTAGGTGTCTTGGTACGAAAACGTGAATGTATTTTTGGCTAATTTTCAGCCTTTCAAATTTGGCACCCCAGTGAGTGTTTGGTTTGCAGGCTGCCTTTCCCTCCTCTTTTGCAATGTTTCCTTTTCCATGCACACAACAATCCTGTGAGGTAGGTCAAGTTGAATAACAGAAATTGATAGACAAAGCCTTTGCAGCTGGCCAAGGATTTCAACATGGGATTTCTTGTTCAGGTGCCCACAGTGTCACTACTACGTGCCTTTCTGCATGGAAAACGGGGTGCCAATGACATTAGAACAAAGAGGAAATATTTTTTTAAAGGAAGGATTCAGGGACCAAAAACTTACTTGAATTTTTGATGTTCAGCCAGTGCATCATCGAAAGCTGATAGAAAAAGAGAGAGACAGACATGGAGGTAAGTTTAAGCAGACTTAGGAATTGTTGGAGTTGAAGTCCAAAACACCTGGAGAGTCGTAGTTCGCCCATGCCTGTCCTAGTATCTTCCAAAGAAAAGAGCCATCAGTCGGCTACTCAGTGCTCACCTTTCCCAGACAAGTCAGTCGACAACTTGCGTGTCTCCGTCCCATCCGTTAACTCCAAATCGTATTTGCCTTTGTCAGATTCCTTGGGGTCCAGGATGTGGAGCCAGACTTGGTCCATGGTGGTCTCAGTTTTCAGTCTGTCCCCTCCTTCCACACGCTTGTCACTGAAAACAGAAAGGGACATTTTATAGCACTACTGAAATGTAGCCAGCAATTCCACCTAAACTGTCATGGCAACTTGCTATAGAATCCAGTTTAAGACGGAGTGTGTAAAACTCTCGCCAGAGAGCTTTAGTGCCTCTCCAAACTATAATAAGGTATAGTTGTACTCACCGAAGTCCAATACTTCTCTATTGAAGTCCTAACAGCAACATGCATCCACCTCCACTGAGGTGTTAAGCAGACAGAATACAAAAAGGAGTCCTGAGTCTGAACATGCTCAGTATGATCACATTCTATAATCCCTCCCACACCAAAGAAGTACAGTCAAACTGGCAATTCAACATACACATAGAATGCAGGTTAGCAAATATATACATTAATAAATAAATAGTGAAAGGCTTGAGAGGTTGCCATTTCCAACAAAGGGCCACCACGGTGTAGTGGTTCAAATTCTAGACTATGGGATGCTGAATCCGCTCCGGAGTTTAGTCTGAACTTTAACAGAACTATCCATGGTCCTTAAATTGTTCAGATTAGAACAACAAGCAAATTCTCTGTCCCTTTTGTCCCAGTGATTTAGAGGCTATGAGCCAATGCGGTGAAACTTGCAAACACAGCCTGTCCTCCACATTCATTAGGGTGAGGGATGTAGGACCCACAAAATAGTTGCCTCAGTCCCTGAATGCACATGCTTTTAATGCTCAGAACTTCCTGAATGATATACTGGAAAGACGTACTTGTGATCCCACGTGGCTTTCATGGCATCTGTGAAGCATTTCACCTCGCTGTCGATCTTGATGCCTTCTGGGGTTGGCTGGACTTTCAAAGGTGAGGCAGAAAGAACTAAAGACAGAAATTGGAGCATGAAGGGAACACTTGGCTGAGCCTCCGCCTTTTGTTTTTCAATTCCAAGAGACCCATTGCATTTCCTTCCAAAATGAAGATTACACTCATTGGCATCAGTAAGGTTAGAATCACTCTACTTAGTGACACCTGCTTAGTGCTATTACTTGCGTCCTTTATCAGGAAGGTCTTGATACAGTCCAATACAAGCTTCAGCACTATCACTACTACCATTAAATTGTATTAATATTACTAATATTAAGGGGCTGTGGTGGCGAAGCGGGTTAAACCGCTTAGCTGCAGAACTTGCTGACCGGAAGGTCAGCGGTTCGAATCCGCGGGACGGAGTGAGCTCCCGTTGTTAGCCCCAGCTTCTGCCAACCTAGCAGTTCGAAAACATGCAAATGTGAGTAGATCAATAGGTACCGCTCCAGTGGGAAGGTAATGGTATTCCATGCAGTCATGCCAGCCACTTGACCTAGGAGGTGTCTATAGACAACGCCAGCTCTTCAACTTAGAAATGGAGATGAGCCCAAACACTCAGAGTCGGACTCAACTAAACTTAATGTCAAAGGAAACTTTTACCTATTACTAATATTAATTACATTCTATTAATACTACGTATACTACAGTCTAAGCAGCCCCGAGTCCTTCGGGAGATGGAGCGGGGTATAAATAAATTATTATTATTATTATTATTATTATTATTATTATTATTATTATTATTATTATTATTTTGTTGTATGACACAGCAAACAAGATAGACCTGCTGGATTTCATTATTATTATTATTTGAAACACAACAAGTTGAGTCCACAGCAGACACTCGGCTGTTGTACTAGATCACACGTCAGACACTTCCCAAGTTGTTGTTGTTGTTGTTGTTGTTGTTATTATTATTATTATTATGCTAACAGTATGCAGACTTAGAAGAAAATGACTTACTGCTGAGCCTGGCAAGTTCTTTGAGGATGTCATCAAAGGCTGTCAAAAACAAAATTTAAAAAATCAGGTACAAAAGAAACAAGAAAGTGCAGCTAAAGTGGAATCATTGTGCTATAATCATGTTGTGTGAAAGGACATCTGGTCTATGAGAGCAAAGGAATGTGTTGCCCAATGAGGCCAGAGGGTTGTACCTTCCTTGGAAAGATCCAGTTGAGTCGTATCTTGTCCTCTGTCGTCAGAAACCACTGCTTTGTATATTCCCTTATCTGCTTTGGATATCTAGGAAATACACACACAGAGACCAATATATATTAAGGAATAAGAATGGGGATAGATCAGGCATGGGCAAACTTGGGCCCTCTGGGTGTTTTGGACTTCAACTCCGACCATTCCTAACAGCCGGTAGGCTGTTAGGAATTGTGGGAGTTGAAGTCCAAAACACCTGGAGGGCCCAAGTTTGCTCACACCTGGGATGCATAGGATGATATCCTACCTTCTTAATCCGTAGGAGTCCGGCACCTGTCTTTGGATCGTATTGGCCATCTGAGCGGTTTTTGTTATCCAAGAACCACTGAAAGACGCTGTCTTTCTTCATGTTTGCTGCCTGTTAAGAGGAAAAAGTGAAAATCAGGACGGTTCTCGTGTTTTGGGACAGCTGCCTATCTGACCATTTACACCTCTTTCAACCAAAAAAGAGGCGGGATGTATGCTTAAGTCAGCACTGGACAAAAGATGCATTTGACTACACTGAAGAGTTAATGCAGTTTGATACTACTTTGCTATGGCTCAATGCTAGGGAACCTTGGGATTTGTAGTTAGGCTGGCTGTTAGGAATTGTGGGAGTTGTAGCCCAAAACACCTGAAGTTTGCCAATAATAATAATAATAATAATAATAATAATAATAATAATAATAATATTGGGTGCCGTGCCAAAAGACCTCAGCCGGCATTTGGAAACAATAGATATTGACAAAATTACGATCTGGCAACTGCAAAAGGCCACCCTGCTGGGATCTGCGCGCATCATCCGAAAATACATCACACAGTCCTAGACACTTGGGAAGTGTTCGACTTGTGATTTTGTGATATGAAATCCAGCATATACATCTCGTTTGCTGTGTCATAATAAAATAATAATAATAATAATAATAATAATAATAATAATAATAATAATAATAATAATAATACATCACACAGCCCTAGACACAACAACCAGCAGAGTGTCTGCTGTGGACTTATCTTGTGTTTCAAATAATAATAATAATAATAATAATAATAATAATAATAATAATGCACAGACAGACTACAAACAGAGGCACAACTATGTGGCCCAAATGATTCATTGGAACTTATGCCTCAAGTACCACCTCCCAGCAGCAAAGAACTGGTGGGATCAAAAACCTGCAAAAGTATTGGAAAATGAGCACGCAAAAATACTGTGGGACTTCCGAATCCAGACTGACAAAGTTCTGGAACACAACACACCAGACATCACAGTTGTGGGAAAGAAAAAGGTTTGGATCATTGATGTCGCCATCCCAGGTGACAGTCGCATTGACGAAAAACAACAGGAAAAACTCAGCCGCTATCAGGACCTCAAGATTGAACTTCAAAGGCTCTGGCAGAAACCAGTGCATGTGGTGATCGGCACATTGGGTGCCGTGCCAAAAGATCTCAGCCGGCATTTGGAAACAATAGACATTGACAAAATCACGATCTGCCAACTGCAAAAGGCCACCCTGCTGGGATCTGCCGCATCATCCGAAAATACATCACACAGTCCTAGACACTTGGGAAGTGTTTGACTTGTGATTTTGTGATATGAAATCCAGCATATCTATCTTGTTTGTTGTGTCATAATAAAATAATAATAATAATAATAATAATAATAATAATAATAATAATAATAATAATACATTACACAGCCCTAGACACTTGGGAAGTGTCCGACATGTGATCCAGTACAACAGCCAGCAGAGTGCCTGCTGTGGACTTATCTTGTGTTTCTAATAATAATAATAATAATAATAATAATAATAATAATAATAATAATAATAATTTTGTGATACGAAATCGTCTTTAACGGCTATGGCTCAGTACAATGGATCTGTAAGAATTATAATTCGACACGGTCTTTAGCTTTCTCTGGCATCTCACCAAACTACAAATCCCAAGGTTCCCTAGCATTGAGCCATAGCAGTTCAAGTGGTATCAAACTGCATTCACTCTACAATATTATTATTGCCTTGTTTTAATTGACTGTTGTTGTTGTTTGTGTTTTTATGTATTTATTATGTTTTAATTTTTATTGGTTGTATTTTAATCTGTTGTTGTCTGGGCTAGTCCCCGAGTGAGCCGCCCCGAGTCCTATTATTATTATTATTATTATTATTATTATTATTATTATTATTATTATTAGATGCATAACGAGTCTGGTACATGCAATATGGAAAGATGGTTGAGACTATAGAAATGATGTTTTGCATTCTCACTCTGCTACAATGTTAGATGTTTACTAGCAGTCAATATTATTTATTTTGAAGGAAATTGCTGAGGCTATAGAAATAACGTTTTGCATTTTCGCTCTGCAACAATGTTAGGTGTTTACTAGAAGTGGATATTATTTATTATTTATCTTGAAGGAAGGAAGTTCTCTTCCTTGGTCACTTTCTGGCCTGATTCGATTTACCTTACATGTCAGCAAGACCTCGCAGTCCTCAGTAACCTTCCACTGCAGTTGCTCAATGAAATGAGGTCCTGCGGGGAAAAATTAGAAGTCATATTAGTCAACTTTCTACAACTTTGCAGACTTTTGTGCTCCACCTGGCGGTACATCATAGCCGGGCACCTTTGGGAGCAGACCAGCATGACGTGGCCAACAATGTAGCAGTAAATATTCCAGGATTGCTGTGAGTTTTCCAGGCTGTATGGCCATGTTCCAGAAGCATTCTCTCCTGAAGTTTCGCCCACATCTATGGCAAGCATCCTCAGAGGTGGTGAGGTCTGTTGGAAACTAGGCAAGTGGGGTTTACAGTATATATCTGTGGAATGTTCAGGGTGCTTGAGGCAAGTGTGAATGTTGCAATTGGCCAGCTTGATTAACATCCAATGGCCTTGCAGCTTCAAAGCCTGGCTGATGCCTAGAGGAATCCTTTGTTGGGAGGTGTTCGCTGGCCCTGGTTGTCTCCTGTCTGGAATTCCCCCCTCCCCTTTTTTTAGTGCTGCTCTTTATTTACTGTCCAGACAGGGCCAGCTAACACCTCTCAGTAAAGGATTCCCCAAGGCAGGAAGCAGCCATGCTTTGAAGCTGCAAGACTATTCAATGCTAATCAATATTACCACTCACCTCAAGCAAACAAGAGTTCTTTCTCCCACCTTGGACATCAATCCACAGATATATAAACTTGACTTGCCTGGTTTCCAACAAATCTCATAACCTCTGAGGATGCCTGCCATAGATATGGGCGAAACGTCAGGAGAGAATGCTTCTGGAACATGGCTACAGAGGCCAGAAAACTCACAGCAACCCAGTGATTCTAGTCTTTGACAACACAACATTACAGGAGCTTTTCATATCATACAGACAGATATTGCCAAGGTCTCTTACCGTGTTTTCTCTTCCAGTCTTTCTTTTTGGCATCGGCTTCGGCTTTCAGCTTATCAAAATCTAGATGTAGGCAAAGAAGCATTGGGTCAGCACACCATAGCAGGGAAGTACGATTTCATTCAAGGAGAATAATCATTTAATCTTGCAAGTGGATAAACTTTTCCCCTAATACATGAGATCTATGGAGTTCTCAGATCCAAGTTACTTTTTCGAAGCATAGCTCTGAATTGGTCCTGCTGGCCAGGGAAACCCGGGAGAAAAATATGTATGACTTTGGCCCCGTCTACACTACCGCATAATCCAGTTTCTGAATCCAAATTATCGGCTAGTTCAAAGCAGGTAATATGGATTCAGAAACTGGATTATATGGCAGTGTAGATCCAGCCTTTGACCCCATATAATGTATTTTGCAACTCATATAATGTAACTCAATGCAGCAAGCAAAAGTGTAATCATCAAGAGCTAATACAGGTTGAGTATCCTTATATGAAATCCAGAAATATTTTGGCTATTGCTTTTTAAAATTTTTGGAATACCTGTCTTTGCATATGCATACATGATGAAATATCTTGGAGATGGGCCCCAAGTCTAAACATGAAATTCATATATGTTTCATATATACCTTAGGCACATAGGCTGAAGATAATTTCATACCATATTTGTAATAATTTTGTGCGTGAAAAAACGTTCCTGTCCATCCAAAGCAAAGGTGTCACTCTCTCAGCTACACATGCAAACAATTTGGAATTTTGGAGTGATTTTGATATTTGAATAAGGGAGGCTTAATCTGGGTTTAGTTTTCTTTTCATTACAACCCAAATTGGACACCTTTGGCTTTCTGTTGAGCTTTCCTAGACCTCTGTATACATACCATCCCCAACCAGGGCCAAAGTGAACTGGTTTTCTGCCTTCCCGTCCTTCAGTTGTGCAGTATAAGTGCCTTTGTCATCTTCAGAGAAGTCCTGGATGGTCAGTTCCACCAAGCCTTTGGCTGGGTCAAAATTGATCTTATGGCTCTAAGGTCAGACCAAGCAAAACAGCCCATGAGAAGACAAACACCATCCACTCTTTCACACACACACCATTAGAGCACAAAGCAGCCATAGGAATAAGAAACATAGATACGAGGGTTGAATGAAAAGTAATGCCTCCACCTTCGTAACTCCTCCACAGATGGCAGTCTTGGTCTGCGGCAGGTACTGGCTTGTTCAGTAGACTCTTCTCTACAGTTCTATTTGGCAGGAAGCCTTAGCATTGAACGGTTGTGTTGTTAAAGTGTGAAGTATGGAACCCTGCGCAGATGGGGAAGCCTTAGCATTGAACGGTTGTGTTGTTAAAGTGTGAAGTATGGAACCCTGCGCAGACAGGGAAGCCTTAGCATTGAACGGTTGTGTTGTTAAAGTGTGAAGTATGGAACCCTGCGCAGATGGGGAAGCCTTAGCATTGAACGGTTGTGTTGTTAAAGTGTGAAGTATGGAACCCTGCGCAGATGGGGAAGCCTTAGCATTGAACGGTTGTGTTGTTAAAGTGTGAAGTATGGAACCCTGCGCAGACAGGGAAGCCTTAGCATTGAACGGTTGTGTTGTTAAAGTGTGAAGTATGGAACCCTGCACAGATGGGGAAGCCTTAGCATTGAACGGTTGTGTTGTTAAAGTGCGAAGTATGGAACCCTGCGCAGACAGGGAAGCCTTAGCATTGAACGGCTGTGTTGTTAAAGTGTGAAGTATGGAACCCTGCACAGACAGGGAAGCCTTAGCATTGAATGGTTGTGTTGTTAAAATGTGAAGCATGGAACCCTGCGCAGACAGGGAAGCCTTAGCATTGAACGGTTGTGTTGTTAAAGTGCAAAGTATGGAACCCTGCGCAGATGGTCGGTCAATGCGACTTAAGCAACAGATAGTCATTGAATTCTTGACAGCAGAAGGTGTCACCCCAACGGAGATTAACCAGAGAATGCAAGCTGTTTATGGGGATTGTGTTGATGTGAGTCTTGTACGTCGTTGGGTGAGTAAGTTTAAAGATGTTGAGGTGGGAACATCTGACTTGCATGATAAACAAAGAGTTGGACATCCTGTGACTACAACCACCGAGTTTCACTAGCAAAAGGTTGACAGATTGATTCAGGATGATCATCGTATCATTCAACCCTCGTTCATAAAAGAATACAAATTTGTCACTGCATCATTCTCTTTTTTCATTTACCAAAGGGATGCTGAGTATTATTTCTTTCTGAAAAGGGGAAATAGGCCAAATAAATTTGGGAACCTCTTTTCTAAATATTCCTAGAGGGATAGGATAATTAATACCAACAGATAGGGATAGAGATGCAATTCTTGCAGAAGAGAATAATGGAGAACTCACTGGGGTGCTTGAAAGCTCCTTCCCGTTGAAGATCAAGTGAAGCTCTGCCTCCGGAGAGAGCTTTTCGACCTCCAACCAAAGCCGAACCTCTCCTTTCTCCAGCACATCGATGTTCCATCCAGATATCAACTCGATCACTAAAGAGAAGATGACATAAATGATAACCAAATCCAAGACCGATGCCTAAATCTAATTGTTAGCCTCAACTACCCTGTTTCCCCTAAAATAAGACATCCTCAGAAAATAAGACCTAGTACAGGTTTTGCTGAATTGCTAAATATAAGGCCTCCCCTGAAAGTAAGACCTAGCAAAGTTTTGTTTGGAAGCTTGCCTGCCAAACAGAACACCAGAGCATGCAGGATTGGTAAATGTACTTACCATAGTGGAATTATTTCCATACATGGAAATAATAATAATAATAATAATAATAATAATAATAATAATAATAATAATAATAATTTTATTCTTGTACCCTGCCTCTATCTCCACGCAGGGCGGCTTAATAATGGTACAGTAGAGTCTCACTTATCCAACATAAACAGGCTGGAAGAACGTTGGATAAGCAAATATGTTGGATAATAAGGAGAGATTAAGGAGAAGCCTATTAAACATCAATTTAGGTTATGATTTTACAAATTAAGCACCAAAACATCATGTTATACAACAAATACGACAGAAAAAGTAGTTCAATATGCAGTAATGCTACGTAGTAATAACTGTATTTACAAATTTCTCACCAAAATATCATGATATATTGAAAACATTGACTACAAAAATGTGTTGGATAATCCAGAACATTGGATAAGTGAATGTTGGATGAGACTCTACTGTAGTAGCAAGAAATTCTTGATAGGATTCACAGTTTGTCTGGTTATGCTGGTTTGTGATGACAGCTACTGTACAGTATATAATAAATGTTCATTTTTTTTGTACAACAATAAATGTGAATTCTTCTTCATGGGAAAATAAGACATCCCCTGAAAATAAGACCTGGAGCATCTTTGGAAGCAAAAATTAATATAAGACACTGTCTTATTTTCGGGGAAACACGGTAGCATGGACCCACTCAATTAAGAGCTGATTTCCCCAGTTCCAATTGATGTCATTGGCACTACTAATTGGATTTATGCTTGAATGAGACTGAGGATATTAACACACGAGGCTGCTAATGCACAATTATGGTGTGACTTATGGCGATTGTCCCATTAAGTCGTATCTATTGCACTTGCTTTGTGATTAGCTTGTCTCTATTCATTGATGGGAAAACCCCGACAATGAATCAAATATCCTCCTTGTTCTATTGTTGTTCTCTACGTGAGCATCTTCTTCTGCTACAATTCCGATATTGCAAAGTGGAGGAAGGTCTCATAGGAATGCAGAAAATAAGGGAAAAACTCACAAATCGGATGTGTAGAAGACTGCAATAATTTGCATCAACAAAGTGCCAGGAACTGCACTGAGATGTGAAAGAGATCCTTCTAATATGCTTAAATAACACTGTTGTGATAACAGACTTGTGTGATAAAGTCCTCAGCAAAGGCTCAGCAATAGTAGCTTCATTCAATGTCTCACCTTTCTACCAACAACATAGGATTCAAGATTATAGCCTATAGAATCTGGTATTTGTTGACAGTGTCCCATCCAAGTACCAACCAGGACTGGCCCTGCTTAGAGTGGATCTGGTTTAGCAACACTTACAGGGGTTTCGGATCTCATGGCTGATCTTCCGGAGCTTGTCCAATTCTGGAAAAAAAAACACACAAAGAAGATATCTTAGAGATTGGAAGTCAGAAGCAAAGGTAAATTCTATGTTCATTAGCAACCCAACCTTTAGGTCAGCAGTCCAGCTGGCACAAGGGTTTAACCCATTGCACCACTGCGGCTCTTTATCCAAAGCTAAAATTATATATATATATATATATAAAAGGGTAATGAAATTTCGGCCTAGGACAAAACAATAAAACTTCACATCCCAGAAACACTAAACTTGGCAGCACAACCCCTCATCCATGCCTCTACGTTCATACAACAAAAAGAAAAGAAAAATTAAGTCCTAATTAGAGGGAGAGGAATAATTGTTTTTATCCAATTGCTGCCAGTTAGAAGGCTAAGCTCCGCCCACTTGGTTTCCTAGCAACCCATTCAGTCCAGGGGACAGGCAGAGTTAGGCCTCACTAAGGCCTCTTCCACACTGCCTATAAAATACAGATTATCTGATTTGAACTCGATTATATGGTAGTGTAGACTCAAGGCCCTTCCACACAGCTATATAACCCATTTATAATGGACTTAATGTCCTCAATACTTTATTTCCCATACCACCAGACTTCGCCACAGCAACGCGTGGCCGGGCACAGCTAGTATGTGTGTGTATATATATATATATATATATATATATATATATATATATATATATGGTGTTACACTTCAAAATGTATGTGGTCCGACTTACATAAAAATTCAACTTAAGAACAAACCTACATAACGTATCTGGTTTGTACTTGAGGACTACCTGTATAAACATCTATAATTTACCTTCTTCGGTTAAAACGTGACTGGCGGAGATGTCTTCATCAGTGTCAGTCACTTCCACTGAATAGGTTCCCAGGTCCCTTTCGGTGGCATATTTCAGGATGAGCTTAGATCTTAAAGGAAAGAAGAAAAATCGAAGCAAGAAAAATGAGATCCATTGAGAAATGGGGTACATTTCAAGGTTGGGCATTTGTCGCTATTTGGCAATAGCCAAGACAAGGCACAGAATGCAGTAGCGAATACATAATTCTGCTTGCTGAAAATGTGAACTTTCACTTGACAAAGTATTGCAGGACCATGAAAATCCCCAAGTTTCTGCTTACTGGGAAGCAGTTGCTGTGTTTGACAGGAGTCTGTTCCTCTATTGTTCAAGAAGCAGTTGACTGACATAAATAAAGATCCGGTAATATGTTTTGGAAGCTGCTTCCTGCTACATCAAAAGTTTTAGAAACTTTATTTTAAGATGGCCCTTGCATCTCACAGAGGTTCTGAAGCCTGGAACCTGGACTCACTTGTCATCTTTATCTACAGCTTGGACTCGGTCTGGTTTCGGAGGCCCTTCGTAATCCTTGGACCAGATAAATTCAGAGGTGTCCACCACTTCGGGGGCCTCAAAAGCCATGTAGATAAACCCTTCTTCGTCTACCCCAAGTTCAATTTCTTTAGTACCTACAAAAGAGGGTTTTTAGTGAGTAAGTAAGTAACTTTATTTTTCTACTCCGCCACCATCTCCCCGTAGGGACTCGGGGTGGCTAACACGGGACAACGGCCCGAAAACAGTAAATAAGTACAGTACAACAATTAAAACATATTACAATGAATAAAACACAGTAAAATCACAATATGCAAACAATACATTACATTAAGCATAAAAGCCCATTAAAACATAGAGTAGGTAAAAGTAAAATAAAATACAATGAACCACCAGGATGGTGGAGGGTGATAGTATGGAGTGGCCAAACTGAACTAAAGTACCATAGTAAAGTTATAAAGTGCTTTGGGGCAGAGGACAAAGTGCAATTATTTTTAGAAAAAGTTATTTTCCAATATGTAGTGAGCAACTTATCTCAAAGTAAAGCTGATGGGGTTTGAGTCAGAGAAAGAAACTCGAATTTTACTTGACACAGGGTTAAGCAGAATAGAGTGGGGCTATTACTTCCCTTGATCTAGATGCTATACTCCTGTTGACGCAGTCAACAATTGCATTGGCCTTTTTAGCTGCTGCATCACACTGTTGACGTACATTCATCTTGATTTAACATTGTGTTGTTTTATACCTGGTTTGGTTTTTACTGTGACGGGATCTGACGGCAAAGACGGTGGGCCGATCCCTGCTTTGTTCATGGCCCGCACTCGGAAAATGTAGCACTTTCCTGTCTCCAGATCAGAAAGCTGCAAAGGGATAATATTACAAGAAGGAGTAGGTCACAAACAGCAGCTGATAGAGATCACAGATAAAGCTGACGGGTGGAAAGTGTGACCCTGGAAGTTATGTCAGTAAATGGACTGGAAATAAGCTCCTCCTAAAAAAGAGATTTCTAAAATATATCTAGACTTTCCACGGCAACATTTGGTTGACTTCTGTTGGAAACAGGGTCCTGGATTGTATGGTGCCAGTTAAGTTCTAGACTTATTTGGACTCAAGCTAATTTTATGAGTTACTTCTGAATCACAAGGCAGTGATGAGAGTAGTTTTGAAATGCTGCTGTGGAATCATGTTTTGAGATCATTCTGGGTCTTTTATCTGCAGTCACTCATCTCCTATCTAATCTGAAGGCCTTTGAAGGCCATATGGGGATCCCCAGGGGACTGTATCAGTCTGTAGAACTGATGTTCCCGACTGTAAAGGATTAATAACAACTAAAGCTCTTTCAGACAGGGGGAATCTTTTTATCCCACCGCTGCCACCAATTTGCGAAGATGCAACCACCAAAGACTCAGAGAGGAGACCTTTTTTAAAAAAAATTCTTTCTTCTTATTATTCACTTTAGATGGTAATGCAACTTGGTTTATAATATATGCGACAGAGGCTTAGATGTTGGAGGAGCAATGACAAGTTTATTCAGGCACAGAGCTTAGTGGTTACAATGTTGTTTCTCACTTAGAGGCACTTTTATTAACAGTTACTAGAATGAGGTAAGACAAACTCCCTAAAGTGTCATTTCTTTTACTTAAAGTAGTTAGAACTGCTTCCCCTGCTACTTTTAAACCGCAGTCACCCTGTGATATACGATCACAGATTCTCTGTTCCTTACCAGGACACAGACTACATTAAATAAGTCACCAAACTTATTTTAAACTGACTCAAAAATGAACAATTGAGTCTCCTTGATCCCCTCAACCTAGGATCAATCTTCCCTGTGCCTCATCAGAGCACAGACTGAATCCCTTTTTTAAACTCTGCACTTTTTCATCAAAATGGCAGTTGGCTCCGCCTACTTCTCCATGGCAACCAGCCTCTGAGTGCTGAGAGGCAATAACTGTCATACTTACCCTTTTAAAACACAAACACACAAATAACATAACATCTGTAAACCAAAAATTCATACTTCATTACACCGACCTTATCCTTGCTGTAAGGAGAACTATATACCCATTGAGAGGAACTATGGCAACTAAAAATTCAGTTGCCCATACAGTTTTATGACCCGCCAAGCCAAGACAACCCACCCGAAAGTCTTGCAACCTGCCAGAAATTTGACTGTCTCTACTCTCAATCTCAATGGTTCTTGCCAAGAGAGAAATATAATGTAAATAAATGCCAAGGTACAGAGAACAACGCAACAGACCTTCATGTGGGTGCTGTTTACTGGCTCCTTGTTGAGTTGTTCCCAGGTGTCCGATCCCTCCTCGCAGGCCTCCACGAAATATCCAATGACGGGGCCTGCTCCGGTGTACAAAGGTGGCTCCCAATGGACCATGAGAGACGTGTCGCGCACTTCGGAACACCGTACATCATAGGGAGGACCTGTTTGTATGGAAGGATAAGATTTCAATGCACATAGTGCGCTTCTACACTCTAGAATGAATGCAGTTTGACACCACTTTAATTGCGATGGCTCAATGATGTGGAATCATGGGAGTTGTAGTTTGATGAGGTACCAGCATCCATTACAAGTTGACCATAAAGTTGCACTAGGGGACTAGAAGCGTTCATGGAAAGGTGTTGTCATGATCTCCAATCTTTGACATCTCCGGTCGGCTGACAAAGAACAGATGCCAGCCATAAAATAGGCCAGCCATAAAACCTCAGTTACCCTCTGATATGTGAGAGCCCCTATATAAATGGGCCAAAGAGAAGGTTCTGGTATTCTGTACAATAAAACCTGTTGGAATCTACCAGCGTGTGTCTTGGTGCTTTTTCTGGTGGAAGACGGACCCACAGCACAACTGGGAGAAGAGAACCCGACAGGTGTTCTCTTTTAGAGAACATCTTTCCATGAATGCTTCTAGTCCCCTAGTGCAACTTTATGGTCAACTTGTAATGGATGCTGGTACCTCATCAAACTACAACTCCCATAGTTTTTAAAGTCCCAGCTTCCCACTTTCGCAGCCCCTTCCCAAACCCTAAAGGATGTGGAGGGTTGACCATATGTGTAACCCTTAGCCTGCCTTTTGGGCTTTACCTGGCTCTGGCATTGTCCATTCTTCACACTTAAAAACATCACTTGGTTCAGATACGTTTCCAACCCCAACCACGTTCATGGCGTAACCACGGAACTCGTAGAAGCGCCCGTCGGTCAGGTTGTCAACCTGAAGAATTGCAAGATGCTTAGAACATTTCCCAAAACTTCATCTAAAATTATTGTATCCCCCTTCCTACTCCCAAAACTTAACCAAATGCAAATGCAAAATAAAATAAAACTAAACAATTGCAAAACTACAACCCGGGTTGCTGGCCCTGCAATGAATCTGCCCACATTTGATACAGCTATTACAAACAACCAAGACAGAGAAACGGCTAGTTTTCCTCTCTAGATTCTTCCTTGGAAACAAAATGCAAGTGTCCATACCGTGTAAACACGTTGCGGGATTGGCTTCACGTTGACCTCGTGCCAGTCGATCTCGGCCACATCGTGCTGATCCAGGAAATAGCCCAGAATAGTTGTGCCTCCTTTGCGTTTGGGAGGTTTCCAGCCAATGGTCATGCTGTTCTTCCCGCAGTTCAGCAAAGCAAAGTCCCGAGGAGGAGATGGACAAGCTGAGCGGGAAAGAAAGAAAACCCTAATCCAAGTCTGAGATCCAGCCTTGACATGCATCATGTGGTTGGGTCTTTATTTGCAAGTTGCGGGAGTTTGAAAACAAGAAAAGTTACAGCTAGTATTTCTCAACTAGCATGGCTCACAGTTGCAGTCTCCCAAAAAGGAGTGTTTCTGTTTTCTGGGATGGAACCCGTCCTTTAATAAAATATACTTACAGATGGCCTGTCTGACAAGGATGGGGTCTGACTCGGGGGAGCTGTCGCCGACTCCTGCTTCATTGACACATTTCACGCAGAAGACGTACTCTTTGCCGGTTTTGAGCCCCGGAACAACAAACCTAACCATCAAATGAAAATCCAAAATAGTAAACATAAATCCCTTCCTCTGATTGTGCCCCCCAGTCATAGATATTTATGAGGTCCAAATTATCAACTCAGGAAACTCAGAGTAGCATTTGTGCCTAATACAATGTTTTAGCTGATTATGTGTTGTGTGCAGATGTATTTATATGAGTTTTATATTTTGTATGCTGCTCTGAGTCCCACCCATGGGAGAAAACAAACAAACAAACAAACAATAATGATTGATTGAAGTCAAAAATCAGAAACTCCTCAAAGCACAGCAGACAAAAACCACTACAAGAAAACCGCACTACAAACTAGAGCTGACAGCTGGCACAACAAAACATTGCATGGAAAGTTCCTTGACAAAATTGAAGGAAAAGTTCACAAGGAGAAGATCTGGTTGTGGCTCATGAATGGGACACTGGAGAAGGAGACAGAAGGCCTGATCCTTGCAGCCCAGGAGCAAGCCATCAGGACAAATGCAATTAAGGCCAAGATCGAAAAATCAGCTGATGACCCAAAATGCAGACTGTGCAAGGAAGCTGACGAAACCATTGATCATATCAGCTGCTGTAAGAAAATCGCACAGACAGACTACAAACAGAGGCACAACTATGTGACTCAAATGATTCATTGGAATTTATGCCTCAAGTACCACCTCCCAGCAGTAAAGAACTGGTGGGATCACAAACCTGCAAAAGTATTGGAAAATGAGCACGCAAAGATACTGTGGGACTTCCGAATCCAGACTGACAAAGTTCTGGAACACAACACACCAGACATCACAGTTGTGGGAAAAAAAAAGGTTTGGATCATTGATGTCGCCATCCCAGGTGACAATCACATTGACGAAAAACAACAGGAAAAACTCAGCCGCTATCAGGACCTCAAGATTGAACTGCAAAGACTCTGGCAGAAACCAGCACAGGGGGTCCCATTGGGTGCCGTGCCAAAAGATCTCAACTGGCATTTGGAAATAATAGACATTAACAAAATTACGATCTACCAACTGCATAAGGCCACCCTACTGGGATCTGCGCACATCATCTGAAAATACATCACACAGTCCTAGACACTTGGGAAGTGTTTGACTTGTGATTTTGTGACATAAAATCCAGCATATCTATCTTGTTTGCTGTGTCAGACTATGTTGTGTCAATAATAATGATAAAAGGAGATAAAAACAAGATGGTATCCCCATTGGATTCCAGTACTGGAAGGTGAGGATTGCTTTGTGGACTCACTCATGACACTTAAGGGGCTTGTTGTTGACCGTCTGCCATTCGTCCGTCCCAACCTCCTGGCTGTATACGTAGTAGCCAAGGGGCTCTTCCTCACCCTCCTTGGGCTTGCTCCACTGGACAAGAACAGACGTGTTGGTGTCTCTGAAGGCCAGGACTTGAGATGGTGGAGGCAGGGGAGCTGAAGGGGAAGGAAAAGGATGGGAGAGAAATGGGACTCAGCTACGAAGACTAGCAGGTTTTGGAGCCTGTGCTAACTCATCTCAGGTTCTGGTAAAGGATAATGACAAACTTTTATTTAACTATATGACAACAGCCGTGAGGATCATCTATGCAAGAAACTGGAGCCAAGAAGAAATACCGGATGTAGCATTTAATGGCCCCGCAGATTCAAAGCCTGGCTGCTTCCTCCCTGGAGTCATCCTTAGTTGGGAGGTGTTAGCTGGCCCTGATTGTTTCCTGTCTGGATTTCCCCTGTTTTCAGAGTGTTGTTCTTTATTTAGGCTTTTCCTTAATCGCTCCTTATTATCCAACATTTTCACTTATCCAACGCTTTTATTTTTCTGTGATTGGTTTTGGGGGGGGGGGGGGGCAACATTCTGTTCGCTTACACTTGAAAATTACCTTGGGCCGGTCCTGCATGGAGTGAGCAAATGATATCACTTATGGACCGCCCAAAAGAACTCAGAGCAAATGACCAGACCCTGCTCACAAACCCATGCATCTGCTCACAAACCCATGTTATACAATCCAAAATAAACACATTACTTAAAATGAAAGAAAAACTACCTATTTTTTCTCCGGATGAGATGGGTTCACTGGGCAACGAAGGCTCGCTGACTCCATACTTGTTCACCGATCTCACGCGGAAACGGTAGGACTTCCCTTTGGCCAGGTCAAAGAGAGCCAAGGTTGTGGAATTGACCGGAGTGTCAAGATTGACCCTCTGCCAACTGTCGCTGCCCTCGATGGACTGAGGAAGGAAAAAAAGGGTTATGCAGTTGACGCTCTACATTTGCAGGGCTACATTTGCAGGGCAACATGCTATGCTAATTTTTATATATATTACCTTTTATATATATAATTTATAATAATTTATAAATATATAATATATTGTATATACATATAATGTTGATAACAATATTATAATGGAATACAATATTATACTACTAATAATATGATATAATAATATTAATTATATATTATATAGTAAATGTAATAATATTACCATATAATATAGTACAATATAGTAATTTTATGCTTATATTGTGCTATGCTAATAATATATTGTATGTTCATTTGATTTGTAAGCCACTCTGAGTCCCCTTCGGGGTGAGAAGAGTGGGATATAAATGTAGTAAATAAATAAATAAATAAATAAATAAATAATAAGGTTGCATGTAGGGTTGCATCAGAAGATGAACAAATACAGGAATCCATGCATAATTAGATCCACAAATGCTGAATCTGTAAATGACTAAGGGTGGCTAGATAACCATTCTGTTTTCCTTTCTGTCTGGGATCACAAATGTTTCTGAAAGAGGGAGATATATGTGGAAATAATACCCCGGAGGAGAGAATGACCTCTGTCATTGGCTTACCTTCTCTACAAAATAGCTCAGCGGCTCTTGGCCCCGGGGGTCCGGCTCGTCCCAAGATAGGATCACATAATCTTCCCGGACTTCGCTGGCATGGACGTTGGTGGGTGGCAGAGGGATCTTAATCTTTGCTGTAGGAGGAAGGAAAAAGTGATGCCGTTAGACAACACGTTCAAACCCCAAGATGAAGTTTCTCATACCAAGAGACAGAGGGAGCAAGGAATCTCATGGCAACTTGTCCAACAGGACACTTGTCAATCAATGATTCAAGGACCAAGTGACAGCCATCACAGCCCAAATGATTCATTGGAACGTATGCCTCAAGGACCACCTCCCAGCAGTAAAGAACTGGTGGGATCACAAACCTGCAAAAGTATTGGAAAATGAGCATGCAAAGATACTGTGGGACTTCCGAATCCAGACTGACAAAGTTCTGGAACACAACACACCAGACATCACAGTTGTGGAAAAGAAAAAGGTTTGGATCATTGATGTCGCCATCCCAGGTGACAGTCGCATTGACGAAAAACAACATCAGGACCTCAAGATTGAACTTCAAAGACTCTGGCAGAAACCAGTATAGGTGGTCCCGGTGGTGATGGGCACATTGGGTGCCGTGCCAAAAGATCTCAGCCGGCATTTGGAAACAATAGACATTGACAAAATCACGATCTGCCAACTGCAAAAGGCCACCCTACTGGGATCTGCGCACATCATCCAAAAATACATCACACAGTCCTAGACACTTGGGAAGTGTTTGACTTGTGATTTTGTGATACGAAATCCAGCATATCTATCTTGTTTGCTGTGTCAATAATAATAATAATAATTATTATTATTATTATTATTATTATTATTATTATTATTATTATTATTTTGCCAACTGCAAAAGGCCACCCTACTGGGATCTGCACACATCATCCGAAAATACATCACACAGTCCTAGACACTTGGGAAGTGTTCGACTTGTGATTTTGTGAAACGAAACCCAACATATCTATCTTGTTTGCTGTGTCATACAACGTCGTTGTGTCAATAATAATAATAATAATGACTTTATTTTTATATCCCACTTCCATCTCCCCAAAGGGACTCAGGGCTGCTTACATGAAGACAAGCTCGATCCAACACAAACCAAACATAGATTAAAACATATATCAATAAAATCAACAACATTATAACAAGACAATAACATAATACAGCATCATCATTTGATATCAAGATAAAGCTGCCTTTGAACTTACGCTCTAGTTCATCTTTGGAAACGGTGATGGTCCGCATCCCATCGTCATAAGGGATGTCTAAAGAGATGGAAGAAAAAGGCAGAGAGGTTAACAACGGAGACACATGAAAACAAAAACAGAACCCCAGGATTTCCAAGCAGTATGTCATTATTTGGTTA
The DNA here is from genome assembly GCF_035594765.1 of Anolis carolinensis. Classification (NCBI taxonomy): domain Eukaryota; kingdom Metazoa; phylum Chordata; class Lepidosauria; order Squamata; family Anolidae; genus Anolis; species Anolis carolinensis. The sequence goes on along the minus strand of NW_026943821.1, from coordinate 22,596,381 downwards.
ACAGAGAAATATAGAAGAATAATATAATGTGCATTTATGATAAGTCTATATTTCATTAAGGCTAAGGAAATCCTGACTATTAGTTTTACTATTATTATTATTATTATTATTATTATTATTATTATTATTTTATTTTCCAACTGTCGTACTGGAACAACAATGATTGTTTAGTTTAACTTTAACAGTTTTTGGCAGTTCTTTGTTAGAACATTACCAATGTCAGTTGCCTCTAACCTAGTGATTTTATTTGAAGTGTTTAATGCCAGTCTTAATGCTTTTTGCTTTTGCTTTTTGGTGTGTTTCTTTGCCAAGCACTTTTGCATTTTTATATCGCCATTTGTTCAGATTTTTTTCTGTTTTATATAAATATGGACATTTTGGCTTTGTTTCTGGTTTTTGAGTTTTTCTCTCTCTCTCTTCCTTTTTGATCCTTTTTAAATCTCAGTTTTCCTACTTTCTATACAATCAAATGTTCTCACTCTTTCGATGTTAATTTACTCTATCTTATAAGGTAAAACAGGGGTCCCCAAACTAAGGCCCGGGGGCCGGATGCGGCCCTCCGAGGTCATTTACCTGGCCCCCGTCCTCAGTTTTATAATATAATAAATTGTATATACATATAATATTGATAATAATATTATAATGTAATACAATATAACACTAATAATAATACCATATAATAATATTAATTATATATTCTATATTACATATAATATTACTAATAATATTACAGTATAGTGGTATAGTTAAATATAGTAATTATATAATCCTAATATTGTGCTATGCTAATAATATAATATATTGTATGTACATATAATTTGTAAGCCACTCTGAGTCCCCTTTGGGATGAGAAGGGTGTGATACAAATGTAGTAAAAAATGCAGTAGATAAATAAATAATAAATAAATACATTTTAGACTTAGGCTCGCCCAAAGTCTGAAATGACTTGAAGGCACACAACAACAACAACAACAACAACAACAACAACAACCCTAATTAACTTGACTATCTCATTGGCCAGAAGCAGGACCACACTTCCCATTGAAATCCTGATAAATGTATGTTGGTTAAAATGGTTTTTATTTTTAAATATTGTATTGTTCTTTCATTGTTCTTGTTGTTGTTGTTGTTGTTGCACTGCAAATAAGACATGTGCAGTGTGCATCAGAATTTGTTTGTATTTTTTTTTCCAAATAATAATCCGGCCCCTCAATAGTCTGAAGGATTGTGGACCGGCCCTCGGCTTAAAAAGTTTGAGGACCCCTGAGGTAAAACTTCAATAAAAATATATTTTTAAAAAACACAGAACCCCAGGAAATAAGGGAATTTCCTCCATATTTAAGAGGATTGTAGCACCCACTCTCCATGAATCTGAAATGGTTTGAACCCTGTAGTCCAGGCTCAAACCACAGTAGCATGCTAACTCTATTACTGATATACAAGAGAGTTAAAGACAAGGAGTAACTCTCCCTGATACTGGATGTCTTCTTTCACTGGTGGGTTTCATTGACTCTAAGACTGGTTTTAAGATCTAGAAAATCTTATGGAAAGGCTGTACTCATCAATCTTTTGGCCTCGTTGGGGTCGGTCATTGTCACTGGGTCGCTGGACTTGGACGGGTGTCCGATCCCCGTGCGGTTGACCGCCTTCACTCGGAATTGGTACGTCTTTCCTTCGGTGAGTCCCATAATGGGAGACCGGCAGGTTTTCACGAGCGCCTCATTGCACGGCACCCACTCGCCTGTGCCCAGCTCGCACCTGAAGCAAAGAAACACCATCATTGTTTTGATGGAGAGGAAAACTCTGGTCCAAGCATTCCTTATGAAAGGATGGATGACTCCACGGCTATTTTCAAACAAGCAGAGCTCCATTATCATAAGAGATATCATAGGGAGGGATGTCATAGGGATAATCTGAGGGAAATAAAATCAAATGCTTGGGTGCTTTTACCTTTCGATAAAATAGCCAAGGACAGGGCTTCCTCCGTTATCGCTGGGTGGGATCCAGGACAGCACAAGGCTGTTTTTATTCACATTGAGGCATTTCACACAAAGAGGTGACCCAGGAGCTCCAACAATTTCAGCCTCAGCATCTAGAAACAACAATTGAGATTATCTTGTCTCAGGCCAGGGAAAGACACCACTTGGATTGGTTCCTATCCTTGTTTGAGAGAAAGGGATGGAAACGGGTTTACGCAGACCCTTAGAAATCAATGGGACTTAAGCTAGTTGTGATGACAAGCCCCACTGGTTGCTATTCATCTTCCCTGAGTGTTTCTGAGGCTGAATTAACACTGCAGCAAGAATGCAGTTTGACACCACTTGAACTGCCATGGCTTTTTAAAAATCATGTCAGAGGCGAATTGAGGCAAGTCGCTTCTGGTGTGAGAGAATCAGCCATCTTCAAATGCCCAGATGTGTTCCCATCCTTCAGGGGGCTTCTCTCATGCCCTGCATGGGAAGCTAAGGCTGACAGACAGGAGCTCACCCCGTCTCATGGATTCGAACCTCCAACCTTCAAGTCAGCAATTCAGCTGGTACAATGGTTTAACCCATTGTGCCACAGTGGCTCCTGCACTGCCATGGCTCAATGCTATGGAATCCTGGGATTCGTCTTTTGACAACTTCTTTAGCCTTCTTTGCCAAAGAAGGCTTGGGACTCACCAAACTACAAATCCTAGGATTCAATCGCAAGGAGCCATGGTAGGGCCGGGCTGTGGCGCAGCTGGCTAGTAACCAGCAGCAATAAATCACTACTGACCGAGAGGTCATGAGTTCGAAGCCCGGGTCGGGTTAAGCCCCCGACCATTAAATAGCCCGGCTTGCTGTTGACCTATGCAGCCCTGAAAGACAGTTGCATCTGTCAAGTAGGGAAATTTAGGTACGCTTTATGCGGGAGACTAATTTAACTAATTTACAACACGCTAAAAAACTGCCAGCAAAACACGAGGAAAGGAATGAGAAAGTACAGCTACTAGTGGACGGTGAAGCAACAGCTCCCTCTGTGGCCAGAACTGTGAAGCTGGAAAAATGTTAAATGCCTCTGTGTCTGTCTATACTGAAGGTTGTTTGTCTGTTGGCATTGAATGTTTGCCATATATGTGTTCATTGTAATCCGCCCCGAGTCCCCTTCAGGGTGAGAAGGGCGGAATATAAATACTGTAAATAAATAAATAGTTAAAGTGGTGTTAAACTGCATTAATTCCACAGTGCAGAAGCATCCAAAGTCTGGGTCCATCTAAGAAATGAGAAAAGAATTCCATACAATGGCTTTTACTCAATGTGGGATCTGGGGATGTACAGACAGTCCTAAAGTTATGAAAAGATTGGTTCTGTAGGTTAGTTCTTAAGTTGAATTTGTATGTTAACTAGAACAGGTACATGTTTAAGTATAACTCCAGCCATATAGGTGTGTATGTTTTGGATAGTACAACAAACTTTTGTGGTGTTTGTTTTGCTGTCTGTGTCTCTGTTCAGAAGATTTCCCTTCACTTTCTGTAAATACCCCCCATACTCACCCCTAACGAAGACGTAAGCTCTTTGCTCGTTGTATCCTTCTTGCGTCGGGATCCGGATGCTGTAAAACCCTTCGTCCTCTTTGTAAGCACAAGGTACAGCCAGGGAAGCCTCGCGGTCTTCGCACCGGATTTTCCGCCGGTCCGAATCTTTCAGCAACTCCCCTGGATCCCAAACAGAGATGCATTTTATACACAAATTAAAACTTCAAAAATTATGTGGGAAAGGTTAGAAGAAAACCCCACATTTCTATTCGTCAGCACTGGGGATGCTTTTGAGGATGCTGGAGAGATAGAAACAGTCAGCAAGAAAGGAGAGCTAAACATCCCTTGCACAGACCAACATCGAAAATAAGGAAATATGTGTGTTGCATATCTGAAATAGCAAAGGAGTGGCAGATTATTTCCTCCAGTTTGGGGAGGAAAGTATGTTGACAATAATTTGAGTTCAAAGTCCGAAATACAGACCATATGGTTGTTTCTTAAATGGTAATAGACCTGATATTTTTCGGGTTCCCATGTCACCAGAGCAGTGGATTCAAATGATAACCCAGAGTTGAAGGAGCTCTCCAAGGTGCTGAATCTCGGCCTCAAAATAGGTTCAGCACTTTGGAGAGGTCCTCAAACATTATCCAATGCCTGGAATGGATTCATCATTGTGCTTACATAGGGTGCATCTACGCTGCGGAATTAATGCAGTTTGATACCTCTTTAACTGTCATAGCTCAATGCTGTAAGAGTTTTAATATGCCGAGACACTCTTGGGCAGAAACGCTAAAGATTTTGTAAACCTACAAACCTCATGATATGATAACATTGATGCATGGCGATGTCAAACTGCAATAATTCTGCTGTGTAGATGCATTGCTAATTAACCAGAAATACAAACCGTCTCTGAACCAGCAGACATCCTGTTGGTGCTCCAGCAAATCCATTGTAAAAGAACAGAAAAGTCTGAATGGCTCCTTCTCGCGGGAAAAGACGTGTTTCAAAGTGGTGGCAAAGTCTGCCTCTAGGCCTCTGAGTGATGCTGGAAAGGAAGATAACACCAGGTTATCTGGGGAGAGAGGGTGGTCTAGAAATAAAGATGATGATGATGATGATGATGATTATTATTATTTTATTGTATGACACAGCAAACAAGATAGATATGCTGGATTTCGCATCACAAAATCACAAGTCGAACACTTCCCAAGTGTCTAGGACAGTGTGATGTATTTTTGGATGATGTGCGCAGATCCCAGTAGGGTGGCCTTTTGCAGTTGGCGGATTGTAATTTTGTCAATGTCTATTGTTTCCAAATGCCGGCTGAGATCTTTTGGCACTGCACCCAATGCACCGATCACCACCGGGACCACCTGCACTGGTTTCTGCCAGAGTCTTTGAAGTTCAATCTTGAGGTCCTGATAGCGGCTGAGTTTTTTCTGTTGTTTTTCGTCAATGCGACTGTCACCTGGGATGGCAACATCAATGATCCAAACCTTTTTCTTTTCCACAACTGTGATGTCTGGTGTGTTGTGTTCCAGAACTTTGTCAGTCTGGATTCAGAAGTCCCACAGTATCTTTGCGTGCTCATTTTCCATTACTTTTGCTGGTTTGTGATCCCACCAGTTCTTTGCTGCTGGGAGGTGGTACTTGAGGCATAAGTTCCAATGAATCATTTGGGCCACATAGTTGTGCCTCTGTTTGTAGTCTGTGTGATTTTCTTACAGCAGCTGAGGATGTGATCAATGGTTTCGTCGGTTTCCTTGCACAGTCTGCATTTTGGGTCATCAGCTGATTTTTCGATCTTGGCCTGAATTGCCTTTGTCCTGATGTCTTGCTCCTGGGCTGCAAGGATCAGGCCTTCTGTCTCCTTCTTCAGGGTCCCATTCGTGAGCCAGAGCCAGGTCTTCTCCTTATCAGCTTTTCCTTCAATTTTGTCAAGGAACTTTCCATGCAATGTTTTGTTGTGCCAAGTGTCAGCTCTAGTTTGTAGTGTGGTTTTCTTGTACTGGTTTTTTGTCTGCTGTGCTTTGAGGAGTTTTTGATTTTATTATTATTATTATTATTAGCAATGACCTCACGCCATATACTTACTTTTGTATATCTCGGAGTCAAACCCAGACTTCTTCCCGTAATATTCTGCAAAACAGCCGAGGAGAGTTGATCAGGAAGAGAAAGACATGGGGAAAAATAGGAAAAGAAGAGAGAAACAGGAACATTTTAAGAGCCGATTTACACTCCGTACCGTCTTATAGGGACATCCCTTTCCTTCATGAACATTTTCAAGTGAGGAAGCTATAACGAAAACACAGCCAGAGCCAGAGATGTGGTTATTATGGGTCTAAGAAGAAGAGGAAAACATATCCCCAGACTTACTTCGGACAAGGACCGTAGCAAAGGAGTAAGCCTCGCCATATGGGTTTTTCACCTCAACGCTGTATTCTGCAGAATCGTCCAAGGAACACCTGAAAAATAATATATTTTTAATATATTGTTTATATATTAGTTTATATTATTTACAAAATGATACAGCCTTGAGAAAAACAAAGCAAAGCAAAGGCGGGGAAACTTTGTCCTTCCAATTTCAGACTAAGCAGTGCCTATTTACCTACTCACATTTTGCTTTTGAACCGCTAGGTAGGCAGAAGCTGATCTAAAGGCCAGGAGCTCACCCTGACCCCGACTTCGAACTGTCTATCTTTTGATTGACAAGATCAAGCTAGTAGTTTAACCTGCTGTGCTAAAGCCTGGCTCACTTCCCTTCAGCATTGGAGGTCTTTGCTAGACAATTCTAAGTACCATGAAACTGCAAATCCCAGAATTCAATAGAGTGGAAATTAACATGTTTTGCCATGTGAATATATCCAGTGTCCCAGTGCTGGCACTGAACATTTACTGGTCAAGGTTTTTTCTGGAATAAGCTTTTCAATACCTGTGAAGTCTTAAAAGATATATTAACCAATATTATTTTGCAAAGGCTGAATGTGTTTATATTATTTTGGTTGCCAAATCCAATTGATGTTTAAATAGTGGAGACTACTTGATATGTTTTGACTTTAGTTCACATTTAAGCCTTGATAATTACAGTTTCCTTTAAACATTACAGTCTGGAAGATACTACTGTGGATTATAACAGTCGACTGTACTTATTATTTCCATTATTGTTGTTAACTCTCAGGTAATATTGTATGTATATGGTGCTCTAAATTACATAGTGCAACTTATGTTTTGAAACTTTATAGTATTCGCTTATCTTTTTGACATAGAAGGAAGATAGCTCTATACTCAGAGAGGCCTGACTATTTCTGTGGCCTTTGCAAGATGCTCTAATATACACATCTCTTTTTATGTTTTGAACCTTCATAGTGTTTGCTTATCTCTTCGACATTGTCTATGTCAGAGCGCAGTGCTGCGCAGAGGAAGCGTGCTGGGCCCATAACCACTGTCAGAGCACGCACTCTGACAGTCTAGTATAGACATTTGTGTGTATTTATCATAAAAAAATAACCAGACATTTAATTTCAGTTATGTTACCTGCTAATGTCCAAGGTCAGCATCCCAAACTCATTTTTCATCTTGTATTTCCCGGCTGGACTGAAACGGGGGTCAATCCGAACTCCATTTTTATACCTTATCGGGTGCAAATAAATAGGCAGGACAGGAGTTTATTGAGGCTTGAATAAACAAGTCATGTTCCTATAAAGGCTACATACCATCTATCATCATATGGTGCCAATGATATTTTAGGGAATATTGTTCAACTGATTTCAAGTTCGGACTAGAACCCAGAGCGGATTCCCTCATTTGCTGCTGCAGACTCATAAACTGGAATCCAATGCTATGGAATTTTGGGATTCCCAATATGGGGAGGCCTTGTAAAACTATTACTTCCAGGATTCCATAGTATTGAGCCATGGTGCCTGAAGTGTTAAACTGCATCAGTTCTACAGGGCAGAGGCACCCATTGTGTTATGTAACAACATTTCAAAAAATTCTGTTCCTAGTTTGAAAGTGTTATTCCCTGTTTAATTATACAATATTTACTTTGAAAGTTTTTGTTATATTCCAGAAACTATGTTTTTATGGCTGCCACAAACTACTGTATATACTCGAGTATAAGCCTAGTTTTTCAGTCCTTTTTTTAAGACTGAAAAAGCCCCCCTCGGCTTATACTCGGGTGAGGGTCCTGGTTGGCCTATATTTGGGTCAGCTTATACTCGAGAATATAATAATAATAATAATAATAATAATAATAATAATAATAATAATAATAATAATTTTATTTTTGTACCCTGCCCCATCGAAGGGACTCGGGGCGGCTTACATGGGGCCAAGCCGAGTCAAAAACAATGAAATAACACCATAAAACAGATTAAAAACAATAAAAAACAAGTCATAAAAAAATCACACATCAGAACAAAAGATAAAATCTTAGATAAAATCAGGAGAAACCTGGGCCAAAGTGCTAGTTAGGGTATTTACTTGAAAATAAGTCTGGGTCTTACTGTATATACTCGAATATAAGCCTAGTTTTTCAGCCCTTTTTTTAAGACTGAAAAAGCCCCCCTCGGCTTATACTCGGGTGAGGGTCCTGGTTGGCTTATATTTGGGTCAGCTTATACTCGAGAATATATGGTACATTTATTATTTTTCTCTATTATTATTGGTATTATTATATTTATTATTTTTCTCTATTATTGTTGCTACTATGTATTACATTTATTTTACTCTATTTTTTATTATTAATACATTTATTATTTCACTCTGATCTTATTATTATTATATTTATTATTTTACTCTATTTATTACTACATGTATTATTTTCCTGTATTGATTATTATTATTATTATTATTATTATTATTACATGTATTATTTTACTCTATTATTATTAAAAGTATACATAAGCACATTTACATTGAAGAAGATGAGAATAATGATTTAATCAGAGTTGGACAATCTTATCTTAAATTAGAACTTCATGTAAATACTAGCTGTGCCCGGCCATGCATTGCTGTGGTGAAGTATGGTGGTATGGGAAATAAAGTATTGAGGAATTGGTGGTAGTTAAGGTAAAGGGTCCCCTGGGCTGAGTGGGTTGCTAGGAGACCAAGTGAGCGGAGCTTAGCCTTCTAACTGGCAGCAATTGGATAAAAAAAATTATTCCTCTCCCTCTAATTAGGACTTTATTTTTCTTTTCTTTTTGTTGTATCAACCTAGAGGCATCAATGAGGGGTTGTGCTGTCAATTTTTGAGGTTGTGGGGTGTTTACTTTTGTTGTTTTGTCCGCTGCCATGATACCATCACTCTTTTATATATATAGATTCAAAAATACTTAACCTACTGATGCCTTAATTATTGTAATTTTATTGGTATCTGTTTTTATTTCTGAAATCTACCACCCTCGGCTTATACTGGAGTCAATGTTTTCCCAGTTGTTTTTGTGGTAAAATTAGGTGCCTTGGCTTATATTCGGGTCGGCTTATACTCGAGTATATATGGTATGTTGAATCGGTTGAGACTCGGTGAGAGATTCATTGAAAATCGATAGCAAAATGTGCTGCGGGATGTCATGCAGAAAACAAAGTTTTTGCAGTTTAATCAACTTTTCCCATAATTTTGTGATAGAACCAATTAGGAAATGACATTCATAACCCAGGAACAAAAGTCGTGGTGCATAGTGTTGTCCTTGCTGATGTCCCATTGCTAGAAGGTCAGTTTCCAAAGGGATGCCGGAGAGGACGAGCCTGGCGGCCAACTTACCAAGTCACGGTGGGCAAAGGGGAGGCCAATACGGTACATTCCAGTTTCACGCTCATTCTTTCCCAAACGGCGTGAGCCCGGAGCGGGATCCAAAACATCGGCGCCCGGCAGGACAGCAGCTCCATGACCTCCTTTTCCAGCCGGGCCTTGGCTTCCGCCTGCGAGAAGGACAGATTTCAAGCCTTTTATCTCCATTCTATAAATACATCTGGAGGAATGGTGCCGACAACGCTTCCCCGTCTTCTGTTTTCGGAGCTTAATCAACAAACCCAACATCTCGGACATTCAGTGGCCTCACAGAGTCCTTCCCAAATACAATAGAGTCTCACTTATCCAACATTCGCTTATCCAACGTTCTGGATTATCCAACGCATTTTTGTAGTCAATGTTTTCAATATATCGTGATATTTTGGTGCTAAATTCGTAAATACAGTAATTACTACGTAGCATTACTGCGTATTGAACTACTTTTTCTATCTAATTTGTTGTTAAACATGATGTTTTGGTGCTTAATTTGTAAAATCACAACCTAATTTGATGTTTAATAGGCTTTTCCTTAATCTCTCCTTATTATCCAACATATTTGCTTATCCAACGTACTGCCGGCCCGTTTACGTTGGATACTGTATATCTTGTTTGCTGTGTCATATTGTGTCTTTGTGTAAATAACAACAACAACAACAACAACAATAATAATAATATGAAATCCAGCATTTGCATCTCGTTTGCTGTGCCTCCAGTGGTGCAGTGTGTTAAAGCGCCGAACTGCTGAACTTGCAGACTAAAAGGTCGCAGGTTCAAATCCGGGGAGCGGAATGATCGCCTGCTGTTAACCCCAGCTTCTGCCAACCTAGCAGTTCGAAAACATGCAAATGTGAGTAGATCAATAGGTACCGCTCCGGCGGGAAGTTAACGCCGCTCCATGCAGTCATGCCAACCACGTGACCTTGGAGGTGTCTACGGACAACGCCGGCTCTTTGGCTTAAAATGGAGATGAGCACCAACCCCCAGAGTCGGGCACGACTGGACTTAACATCAGGGGAAACTTTTACCTTGACTTTACCTTGCTGTGTCATACTATGTCTTTGTTTCAATAATAATAATAATAATAAACTTTATTTCTAGACCTCCGTCTCTCCCAGTAGGGACTCAGTAGGAACATGTAAGAAAGGCCTTATGTTGCATGTGTCAGAGCTGTATATAGAACGTTGTTCCTTTGGGAAAGTGTGGATATGTGACCATGCTCCAGATGGAGCTCTTTGCAGGTTTCTGAATCAGCCTCAGGCTCAGAAGTGGATCTGGGTTGAAGGTTATGGTGATGTTTGGCTGGAACGCCCTATCTGCGTGGAGCGACCTTTCGGCTGCACTTTACCCAGCTTTCCTTGCTAAGCTCATCATGTGAACCCAAAGCAAACATGTCCACAGGTCCAGTCTGCCTTTCCAAGGATCACCAAGACACACACTCGTCCGCTCACCTTTCTCCGCAAGGCTTTTCGGTCTGCCTTCACACGCAAGAACCGGCAATTGCGAATGACCTCTTTCTCCAACTTTTCCATGTCGTTCCCAAACCGGACCTGCTTGTGTCCCCTCTCGTCCAGCTTCAGGATGGCAGCTTCCCGTCTCATCCGGGTTTCCCTGTGAATGAAGTGCATCAGTATCAGTCATACAGTACAGGCCGTCCCCAAGTTACAGACATCTGACTTACAAATGAACCAATCTTGTTCGAAATTTGGGGACTATCTGACTCTAAGGTCCCATCTAAATCACCCTATATAATGCCATTTCATAGTGCAAATTAACTGCATTGAATTTTTATTTACAGCATTTATATTCCGCCCTTCTTTCTCACCCCGAAGGGGACTCACATTACACATATAGGCAAACATTCAATGCCTTTTAACATAGAACAAAGACAAAGAAACATAGACTCCGAGCTGGGCCTCGAACTCATGACCTCCTGGTCAGAGTGATTCATTGCAGTGATTCATTGCAGCTGCTCTCCAGCCTGCGCCACAGCCCGAGCCCGAATTGGATGCTATATTAGTGTAGGCAGGCACATATAATCTAGTTCAATATAGTTCAGTCTGTATTATATGACACTGGATCTACACTGTCATACAATCCAGTTTCTGAATCCAAATGATGCGCTTTGAATTGGATATCATGAGTCTAGTTCAGAGCAGGTAATCGTCAATCACATTTTATTGATTAGCCCATCGGCCGTATCAAAACATTTAGCACAGAGACATACATACAACATACAACCCGCGGTACAAAAGAAGTTAAAATAAACAAGCTGTTAACAAGATCCCGTTCAGGATTCTGGCCGGCCTTTTTTTTTTTTGGCAAAAAGATATAATGAAGTTTATTTGCCAAAAAAAGAAAAAAAAGAAACCCAGAATTAAAGTAAAATACATGATTGATGAAAGAAAGAGGGGAGGTCTAGCTACACCTGATTTAAAACTATACTATGAGGCAGCAGCACTATTGTGCGCCAAAGATTGGGCAAAACTTGAAAATAGCAAAATTTTGAATCTGAAGGGAATAGACCTGAGATTAACAGAGCAGGTAATCTGGATTCGGAAACTTGAGATACAATCTGCACTGCCCTATGATGCAGTTTGAACTGGATTAGATGGTCAATGTAGACTTGTAAAATGCAAACTGAACTGCACTGGATTGGATCATATGTGTTTACACTGCCAGTTCAAGCTGCAATATAATGGTAGTGCAGACGGGGCCTTAATCTGACCATATAATCCAGTTCAAGATGCATTTAGGATCGACTTGAGAAACTGCAATTTTATTGGTATCTATTTTTATTTCTGAAATTTACCACTCTCGGCTTATACTGGAGTCAATGTTTTCCCCGGTTTTTTTGTGGTAAAATTAGGTGCCTTGGCTTATACTCGAGTATATACAGTAATTTCTTCTTCTTCTTCTTCTTCTTCTTCTTCTTCTTCTTCTTATTATTATTATTATTATTGTTGTTGTTGACACAAATACATAGTATGACAGCAAACGAGATATATATGCTGGATTATTATTATTAGTAGTAGTAACACAAAGACATAGCATGACAGCAAACGAGATATATATGCTGGATTATTATTATTTTATTATGACACAGCAAACAAGATAGATATGCTGGATTTCGTATCACAAAATCACAAGTCGAACACTTATTATTATTATTATTATTATTATTATTGAGATTTTGTACATATTTATATGAAACTCTCTGTTCTTTAGGAAAATAGGAAGTGTTTATTTGGACATACCATGATACTTCAGACGTCAATGCAAGGGCGGATGCGATGGATAACTCTGAAGCTGTGAAGCCTTCCTCTTCCTCGCTGTTGAGAAATCAAAAAGGAGAGAATGGAAAATATCAGCAATTTTACCGATTTCAGAATTTTTCCCTTTGCTGCTACTGCCTCTGAATTGTCCGTAAGTGCATCTACACAGTGGAGTTAATGCAGTTTGGTGCCATGTTGCCTGCCATGGCTCAATGCTATGGAATCCTAATAGTTGTAGTTTTACAAGAGCTTTGGCCTTCTCTGCCTGTGAGTGCCCAAACTACAAATTGCAGGATTTAATAGCATTGAGTACTTGAGGCGCCATGGCAGTTAAAGTGGTATCGAACTGCTTTCTTTAACTTGTCAGCAACACAGAAGGAATATCTAGGTCTTGAACTCACCTTGTCTTGAATTTGGTTTTTCTTGTTCTGGAGGTCATTTGCAGATCTCGGTGCCGCTCTTCCTTTTGCTCCTCTTCCCTTCGTTGGAAAACGGTTCGGGTTTCCATGCTGGCGGGTGTTTTGGAATAATTTTCCCTGCCGGAATGACAACATCAAGATAATAAACAAATACAGCCTTTAAAAAAGTAGGGAAACAGAAGAAGAAGAAAGGGCAGGCAGTATGAGATCCTTAAGATAGTTTGGACTACAACTCCCATGTAACCCAAAACAGTAGCCCAGAATGATGGGATTTGCCATCTGATCTGGATGACACTAAAATAATAATAATAATAATACTAATAATAATAATAATAATAAATCCAGCATTTATTATTATTTATTATTATAATATTATAATATTATAATAATTTATTATTATATTATTATAATATGATGTATTTATTATTATTATATTGTATGACACAGCAAACAAGATAGATATGCTAGATTTATTATTATTATTTTTATTATGAAATCCAGCATATCTACAGTAGAGTCTCACTTATCCAACATAAACGGGCCGGTAGAATGTTGGATAAGCAAATATGTTGAATAATAAGGAGGGATGAAGGAAAAGCCTATTAAACATCAAATTAGGTTATGATTTTACAAATTAAGCACCCAAACATCATGTTATAAAACAAATTTGACAGAAAAAAGTAGTTCAATATGCAGTAATGCTATGTAGTAATTACGTATTTACAAATTTGGCACCAAAATATCACGATGTATTGAAAACATTGACTACAAAAATGCGTTGGATAATCCAGAACGTTGGATAAGCGAATGTTGGCTAAGCGAGACTCTACTGTATCTTGTTTGCTGTGTCATAATAAAATAATAATAATAAATCCAACATATCTATCTTGTTTGCTGTGTCATACAATATAATAATAACAAATACATCACACAGTCCTAGACACTTGGGAAGTGTTCGACTTGTGATTTTGTGATACAAAATCCAGCATATCTATCTTGTTTGGTGTGTCATAATAAAATAATAATAATAATAATAATAATAATAATAATAATAATAACCTATGCCTCAAGTATCACCTCCCTGCAGTTAAGAACTGGTGGGATCACAAACCTGCAAAGGTTGTGGAAAATGAATACTGTGGGACTTCCGAATCCAGACTGACAAAGTTCTGGAACACAACACACCAGACATCACAGTTGTGGAAAAGAACAAGGTTTGGATCATTGATGTTGCCATCCCAGGTGACAGTCGCATTGAAGAAAAACAACAGGAAAAACTCAGCCGCTATCAGGACCTCAAGATTGAACTTCAAAGACTCTGGCAGAAACCAGTGCAGGTGGTCCCAGTGGTGATGGGCACACTGGGTGCCGTGCCAAAAGATCTCAGCCGGCATTTGGAGACAATAGACATTGACAAAATTACGATCTGCCAACTGCAAAAGGCCACCTTACTGGGATCTGCACGCATCATCCGAAAATACATCACACAGTCCTAGACACTTGGGAAGTGTTCGACTTGTGATTTTGTGATATGAAATCCAGCATATCTATCTTGTTTGCTGTGTCATACAATGTCGTTGTGTCAATAATAATAATAATAATTTTATTTTTATATCCCGCTGTTGGGAATGGTGGGAGTTGAAGTCAAACAGACTTTACAACCTCTGAGGATGCCTGCCATAGATGTGGGTGAAACATCAGGAGAAAATGCTTCTGGAACATGGCCAGACAGCCCGGAAAACTCACAGCAACCGAGTCATTTTGGCCACGAAAGCCTTCAATAACACAATGCGCTTTCTATTTTAACTAGAGCCTATTATTTTGATGCTCGAAAGCAAGCAAGGGGTTTTAAAATAGCCCAAGGGTAGTAAGAGCATGAACACAATGCGCACAGGCTTAACAACACATGTGTTCCTATCACTCTTGAACTAGGAAAGGCTCAGATAGTTAGTTCTAAAAGCAAGGGAAGACAAACAAAGAAAACAATTATTTTCCTGGGTTGCTGTGTAGTTAGCACTCCTTGGCAGGGAAGACGAAAGACCGTGTCAAACTACAACTCCCAATATTCTATAGCAATGAGCCGTTGGAGCTAAAAGGGTGCCAAACTGCACTCATTCTACAGTGCAGATGCACATTAATGGAATCCTAGGAGTTGGTGAGGATCTTGTACAGACTTTATAAAACTACAACTCCCAATATTCCATAGCAATGAGCTGTAGAAGCTAAAAGGGTGCCAAACTTCGCCCATTCTACAGTGCGGATGCACATTCATGGAATCCTAGGAGTTGGTGAGGCCCTTGTACAGACTTTATAAAACTACAACTCCTAATATTCCATAGCAATGAACCATAGGAGCTAAAAGGGTGCCAAACTTCACCCATTCTACAGTGCAGATGCACATTAATGGAATCCTAGGAGTTGGTGAGGCCCTTGTACAGACCTTGTAAAACTACAACTCCCAATATTTTATAGCAATGAGCCATGGGAGCTAAAAGGATACCAAACTTCACCCATTCTACAGTGCAAATGCATATTAATGGAATCCTAGGAGTTGGAGAGGCCCTTGTACAGACCTTGTAAAACTACAACTCCCAATATTCCATAGCAATGAGCCATGGGAGCTAAAAGGGTGCCAAACTTCACCCATTCTACAGTGCAGATGCACATTCATGGAATCCTAGGAGTTGGTGAGTCCCTTGTACAGACTTTGTAAAACTACAACTCCCAATATTCCATAGCAATGAGCCGTGGGAGCTAAAAGGGTGCCAAACTTCACCCATTCTACAGTGCAGATGCACATTAATGGAATCCTAGGAGTTGGTGAGGCCCTTGTACAGACTTTATAAAACTACAACTCCTAATATTCCATAGCAATGAACCATAGGAGCTAAAAGGGTGCCAAACTTCACCCATTCTACAGTGCAGATGCACATTAATGGAATCCTAGGAGTTGGTGAGGCCCTTGTACAGACTTTGTAAAACTACAACTCCCAATATTTTATAGCAATGAGCCGTGGGAGCTAAAAGGGTGCCAAACTTCACCCATTCTACAGTGCAGATGCACATTAATGGAATCCTAGGAGTTGGTGAGGACCTTGTACAGACCTTGTAAAACTACAACTCCCAATATTCCATAGCAATGAGCCATGGGAGCTAAAAGGGTGCCAAACCGCACTCATTCCACAGTGTAGATGCACCTAAAGAAAGGCAGAAGTTTGGAAGGAGAGCATGTCTTACCTTGGATTCAAAAGGAGCAAATCTCCCGGCTGTAATGGCAATTCCAAAGGCAGGGAAAGGCAATGGTGCTGGTTCCGAGGAATGATCCACGGACAAAAGAGCGATGGTGTTGCCGTTCCCTTTCCGTGGCATCAAGGATGACAGTCTCCCCGCAAGAATGTGCCCAAGGATCAACTGCCCACCCTTCGCGGCCTGAAATATCGCATTATCTCATGTCACTTCAACGACAATGGAGAGGACCATCCGGGAGTTACGGTCCACAAACAGCTCTCTGCCCAGACAACCAAGATCATTTTTCCAAGGCCTGGGAGTATTTATGTCCATTGTCGGACCAGAAATAAGAAAGTGGAATGAGCATTGCCCCTTCCCGAAACCTTCCAACAAAGTGAATGTTTCTACTTTCCTATTCCTAACTTTGAATGTGGGTTGCTGTGAGTTTTCTGTGCTGTTATGTTCCAGAAGCATTCCTTCCTGACGTTTTGCCCATATCTATGGCAGGGGTTGTGAGGCCTGTTGGAAACCAGGCAAGTGGGGTTTATATATCTGTGGAATAATGTCCGGGGGGGAGAAAGAACTTGTATGTTTGAAACAAGTGTGAATGTTGCAATTGGCCACCTTGATTAGCATTGAAGAACCTTTCAGGTTCAAGGTCTGGCTGCTTCCTGCCTGGGATAATCCTCTGTTGGGAAGTGTTAGCTGGTCCTGATTTATTCATGTCTGTTTTCAGAGTTTTTCTTTAATTACTGTCTTGATTTTAGATTTTTTTAAAAATACTGGTAGCCAGATTTTGTTCAGAACTGACTCCTTGTCTTTGCTGGCATCCCACAGGCGATCTTTTTGCACATTGCCAGCTGGAAGGAACGCAGCAGTGGCCTTTTCGGACCGTCGGAATGGCATCAGCTGGCATGGGATCCCCCGGCGACGGCTCCGGAAAACATTCGGCATCAAGGGCTTGGAAGGCAGCCCTTGGCACCGTCCCCAGCCCTCCCTGTCATTTCACAGAAAGAGCAAACGAAACAGATGGCCAGCCCTTGAACAATTGCTTTGCGTGTATGTGTAAGTGTGTATGCGGCATGGAGGCAGGGTATAGCAACTGTCAGGGCTGTATGACCATGTTCCAGAAGCATTCTCTCCTGACGTTTCACCGACATCTATGGTAGTGGTTGTAAGGTCTTTTGGAAACTAAGCAAAATAATAATAATAAAAATAATAATAAAACTTTATTTATATACCGCCCTATCTCCCGGATGGGACTCAGGGCGGTTTACAGTCATAAAAGCAACACAAACATTACATAACAACATAATACAAAAGTGGGGTTTATATATCTGTGGAATAATGTCCAGGGTGGGAGAAAGAACTCCCAAGTGTGAATGTTGCAATTGGTCACCTTGATGATGATGATGATGATGATGATGATGATGATGATTATTATTATTATTATTGTTAACTTCATTTCTATCCTGCTCTTCTCACCCCGCAGGGGACTCAGAGCGGCTTACAACATACATTTAGGAAAAAATTTAATGCCTCATTATACAAAGCAAATAAAACATAACAAAATCAATAGAAACAACCAACATATAAATACAATTAAAAACCATTAACATTAAGATATTAAAACATAAAACAGCATCTAGATACACCCTACTAGCCCCTAGCCCCACTGCCCCAGCTAGCCCCCCCCCCCATGATCTTGAGGTCTTCTTTGAGGCTCCCTTGGATGGTGCTGGGCCTTTAAGCTTCAGAGCCTGGCTGCTTCCTGCCTGGGGGGAAAAACTCTAAAAACAGGGGAGTAAATAAAGAACAACACTCAGAAAATAGGCACAAATTCCAGGCACGAAACAATCAGGGCCAGCTAGCACCTCCCAGCAAAGGATTCCCTCAGGCAGGAAGTTGCCAGGCTTCAAAGCTTCAAGGCTATTCAGTGCTAATCGGGGTGGCTTCAAAGCCTGGCTGCTTACTGCCTGGGGGGAAAAAAACCTCTAAAATCAGGGAAGTAAATAAAGAACAACACTCAGAAAACAGGCATGAATTCCAGGCACGAAACAATCAGGGCCAGCTAGCATCTCCCAGCAAAGGATTCCTCCAGGCAGGAAGGCTGTCAGGCTTCAAAGCTGCAAGGCTATTCAATGCTAATCAAGGTGGCCAATGGCAACATTCACACATGTTTCAAATATGTTCTTTCTCCCACCCTGGACATTCCACGGATATATAAACCCCACTTTTGCCTAGTTTCCAACAGACCTCACAACCTCAGAGGATGCCTGCTATAGATGTGGGCAAAACTTCAGGAGAGAATGCTTCTGGAACATGACCATACATCTCGGAAAACTCACAGCAACCCAAAACCGATTTGATGAATCTATTCCATTTGAGTTAGGAGTAGGATTTTAACCTTGCGATACGACCCCCATAATTTCACAGCCTTTCAGGGGATTCTGGGTTATTGTTTCATTCACCTGAAATTAATTTTTTCCAATTAATTTTTTTTCTATCAGGGAACAAAGGCGTTTTCATTCCAACCGGACTTTATCTCCAATTTCGTGTGAGTACCATGCTTTCATTTCTTAAACAAACGGCTGCTGCAGATGATTTAATGGAAGGCTTACCACATTGTTATTATCATTATTATTAGTTTTATTACTCCTAGCTCCCTTGAGCACCGTATGGTGGAAATTATAGGTTACATATTATGGGCTAAATACACATTTAACCAGCGGATAACAAATAAAGCTTGTTCGCCGTTCTTCCTCAGATCTCTAATAGGTGAGGCAGATGGCTATTGACTTCTCCTTTTTAATGAAAGCTCTGTTTAATATAATGAAAAAGGAAGTTAATGGGAAGGAAAACATTGCAGGACACCTCCGCATCTTGCCAGAGCATGTTTTATGGTTCTGGGATTATCTGAAATCTGCTGCGAACGTCATGAAATATTCCCCGCGAAGCATTAGTCAGGGATTGTACGAATGGCGAGGTGCAGGAATCTGGCTCTGCCTTTTGCAAACTCAAAAGGAAACTTTGCACAAGGCTTGGAGCAAAGCCATTCCCATAAAACTCTCAATCTCAAGAAGGAAGGATTCCTGTCACGAAATCCTCCTTAGCATTAAACGTGTCCAAATATTCTGGTTGAACAGAACAGAATGGAAAAGAATAGAGTTGGAAGAGAACACCAAGGGCCATCCAGTCCAACCCCTTCTGCCAGGCAGGAAGAGTCAATCCAAGCCCTCCCGACAGATGGCCATTCAGCTTCTGTTCCAAAACCTCCGCATAGGGAAGGGGCCTCCAAGGGCCATCCAGTCTGACACCTTTCTGCCAGGCAGGAATAATAATAATAATAATAATAATAATAATAATAATAATAATAATAATAACAACCATATCCTCAGCTGTTGTAAGAAAATTGCACAGACAGACTACAAACAGAGGCACAACCATGTGGCCCAAATGATCCATTGGAACTTATGCCTCAAGTACCACCTCCCAGCAGCAAAGAACTGGTGGGATCACAAACCTGCAAAAGTATTGGAAAATGAGCACGCAAAGATACTGTGGGACTTCCGAATCCAGACTGACAAAGTTCTGGAACACAACACACCAGACATCACAGTTGTGGAAAAGAAAAAGGTTTGGATTATTGATGTCACCATCCCAGGTGACAGTCACATTGACGAAAAACAACAGGAAAAACTCAGCCGCTATCAGGACCTCAAGATTGAACTGCAAAGGCTCTGGAATAAACCAGTGCAGGTGGTCCCGGTGGTGATGGGCACATTGGGTGCCGTGCCAAAAGATCTCAGCCGGCATTTGGAAACAATAGACATTGACAAAATTACGATCTGCCAACTGCAAAAGGCCACCCTACTAGGATCTGCATCATCATCCAAGAATACATCACACAGTCCTAGACACTTGGGAAGTATTCGACTTGTGATTTTGTGATACGAAATCCAGCATATCTATCTTGTTTGCTGTGTCATAATAAAATAATAATAATAATAATAATAATAATAATAATAATAATAATAATAATACAATTTATTTATATTCTGCCCTTCTCCCCAAAGGGACTCAGAGCAGATTACAGTATATATAAAGCAGACAAAGGCAAACATTCAATGTCCTATTTACAAACACATACAGTGAGACAGACAACACAGGCAAAGGCAAAGGCTTCTCCTTTCATTTCCGGCTTTGGATGAGGTGCTCTTCTCCATTTTCAAGTCAAGAGCCTGCTTTGTTTACTCCTGGTTGTGTGGCTGGCGTGATTGCTTGGAGTGTCTTTTTTTTTGTCTTTTCCCGCCAAAGCGGTACCTATTTATCTACTCACATTTGCATGTTTTCAAACAGCCAGGTTGGCAGGAACTAGGGCTAACAGTGGTGATGAAGGTGTATTGGCAAAATATAATACTTGCATTGGAAACTATATATTGAATGTAATCATATTAAAAATAAGAAAAGGAAAAATGTAATCACAAGCAGAATTGTGTGCATATAGCCCCAAAATACACTCTGCTCAGCAAATAACTGTCTCCCCATAAGCAGGATCAAAGTTCACCCTAAGTGCCAGAGACATATGTCAAGTGTCAACAAGAATAGATAAGCTAATGGACAAAAGACAAATTAAGGCTTTTGGGATGTCAAGATATGACCTGGTGTCGTGTAGGAGTGCTAATGGCTCCCTAAAAGCTAAGATAGGGGGGAATTCCTTAATTAATGTGAACCCCTGAGAGCCTAGATAGGAAATTCCTTAGATAAGGCCTAATGGAGGGTCAGAGGTCTTGAAAAAGCCTATATTTTAGGAAAATGCAAAAGTAACTTTTAGTAAAGTGCAAAGTAAGACTTTTTTGACACTAATTGGTGATGGATAATGCCTAGATGACGTAGGAAAAGGGTATATAAAAACTTGTGTTTCTTTGTTCCGTACCTTCACTTTCCTGATTACAGGAGAAGGTCCTTTTTCTTATTGCTTATTCTCTCTGGCCACTGAGAATAAAACATCTTTTTTCTACAGCCACCGGAACTCTCTTTGTCTCATTACCTCAAACCTTTGTCTGCCATTTCAGTGGGAGCTCACTCCGTCCCACGGATTTTAACTGTCAAACTGCCGACCTTCAGATCAGCAGTTCTGCAATTCAGCAGCACTAGGGTTTAACCCATTGCGCCACCCATGATACAATCAAAACATTCCCAGCAGATGGCCATCCAGCCTCTGCTTAAACACCTCCAGAGAAGGAGGCTCCGATGGATTCTAAAGTAGCTCTTACTATCAGGATTTTTCCCCTTTGAATATTTAGGTGGAATCTCTTTTCCTGCCATTTGTACCCATTGCTCTGTATCCGAGTCTCTAGAGCAGCAGAGAGCTATCTGGGTTTAGTATTGGCTGTGGGTTTCGTATTCTGGGTCGTCCAGCTTGGGATAGTTAATTCCTTATGAATGCAGTGCTGTGTTTCCTAATAAACGTCTTCCTCTGTCCCGTGGTCCCACTGGATTTTCAGATCCAAGTCTTTGAAGAGGCCTGCAAAGAGTCCGCTGTTTGGAGCAGTGTCCAAGGCGTCCGCAACACTAACTGATTCGGGCTCGGTTTTTGATCCCTTATTTGCACAGTCTGTTGTTTGAAGGCCAAAAGAGGACCATCGGATAGTGTTTTCGGCAAACGACTCCCAGCCGTCCCATTGCTTTGCACTGTGATTGTGAGAGAGTTGAGCTGGTAAAAATAATGGTTGAGAATACGAGACGGAATCAATACCTATGGTAGCATTTGGGACGTTCCTCGGGGTGGCCTGCAACAGGTCCATGGGTTGCTTTCTATAGCTCCCTGTCATTCCCTCTGGAAGAGAGGAACGTTGTGATGGCATCACATCTTGGTTGTCTCGTTGTGGCTCCACGTTTTCTTGCATCAATGTTGGCTCTTCATTGGCCTTGTTCATCCAGCGCTGTTCTGGATTCTGCGCTTTGTAGATCCCGTTTATGGCGTCTCCGGCACAAGAAACAGGATCCGCAGCTCTCTGTGAGCTCACCTTGTTGGCACAACTGGTGCCTTGGATGCACAATCCGTAAGTCGAAGCCGAAGGGTTGCCATCCGTCACACATATTGGGCGGTGCTTTACGGTTTGCGGCGCATAAGACGCAGGAAGGTGATCCGCTGGAGCCACAGGTTGACTTATGTCCTCGAAGAAGGGCAGCTTGGCCTGTTCCTGGTAAATCGAATTGGTCAAAGCAAATACTTTTTGGTGCTTTTCCAGCTCTGCTAAAAGATTGGGGTTCGCCTCTCTCGCCAGTTGCATCTCTGGAAGATTTCGTCCGCATTTGGAAAGATTCTGCGGGATCAGGAATTGCTCCACTTTTGGCACCAGGGGTCGGAAGTGAGAAGTGCCCTTGAAATCCTGCCGGGAAGAAAATGAATTCATTAATAAATTAATGACTATATCTTGCCTTATGCCTGACATAGGAGCCAAGGTGCTTCACATCAAAATCAGATCAAGTCTTGTTATCATTTACTATACAGCCCAAACCAATATGTCTTGTTTTTTAGGCCTGTTCCTGGAGTTACTTGCAGCACCGATTCAGAAGAATGCATTAGATCAGTGGTTCCCAATCTATGATATTATTAACTGTTATAATATTCTCATTTTACATTGTATTACTGTTTTTATCTTTTTATACTGTGAATTGTGGTTACGTTGTTGTTTATTTTGTTCAATTACATTGTTCGGGCTTTTGACCCATGTAAACCGTGCCGAGTCCCCATGGGGAGATGGTGGCGGGATATAAATAAAGTTGTTGTTGTTGTTGTTGTTGTTATTATTATTATTATTATTATTTTATTATGACACAGCAAACAAAAAAAAATAAAGTTATTATTATTATTATTATTATTATTATTATTATTATTATTATTATTATTATGACACAGCAAACAAGATAGATATGCTGGATTTCATATCACAAAATCACAAGTCGAACTCTTCCCAAGTGTCTAGGACTGTGTGATGTACTTTCGGATGATACGTGCAGATCCCAGTAGGGTGGCCTTTTGCAGTTGGCAGATCGTGATTTTGTCAATGTCTATTGTTTCCAAATGCCGGCTGAGATCTTTTGGCACGGCACCCAACCAACATTTGGAAATTTATTATTATTATTATTATTGGAGACTAGTGGTCTCCAAGAACTAAAATATGGTCCTCGGCCTCACCGTTACTACATAGTTGCAGCGAGATCTAAGGCAATGGGGATGTTGGGAGGGGAAAAGTTGACTACCCACAAAAGGCGCGACAACAAGCCTCCTGACTCCTGCTTCTCCTCCTCCTCTCTCCCCCTGAGCGGAGCCGTTCCATGTGATGTCTGGATGTCTTTGTTTTTAGGCCTGAGGTAGTCTATCTAATGCAGTCCCCGGCCTTTTTTTTGACCAGGGACCACATTGACTACGGACCACTATCCAACATTAGTGCCAAAATGGTTACGAATCAGTTTTTGGTCAACTTTAGATTCAGTTTGGTTATTTGGGATGCTGATTCAGAAAATTGCATTAGATAGACCACATCAGCTCTAGATTATCAAATCTGTGGGCGAAAAGATGGCAACTACTGGATGGCATATGTCCTGTATCAGAAACGAGAGCTGATGTGGTTTATCCAGTGCAGTTTTCTGAATCAGCACCCCAAATAACCAAACCGAATCTAAAGTTGACCAAATTGATTTGTAACCCTTTTGGCACTAATGTTGGAGAGTGGTCCCTGGCCAAAGTGGTCCCTGGTCAAAAAAAGGTTGGGAACTGCATTAGATGGACGACATCATCTCTAGTTTCTTAGATATGGTTATTATAGTTGTCTATGGGCAAGTAGATGACAACTGGTAGATGCCATATGTACTATATCTCAAAAACTAGAGTCGGTTGGGGAAAATAATCCCCTTTCCTACGATAGGATAGAATAATCCTTTCCCTATTTGATACTGTACCAACATTCCCAGGAAAACAACAGTCACATAAACAATTGCAAGGATTTTCTTTGCTTCTTTGTTACTGTTAAACTATTATATTAAACTATTGCAACTACAATTCCTGGGAGTACAATAGGAGTACTTACTAAAGCTGTCGGCTGCTCCAAAGTGTACCGTTTGATGTACTTGTCAACCAAGTAGTACATGGTTCCAAAGCTCAACGCGATCATAAAAAGGATCACCACAAACAAATACGGCATCCAGGTGCGGTCTGCAAAGAGGAAAGAGGCCATCAGTGGTCATACTTGGGAACACCGCATTAATTCTATGGTAGCCTGTGTTGGAATTAGGAAACCAATTTGGCTGCATGCACACAACGGGTGTGTTTGGACGTCGCAACAAGTCAGAACTCCAAATAATTCCGGCGTGTTACGAACGTGCCAAAGCGTGGGCGCATCCTATCATTCCTTCCCCGATGGAAATGGGAGCAGCTCAAGAATTTAGAAGGCATGCAGAATTGACAGATGGCAAAACAGATAAACTACTTTAGCTGCTCCTTCTCAGAGAAACAAACAAACGTTGCGAGCAGTGCTATCTTTCACTGCGTTCAGTGCAAAACGGAACAATTGGGTCCAAACTTGGCTCTAGTTTTCATGTTGGTACCATCAGATAAGAGCTCCCAGTGGTACAGCGGATTAAACCGCTGAACTTGCAAACCAAAAGGTTCAAATTCGGGGAGCAGAGTGAGCTCCTGCTGTTAGCCCCAGCTTCTGCCAACCTAGCAGTTCAAAAGCATGCAATTGTAAAAGGCGAAAGATTTATACTAATCTGAAGAGAAACCAGAGTATACTGTGGATGCTGAAGCTAATGGACATCAAAAACATGGATGTATTAACACAAAAAATATCACAGAGCATCTCGTCAAGACAGTGGACTGATTGGAACAAACTGAGACAATATTTATCAAGAAGTGACATAGAACTTTTGCGATTTCTGTTCACAGAAATTCTTAGACTTCAGGTTAGACTTCAAGGCCCCATGTAAGCCGCCCCGAGGTATAATGGGGCGGGGTATAAAAATAAAGTTATTATTATTATTATTATTATTATTATTATTATTATTATTATTATTATATATGGTGACCTGCCGAAAATATTAAATGTAAAAGGTTGATTGACAAGGCAATACAGAGGAGCTGGAAGTGGATATAGGGTTTTGCTTTTTTTTTGTTTTTTTATTTTTTTCTGGGTTTTTTTTCTTTTTTTTCTTTTTTCTTTTTTTTCTTCTCTTCTCTTTTGTTTTGTCTATTTTTCCAACATGCTTCTTTTGTATTTTATGTACATGTTAAAATCATAAATATTAAATATTAAATGTAAAAGGTTGATTGACAAGGCAATACAGAGGAGCTGGAAGTGGATATAGGGTTTTGCTTTTTTTTTTTGTTTTTTTATTTTTTTCTGGTTTTTTTTTCTTTTTTTCTTTTTTCTTTTTTTTTCTTCTCTTCTCTTTTGTTTTGTCTATTTTTCCAACATGCTTCTTTCGTATTTTATGTACATGTTAAAATCATAAATAAAATATTTAATAAATAAATAAATAAAATAGAATTTTTTTTAAAAAAAAGCATGCAATTGTGAGTAGATCAATAGGTACTGCTCCAGCGGGAAGGTAACAGCACTCCATGTAATCATACCAGCCACATGACCTAGGAGGTGTCTAAGGAAAACGCTGGCTCTTCGGCTTAGAAATGGATATGAACACTAACTCCTAGAGTCGGACACAACTAGACTTGATATCAGGGGAAAACGTTTACCTTTACCTTACTTCAGATAACACACCAAGGTGTATGACTTTGGGTGTATCCACACTGTAGAATTAATGTGGATTGATACCACTTGAATTATATGGCGCAATACTATGGAATCCTGGATGTTGTAGTTTGGTAAAGCACTTTCAGTCTTTGAAAGAAAAGTTGAAAAGTAGAACTACAGCTCCCAGGACCGCAGAGCATTGAGCCAAGGCAGTGAAAGGGCTCGGGCTGTGGTGCAGGCTGGAGAGCAGCTGCAATGAATCACTGCAATGAATCACTCTGACCAGGAGGTCATGAGTTCGAGGCCCGCTCGGAGCCTATGTTTGTCTTGTCTTTGTTCTATGTTAAAAGGCATTGAATGTTTGCCTATATGTGTAATGTGATCCGCCCTGAGTCCCCTTCGGGGTGAGAAGGGCGGAATATAAATGCTGTAAATAAAAAAAAGTGGCATCAAACTGCATTAAGTGTACAGTGTAGATGCGCTCCGGGTGATTATACATCTTGATTTGAATGGCATATTGGACAGATAAACAGGCAGATAGAATGAAAACTGGTTAAATTAAGTTAGTTAGATCGGAAGTACAGTAGAGTCTCACTTATCCAACACTCGCTTATCCAACGTTCTGGATTATCCAACGCATTTTTGTAGTCAATGTTTTCAATACATCGTGATATTTTGGTGCTAAATTCGTAAATGCAGTAATTACTACATAGCATTACTGCGTATTGAACTACTTTTTCTGCCAAATATGTTGTATAACCTGATGTTTTGGTGCTTAATTTGTAAAATCATAACCTAATTTGATGTTTAATAGGCTTTTCCTTAATGCCTCCTTATTAACCAACATATTCGCTTATCCAACATTCTGCCGGCCCGTTTATGTTGGATAAGTGAGACTCTACTCTAGTTGAATGGGAAAATTAACCCGGTGAACAAGAGGAACGAAAATGGGACTCTTCTTGGGATATTATCTAAACTTTTTAACAGCCTTGGAAGTTTATTATTTACTAGCAAGTTATGGAAGCAGAGATAATTCCTTTGGCTTCAGTTTGCACATTGCTCCTTTCGACCTTGTGCCAGGTTTCGATTCGCTGGTAGAAGGTTTTGCTTTGTTTTCCATCCAACTTATACTATTTGAGAGGCAGGTAAGTCCTTGAAGAATAATATCACCTGTTGATGTCGTCAATGGTTACTGTATTTGCATGTGGAGCTTCAGATCTCAACTTGTGAGATTGCATTGCATTTCTGCACTACATCTCTAAATACATGTGGGCAAACCTGCAGGTTTTTGCATCGCAGCAGCGAACGCCCACTTGGGAAAATACCTCTGCACAAACACCTATGTACTACAGCTTCCTCATCCCCAGATGAATCCAAAGGAAACTTGCAAAACTTATAATCAGATCAGAAAGACAGGCAGCCCTTCACCTGGTAAAGTCCTCACTCGAAAGTGAAAGGGCTCGCTGGTTTTCTTGGACGTTTTGATGCGGATTTCTCCATTGTATTCGGTGTCTGCTTCCAAATCCGTGAGTTCAAATTCACCGACTTTTACAGTCTTGACCCACTGTAAAAAGAGAACGACAAAGGAGTGATGCAATGATGCAAATATCCAGATCTTTGGGATTCAGAAACTGGATTATATGGCAGTGCAGACGCAAGTGAGAATAATGCAATTGGCCACCTTGATCAGCATTGAATAGCCTTGCAACGTCAAAGCCTAACTGCAATGATGCAAGTATCCAGATCTCTGCGATTCAGAAGCTATATGGCAGTGTAGGTGCAAGTGGGAATAATGCAATTTTCCACCTTGATTAGCATTGAAGAGCCTTGCAGTGTCAAAGCCTGACTGCAATGATGCAAGTATCCAGCTCTGGGATTCACAAACTGGATTATATGGCAGTGTAGATGCAAGTGAAAATAATGCAATTTTCCACCTTGATTAGCATTGAACAGCCTTGCAACGCCAAAGCCTGACTGCAATGATGCAATGATGCAAGTATCCAGATATTTGGGATTCAGAAACTGGATTATATGGCAGTGTAGATGCAAGCAGGAATAATGCAATTGGCCACCTTGATTAGCATTGAACAGCCTTGCAATGTCAAAGCCTGACTGCAGTGATGCGATGATGCAAGTATCCAGATCTTTGGAATTCAGAAACTGGATTATATGGCAGTGTAGATGCAAATGGGAATAATGCAATTGGCTACCTTGATTAGCATTGAATAGCCATGCAACGTCAAAGCCTGACTGCAATGATGCAAGTATCCAGATCTTTGGGATTCCGAAACTAGATTATATGGCAGTGTAGATGCAAGTGAAAATAATGCAATTTTCCACCTTGATTAGCATTGAACAGCCTTGCAACGCCAAAGCCTGACTGCAATGATGCAATGATGCAAGTACTGTATCCAGATCTCTGGGATTCAGGAACTGGATTATATGGCAGTGTAGACGCAAGTGAAAATAATGCAATTAGCCACCTTGATTAGCATTGAACAGCCTTGCAATGTCAAAGCCTGACTGCAATGATGCAATGATGCAAGTACAGTAGAGTCTCACTTATCCAACATTTTGGATTATCCAACGCATTTTTGTAGTCAATGTTTTCAATACATTGTGATATTTTGGTGCTAAAGCCTGACTGCAATTATGCAATTATGCAAGTATGCAGATATTTGGGATTCAGAAGCTGGATCATATGGCAGTGCAGATAGAGCCCCCACTTATCACATGCAAGTGGGAATAATGCAATTGGCCACCTTGATTAGCATTGAATAGCCTTGCATTGTCAAAGCCTGACTGCAATGATGCAAGTATCCAGACCTTTGGGATTCAGACACTGGATTATATAGCAGAGTAGATGGGGCCCCCAAGTATCAGAGGCAAGTGGGAATAATGCACTTGTATTATATTATATTGTAACCTCCAGTGGGAACGTGTTATAGAGTCATTCATAGAAAATGCTTAGAAGGGACAATTATTTTGGATGCAGGTAGGTGAAACAGTGAGAATGGTGTGATGGAAGCACTCTTGAATGAACCACAATTGGAGAGATAGAATAGCCCAAACTGCCATTCCCTTGACCCCATTTCCATCTTACCTTCTGCTGTGTCTTTGGGGAGAAGACTATTATTTCATACTCGACGCTGGTGCCAATCTTACTGAAGATCTTTACCACGGTCAAGGTCTGGTTGTCTCCATCCCTCAGAGGGCTCATTGGTGGCTGGATGAAGAACTGGATGGACTGGGTGCTGGGGATGCACTTCACCTCTGGCTTCCCAATATTCGCTGAAGGGAGGAAGACGGAGGAGAAAGAAATGAGGGATTTTTCTTTAAAGGGCTGAAGATCAATGCTGTGTTTTGGTTTTGCTTCTTAAGCCATGTGTTAGGCCTTAAATGGCCTATAAGGTGTAAAAGTACGGTGCAATTGTCCTAGCTGTTCTGGCCACAGCCAGCTTGGCAAATGGTCACCAATTCTGGGAGCTGAAGTCCAAAACCAAAGTTTGGAAAACAAGACCAAGTGTCATACCCCAGCCACCTTTGGCTTCTGAACCTGATCCAGAAATGAACTTTAACTAGGATGAAGCTTATTCTGACTTTTTACCTAGTCCACAGAGCTCTTTTCAATTACAGCTGCCGGCTGTTGAGAGCTCGAGTGATTCCTTAATTGGGAAAGAAAGTGAAAATATTACTCCCATGGCTGAACCAGATGTTCTTAGTTCCCCAGAGAATGTGTCCTTCAACAGAAGGGAGTTTCTGCATCGCCAGAGATCTGAAAAACAAGGCTCCGCAGGAGTAACCGTTTGGCATCTCGAGGGGATAATAGATAGAAGGTTTTCCCTTGAGAAACTTTAGGGAGTTTGGCTTTCCTTGGTTATGATCAATTTGGGTTCCATAAAAGTGTTTTACACCGTGGACACTTTGCGGTGTCAATGTTGCTATTTCCTGAGAAAGGTTCACCAACTCTAGCTCCTGCTTCTTCCAAGCCAAGTTTCCAGATCTTGGCGGCCAAGCCGAGCCGCAACTCCTGAGAGTAAGTCTACTTTCTTGCCTTGTTCCTGAACCAAGTTTTGCCTCAGCTTCATCACGTTCCTGCTTTGATATCAAGAACTTTCTAGTGACTTTGGACTTTGTTATTCAGTCTTGCTTCCTTGTTGTTCCCCGCTCAAGAACTTTCCAACAGTTTTGAGCGTGTTTCGGTTTCTGGACTTTGGACAATAATATTGGACATTTCCCTTCAATTCTTTGGACTAATTCATACCTTTTCATAAAGGACTATTATATGCTCAACCTTTCCACCTATTCATTCCTGAATTTATAATTGTTTTAATAAAGATATTATATGATTATTGGTCTCTGTCTGGTTTCCCAGTGCTCACGCTGCCTTGAGGTGCAACACCAAGTTTGGAAAACACTGCTGTAGAGTGGTTTGATCCTCCAGATGTTTTGTGTGTCAACTCCCAAAATTCATGAACATTGACTATAGCTAGAGGACCAAAGTTTAGGAACCATTGCCTTGGAGGATATTATGGGGCAGTTTTATATCGCCAGGTCCCACCAAATAACTCTTGCAGGCCACCCATGGTCCACGGCACTTACTGTCCATCCCGGGGTGAAACCTTGGGGACATGGCCCAGTTGGAGGTGCAACAATCGGGGACGTGGGCCCGCACTTGGGCGTAGAAGCGCTCGGAGAAGTTCTCCGTCTCGTGGGTGAGGTCGCAGAAGAGCCGGGTGACGTTCTGGCATTCGCTTTTTTCCTGCCATGGCTCCCCGTACCTAAAACGAGAGACAAAGCCAGCTTCTTATAAAATGCCTCTTGTGTTGTATGAGGGCAGATCAGGAATATGATGGCTGAAAAGGACTTTATCGCACAAGGCAGGCAAATTGGCATTGCAGTTGGGTTTCAAGAGTATGTGGAAGTTTGGAATGGAAAACCAGTGTCATTGTGGAGAGAGGTGTGATATTGTCAGTGCTCAACATGAATGAGCTAATGTGACTATCGCAGAATAGTGGCTTGGTGTGATAAAGTCCTCAATGTACGGTAATTCATTTGTGTTGCAGCGGTGAACCAGAGGAATTGCGCTATTTGAGACGGGCTAATCAAAGTTGCGATATCAAAGGTGCTCAACACAAAATGTATCAATTCTCTATATTAATGAGAATATAGCAGAACAGCAGCTTGGTGTGAGCACTCCCCCCCCCCCCCCCAAGGTCTAACGGCCATTCTGGAGCAGAATGAAGAAGGCGGGGCCAGGAAGACATCTTTCCACCATGTCTCCTGTATCAATTTAATGATATAATGATATACAATAATATTATACTATACTAATATTATAATATATTGTATATACATGTAATATTAATAATATTATGATGTATTACAATGTAATAATAATTATAATTCACTATTATAATTGTATATTTATATTACATGCAATATTTCTAATAATATTCCAATATAGTTGTATAATATAATATATTGTATGTATATATACAGTAGAGTCTCACTTATCCAACATTCACTTATCCAACGTTCTGGATTATCCAACGCATTTTTGTAGTCAATGTTTTCAATATATCGTGATATTTTGGTGCGAAATTCGTAAATACAGTAATTACTATGTAGCATTACTGCATATTGAATTATTTTTTCTGCCAAATTTGTTGTATGACGTGATGTTTTGGTGCTTAATTTGTAAAATCATAACCTAATTTGATGTTTAATAGGCTTCTCCTTACTCTCTCCTTATTATCCAACATATTCGCTTATCCAACGTTCTGCCGGCCCGTTTATGTTGGATAAGTGAGACTCTACTGTACTTGTAAACCGCCCTGAGTCCCCTTCGGGGTGAGAAGGGCGGTATATAAATGTCGCAAATACATAAATAAATAAATAAATAAAGTCCTCTATGCCTTTCATTTGCATTGCAAGGAAGTGTGATAGCAATGTGCTCAATGCACAATGTATCCATTCTCTATCCCAGGGCTCCTCAAACTCTTTAAGTGGAGGGCCGATTCACAGTCCCTGAGACTGTTGGGGGGTTGGACTATGATGAAATAGTAAAAAAAATAGGATTGTTTTTGTGTGCCTTCAAGTCATTTCAGACTTAGGTCAACCCTAATATAAGATCTGTTTTTGCAGGGGATTGGACTGGATGGCCCGTGAGGTCTCTTCCAACTCAACGATTCTATGATTCTATGATTCTAAGACCATAGGTAAACAAAGAGACCTCCAAAGACCACCTAGATGGTCTCATAAGACCATAGGTAAGGAAAGGGACCCTCAATGGACACCTAGACGGTCTCATAGGACCATAGGTAAGGAAAGTGACCTCCAAAAGCCATCTAGATGGTCTCATAAGGCCGTAGCTAAGCAAAGAGACCTTCAAAGACCATCTAGATGATCTCATAAGACCATTGGTAAGGAAAGGGACCCTGAAAGGCCATCTAGATGATCTCATCAGGCCATCAGAAGACCATAGTTAAGGAAAGGGACCCTCAAAGACCATCTAGATGGTTTCATAAGACTATAGGTAAGGAAAGGGGCCCCCAAAGGCCATCTAGATAATCTCATAAAACCATAGGTAAGGAAAGGGACGTTCAAAGGCCATCTAGACAGTCTCATAGGACCATAGGTAAGGAAAGTGACCTCCAAAAGCCATCTAGATGGTCTCATAAGGCCATAGCTAAGCAAAGAGATCTTCAAAGACCATCTAGATGATCTCATAAGACCATTGGTAAGGAAAGGGACCCTGAAAGGCCATCTAGATGATCTCATCAGGCCATCAGAAGACCATAGTTAAGGAAAGGGATCCTCAAAGACCATCTAGATGGTTTCATAAGACTATAGGTAAGGAAAGGGGCCCCCAAAGGCCATCTAGATAATCTCATAAAACCATAGGTAAGGAAAGGGACATTCAAAGGCCATCTAGACAGTCTCATAGGACCATAGGTAAGGAAAGTGACCTCCAAAAGCCATCTAGATGGTCTCATAAGGCCATAGCTAAGCAAAGAGATCTTCAAAGACCATCTAGATGATCTCATAAGGCCATAAGTAAGCAAAGAGACCTCCAAAGACCAAGTAGACTTAGGTCAACCCTAAGTCTAAAGTTTAGGACAGGGGCCAGGTCAATGACAGGGGCCAGGTTTGGGGACCCCTGCTCTATCCTAACTCAACTAATGTTGGAGCTGATGGTGGCAGAATTTTAGTCTGAACTTGAAAGAAGCGATCCTCCAAATAGGTTCAGTACCTAGGAAAGCTGCCTTAAGATCCAGACTAAATCTTGGTGCAGATTCAGGAACCAGATGAGATGGATTTCATTGCAAACTACACCGACCACCAGTGAGAAAGCCAAAGCCCTTACTTTTTATACTGTACATCATACAGCGTCCCCGGAGGGGTCTCCTCACCACCTTTCCACACGAAGATGTTTTCAAAGTTTGTGGACTTAAATGTTGCCTCCAAAATGAGCGGCGATCTCTCCGTCTGTGACGTCCCTGCAGGAACAAATGAGAAATTTGATCAGAAGTGAACTACACCTCATCACAATCCATTTCATTGGGTTTTTAAAAAATTGCCTACTCAAACCTCATGGAAGTGGGTCTTGTCTTAGGTCCAAGGACAAGAGGTTTCCCACCAGAGTGGAAATCATCTATCGGACAGATTGAAAGGCAAAAGCAAGGTTACAACAAATTATGTTATAGAACTACAATATGCCGATGATAACGTTGCCTATGCGCATTCAGAAGAAGACCTACAAGCCACTCTAAACAACTTTGCAAAAGCATACGAGTTGCTCGGCCTCTCATTGAACATCGAGAGAACCAAAGTGCACCAGCCAATCCTTCTGTAGAGAAAGGCGGGGTAGAAATAAGGTAAATAAATATACCGTATATACTCGAGTATAAGCCTAGTTTTTCAGCCCTTTTTTAAGACTGAAAAAGCCCCCCTCGGCTTATACTCGGGTAAGGGTCCTGGTTGGCTTATATTTGGGTCAGCTTATACTCGAGAATATATGGTACATTTATTATTGGTATTATTACATTTATTATTTTTCCCTATTATTGTTGCTACTATTACATTTATTTTACACTATTTTTATTATTATTAATAATAATATATTTATTATTTCACTCTGATATTATTATTATTATTATTATTATTATTATTATTATTATTATTATTATTATTTTACTCTATTTATTACCACAGTGGAGTCTTACTTATGCAAGCCTCGCTTATCCAAGCTTTTGGATTAGCCAAGCCATTTTTGTAATAATAATAATAATAATAATTTATTTATACCCCGCCACCATCTCCCCGTGGGGACTCGGGGTGGCTCACATGGGGCAGCGGCCCAAACAACATAAGGACAAAATATAAGCAACATAATACAAATCACAATATAAAAAAGATAAAATAGTAGTACAATATATCAATTAAAACAACAATACAAGATAAAAAATTGCATTTAAAACACATAAATGGTATTTATTTGTAGTCAATGTTTTCAATATATCATGATATTTTGGTGCTACATTCGTAAATACAGTAATTACTACATAGCATTACTGCGTATTGAACTACTTTTTCTGTCAAATTTGT
Source organism: Anolis carolinensis (assembly GCF_035594765.1). Taxonomy (NCBI): domain Eukaryota; kingdom Metazoa; phylum Chordata; class Lepidosauria; order Squamata; family Anolidae; genus Anolis; species Anolis carolinensis. The sequence goes on along the minus strand of NW_026943821.1, from coordinate 22,561,807 downwards.
TGTATAACATGATGTTTTGGTGCTTAATTTGTAAAATCATAACCTAATTTGATGTTTAATAGGCTTTTCCTTCATCCCTCCTTATTATTCAACATATTTGCTTATCCAACATTCTACCGGCCCGTTTATGTTGGATAAGTGAGACTCTACTGTAGATATGCTGGATTTCATAATAAAAATAATAATAATAAATCTAGCATATCTATCTTGTTTGCTGTGTCATACAATATAATAATAATACAGTAGAGTCTCACTTATCCAACATAAACGGGCCAGCAGAATGTTGGATAAGCAAATATGTTGGATAATAAGGAGGCATTAAGGAAAAGCCTATCAAACATCAAATTAGGTTATGATTTTACAAATTAAGCACCAAAACATCATGTTAGACAACAAATTTGGCAGAAAAAGTAGTTCAATACACAGTAATGCTATGTAGTAATTAGTGTATTTATGAATTTAGCACCAAAATATCACGATATATTGAAAACATTGACTACAAAAATGCGTTGGATAATCCAGAATGTTGGATAAGCGAGTGTTGGATAAGTGAGACTCTACTGTAAATACATCATATTATAATAATATAATAATACATTATTATAATAGGCTTTTCCTTAATCCCTCCTTATTATCCAAGATATTCGCTTATCCAAGCTTCTGCTGGCCCGTTTAGCTTGGATAAGTGAGACTCTACTGTATATAAATAAATATATTTCAGCATGAATTCTGTCATTAGGAGTGTCAGTGAGAAAACAAACAGTTCCAAGTGCCATGGTGACCACTTGGAGAGGTGTATAGGTTTTCTGAGACAAACAAGACTTTCAAGTTTTAGGAGAGAGATCCGCCGTTGCCTTTGACCCATTGAACACTCACGGCTCTGTCCGTTGTTGCTCCACAACAGTTTGCTTATAAAAGAGAATAAAAGGCCTATAGAAACTCATGGTTCACAGAAAGGAACACGCTTCTCTGGGGTTTTCCCAGGGCTACATTGGAATGCAGCAAAGGCGGAACCTGGAGCCCAAGGTGCCAACTCCTTCCTTATGTTGCTTAAGACGTGTGACAACCAAAGACACTGAGACACATTCTGGGGTGGCAAACAGCAAAGAGTCACTTTCCTGTATCAATTTCAATCTTTCTTCCAAAAAAAAAAACCCAAAAACCGTAGAAAAGTGTCCATGGAGGTGACTGCACTGGGTGACATCGATCCTAGTGATGTTATTGGTCAATTTAGTCCATTATTGTAAACTGCAGTCCGGAAAAGTGACAATTCCAGATTCGAATCTGAGAGTGGAGTGAACACCCACTGTTAGCCCCAGCTTCTGCCAACCTAGCAGTTCGAAAACATGCAAATGCAAGTAGATCAATAGGTACTGCTCAGGCGGGAAGGTAACGGCGCTCCATGCAGTCATGCCAATGGCCACATGACCTTGGAGGTGTCTACGGACAACGCCGGCTCTTTGGCTTAGAAATGAAGATGAGCACCAACCCCCATAGTCAGACATGACTGGACTTAACGTCAGGGGAAACCTTTACCTATTATTATTATTATTATTATTATTATTATTATTATTATTATTATTATTATTTACCTTATTATTATTATTATTGACACAACGACATTGTATGACACAGCAAACAAGATAGACATGCTGGATTTCGTTTCACAAAATCACAAGTCGAACACTTCCCAAGTGTCTAGGACTGTGTGATGTATTTTTGGATGGTGCTGCAGATCCCAGTCGGGTGGCCTTTTGCAGCTGGCAGATCGTAATTTTGTCAATGTCTATTGTTTACAAATGCCGGCTGAGATCTTTTGGCATGGCACCCAATGTGCCGATCACCACCGGGACCACCTGCACTGGTTTCTGCCAGAGTCTTTGAAGTTCAGTCTTGAGGTCCTGATAGCGGCTGAGTTTTTCCTGTTGTTTTTCGTCAATGTGGCTGACACCTGGGATGGCAACATCAATGATCCAAACCTTTTTCTTTTCCACAACTGTGATGTCTGGTGTGTTGTGTTCCAGAACTTTGTTGTTGTTGTTATTATTATTATTATTATTATTATTATTATTATTATTATTATTATTATTATTATTATTATTATATGGAGCCCCCGGGGGCACAGTGGATTAAAACCTTGTGACTTGAAGGTTGGGTTGCTGACCTGAAGGGTTATTTATTTCGTGTCAAAAGCATTGGTACAGCAAATACATTTCAAATAATGGAAATAAAATAAAAAAGAAAAGAAATCACAAGCAACTAAATAGTTTTGGACCAAAAGCGGGCAACAGCAACCGCATTGTCTGTAGCTTTAAACAACTTTAAACAACAACACCTGAAGGGTGCCAGGTTAGAATCCAACCCGGGGAGAGTGCGGATGAGCTCCCTCTGTCAGCTTCAGCTCCATGCGGGGACATGAGAGAAGGATGGTAAAAACATCAAAACATCCGGGCGTCCCCTGGGCAATGTCCTTGCAGGTGGCTGATTCTTTCACACCAGAAGCAACTTGCAGTTACTCAAGTCTCTTCTGACTTCTTCTTCTTCTTCTTCTTCTTCTTCTTCTTCTTCTTCTTCTTCTTATTATTATTATTATTAGAAACACAACAAGATGAGTCCACAGCAGACACTCTGCTGGCTGTTGTATTGGATCACACGCCGGACACTTCCCAAGTGTTTAGGACTTTTATTATTATTATCATTCTTCTTCTTCTTCTTCTTCTTCTTTTTCTTCTTCTTCTTCTTCTTCTTCTCATTATTATTATTATTATTATTAGAAACACAACAAGATGAGTCCACAGCACACACTCTGCTGGCTGTTGTATTGGTTCACACGACAGACACTTCCCAAGTGTCTAGGACTTTTATTATTATTATCATTCTTCTTCTTCTTCTTCTTCTTCTTCTTCTTCTTATTATTATTATTATTAGAAACACAACAAGATGAGTCCACAGCACACACTCTGCTGGCTGTTGTATTGGATCACACGACAGACACTTCCCAAGTGTCTAGGACTTTTATTATTATTTTCATTCTTCTTCTTCTTCTTCAATTATTATTATTATTATTATTATTATTATTATTATTATTATTATTATTATTATTATTATTTTGCGAGGTCTTTTGCCTTCTCTGCCAAAAAGTGCCGTGCCTCGCCAAGCTACAAATCACGGGATGCATGGAGCCAGGGCAGTTTAAGTGTGTCAAACTATTAAGTGGTGTCAAACTATTTTCATTCCTCAGTCCACGTGCGTCGTCGAAGGCACAAAACTAAACTGAAAAAAGACTTTTTCACATTATGGAAACCGAAGGTGAGTTACTTACCCACTAGGGAACATAACACGCCAAAGATGAGAAGTTCCTTCATTGAGAGTCTGGCAGGATCAGTCTGCGAAGTGACACCTCTAATACCTAGTCCTGGATGTCTTGTTTATGGGAAGGTGCCGAATTCGAGTCCTGGTGTATGTCGGCTACTCGTTGGCTAGCATGTGGCCTCGGGTGGCACAGCAGCGCATGGGGCAGAAAGGGCACACCGGTGGGTGCGAATGCCGGCCCGCTTCCCGACGTGTGCGCCAGAGGCAAACTGTGGCACATGAGTCGAAGAGTCAGGTCTCTCCACGGCATTGTGACCCAAAGCCAAGTGCATTTCCTGATAAGGCGCTTCCTGCTTGCATTCCTCACAAGGGAGGCCAGTTTTTCTGGTCCGGTGGCTTTTTCTTCTTTTGCTTCCCCTACTTCAACTGGCAGAAGGAGAACTACACACCTTAAGCTGCGGTTGCCAAGACTTCTGCAATCCCGTTGCTCCTCTTTCAGGTGGTGGAAAGAGAAACCATTCTGAAAAAGCACTACCACGCTTTTCAGACGGCCTTCTATAGCCATTCCGTATTTGTTGTGTCCAAAAAGTCATGTATTTGTAACCACCAGATGAAATGAACTCTTGAGTTACCATTTGGAATAATAAATACAGAGGACAGGGCAAATCTCCCGTATCCAAAATGCTTGGATCAGAAGCATTTTGGATCTTTGAGGATTTTGGAATTCCTGTCTTTAGTTATAGATGTCTTGGAGATGGGACTCAGGTCTAAACGCACAATTCATTGATATTTCCTATACATTTGAAGGTTATTTGAGACAGTATTGTGCATGAAGCCAAGTTTGTGTCCACTGAAACATCAGAAAACAAAGGCATCACTATCTCAGCCACCCACAGGGAGCGTTTTGGAGTTGATATCTAGCCATAGGAGCCCCGGTGGCGAAGTATGTTAAAACACTGAGCTGCTGAACTTGCAGACCGAAAGGTCCCAGGTTCAAATCTTGGGAGAATGAGCACCTGCTGTTAGCCCCAGCTTCTGCCAACCTAGCAGTTCGAAAACATGCCAATGTGAGTAGATCAATAGGTACAGCTCCGGCGGGAAGGTAACGGCGCTACATGCAGTCATGCCAGTGGCCACATGACCTTGGAGGTGTCTACGGACAACGCCGGCTCTTCGGCTTAGAAATGGAGATGAGCACCAACCCCCAGACGGACACGACTGGACTTAACGTCAGGGGAAATCTTTACCTTTTATAGTTTTATCTCATTTTAATACTGTGTTTATTATGTTGTTTATGTAGTGTACTGTGTTATATAGTGTATGTTGTTGTACTTATGGTTGGAAATCGCGCTGAGTCCCTTTGGGGATATAGAACAGTATATAAATAAATTTTTACTTACTTGCTTACTTCCCATCTTACCACATGCAGCTCTTTGGCTATGGCTGCTATCCATCCCTTACTCTGTCTCATTAGGGATTTGTTTGTTCCCATTGACCTCTTTGTCAAACTGGTTTAGGACTGGTGACAAAACACTGTCACTCTTCTGTGCCAACTCTTCAACTATGTTCAAAGATGTGCCGCCCTGCCTCTAATCCAGACATGGGCAAACTTCAGCCGTCCATGTGTTTTGGACTCCAACTCCCACAATTCCTAACAGCCTCAGGCCCCTTCCTTTCCCCCCTCAGAGGTGTTAGCTGGCCCTGATAGTTTCATGCCTGGAATTCCTCTGTTTTCTGAATGTTACTCTTTATGTACTGTACTGATTTCTAGAATTCTAGCCAGATATTGTTCCTTTGCATAAACAAAATGAAAACGAACAACACTCTGAAAACCGGGGAATTCCAAGCGTGGAACAATCAGGGCCAGCTAACACCTCCTAACAAAGGATTCCCCCAGGCAGGAAGCAGCCAGGCTTTGGAGCTGAAAGGCCATTCAGTGCTAATCAGGCTGGCCGATCGCAACATTAACTTGCAGCCTCTTATTCCATTGCTGAGCAGTACTATGAATTAGTCTCCAGTGTTAATATTGTATGTTTTATGTTGATTTTAACGATTGTTTTTACTGTAATTGATGTTTTTATTGGATAACTGTTTTATTGCTGTGTTTTGATATTTGATTGTTTTATCGGGCAAGGCCCCATGTAAGCCGCCCCGAGTCCCTTCGGGGAGATGGGGCGGAGTATAAAAATAAAGTTATTATTATTATTATTATTATTATTATTATTATTATTATTATTATTATTACTACACAGAGTTAGGAATTGGTACTTTGGGGCTATTTTTTTTTTTTGGATGACCCTTGGCCATGTGGACTGCGGTACCTTGGGATTTGTGGTCCCCAAATGAAGTTTGTCTAAGCTTTCCGTTCAGCCCTTACAAAAGATGTCGTAGTTACACAGAAGCTAATATAAACACCTCATTGCTTTACTTATCATCTACCAGAAGAAACAAAGCCCTCCTTTAACAAATATGCTACCGAAACCAATGGCCTTTTGCCTGTTTAATTGTGCAAATTATATTGTGTGCTTGAGAGTTTCTGACATTTCCATGGCATCCTGATGATGTCGAGCAACTATTCCTACCCGGGTTAAAATTATATTAATACTAGCTGTGCCCGGCCACGCGTTGCTGTGGCAAAGTGGAGGTGGTATTGGTTAAAAATTGTTGTGTAATTTTTATTTGATGTTTTTTGTATTTTTTAATTAATTTTATTGTAAGTTATCTTTTTATTTATTATATTTTATAATTTTCTTGTATTATTTTTAGTTATTTTCTGTTATTATAGTATTTTATTATATTAATTTTTTAGTGTTTTTAATTATTTTTAGTGTTTTTTATTATTTTTTATTGGGTTGCTAGGAGACCAAGTTGGAGGAGCTTAGCCTTCTAACTGGCAGCAATTGGATAAAAGCAATTATTCTCTCTCTCTCTAATTAGGACTTTATTTTTCTTTTCTTTTTGTTGTATCAACCTAGAGCCGTGGATGATGAGTTGTGTCGTCAAATTTCGAGGTTGGGGGGCCTGTAGTTTTGTTGTTTTGTGGGTCGCCGTGATGCTATCACTCTTTTATATATATAGATTGGAAGCTACAGCGGAGACCAGCGGAGAACGGGAGCCTGGAGCCCCGTTGGTTGGCAAGCCGAGGGAACAGAACAATAATAATAATAATAATACTTTATTTATATTCCACTCTATCTCCCCAAAGGGACTCAAGAGTGAATTACCGAATACATATGTGGCAAACATTCAATGCCGTTATACAATTAACAACAAAGACAAACAGTACATAGACATACTGTACCTATTTATCGACTCACATTGCTGTTTTTGAACTGCTAGGTGAGCAGAAGCTGGGGCTGACGTCAGGAGCTCACCCTGACCTGCTTGAACTGCTGAGTTTCTGGTCAGCAAGATTTTCTGTAGCTGGCAGTTTATCCCGCTGTAATAGGCAGCTCTTTTCCTTTTTATTACAAAGTAACCCCATAATAAATATACATTATAGTGTGTTATCCTCATTTCTGATTCTTTGTGTCCTTTCTGCCTCCTGAGTCTTTCGCTCTCCCTTTTGCCTCTTATATTGTACTATACAAATATATTGCAATATTATTAGTACAGTAGAGTCTCACTTATCCAACATAAACGGGCCGGCAGAACGTTGGATAGGCGAATATATTGGATAATAAGGAGAGATTAAGAAAAAGCCTGTTAAACATCAAAATAGGTTATGATTTTACAAATTAAGCACCAAAACATCACGTTATACAACAAATTTGACAGAAAAAGTAGTTCAATACGCAGTAATGCTATGTAGTAATTACTGTATTTACGAATTTAGCACCAAAATATCACGATGTATTGAAAACATTGACTACAAAAATGCGTTGGATAATCCAGAATGTTGGATAAAAGAGTGTTGGATAAGTGAGACTCTACTGTAATATTACATGTAGAGTCTCACTTATCCAACATTCGCTTATCCAACGTTCTGGATTATCCAACGCATTTTTGTAGTCAATATTTTCAATATATCGTGATATTTTGGTGCTAAATTCGTAAATACAGCAATTACTATGCAGCATTGCTGCGTACTGAACTACTTTTTCTGTCAAATTTGTTGTATAACGTGATGTTTTGGTGCTTCATTTGTAAAATCATAACCTAATTTGATGTTTAATAGGCTTTTCCTTAATGCCTCCTTATTATCCAACATATTTGCTTATCCAACATTCTGCCGGCCCGTTTATGTTGGATAAGTGAGACTCTACTGTAGTTCATTACACAATAATCCTATATAGTAATTACTGTATTTACGAATTTAGCAACAAAATATCATGATATATTGAAAACATTGACTACAAAAATTTCTTGGATAATCCAGAACGTTGGATAAGCGAATGTTGGATAAGTGAGACTCTACTGTACTTATATTACATGTAATATTACAGTAGAATCTCACTTATCCAACGTTCTGGATTATCCAATGCATTTTTGTAGTCAATGTTTTGGATAATCCAGAACGTTGGATAAGTGAGACTCTACTGTAATATTACATGTAATATAAGTATACAAATATTCATTCTCCCACTCTGCACATTCCACTGATATATAAACCCCACTTGCCTAGTTTCCAACAGACCTCACAATCTCTGAGGATGCCTGCCACAGATGTGGGTGAAAAGTCAGGAGAGAATGCTTCTGGATCATGGCAATACAGCCCGGGAAAACTCACAGCAACTCACAGCAACCCAGTGATTCCGGTAATAAAAGCCTTTGACAACATTGTGTTTTATGTTTTATGTAAACATAAAAGAGCAGTTCAAGCCGTTGGTTGGGATGAGCTCCTGCCGTCAGCCCCAGCTTCTGCTTACCTAGCAGTTCAAAAAACAGCAATGTGAGTCGATAAATAGGTACCACTTTGGCAGGTCACCGATCAAGACTCAGGTAAATTTTCACCGGCACTTCTTGACCCTGGAATTCCCTCCAATGTTTTTCTGGTCATCCTGCCAACAATAGACTCAAACACCCATCATCTCTGGCATCAATCCATCACTATTGATTCCCATAAAGCCAGCTGTGCAAGGGGCAACAGGACCCTGAATTGGGCTGCCCTTCCTTTGTGCTACGAATAAAAACATATATAGAAACAACTACAAAAAACTCTGAACTATTAACACTGTTTGAAGGGTGCAGATGTTTACACTGTATCCCTTTTTTTGGCTTATGTAAAAATGTCGACCTTTTAGTGCGATTTAGTGCGAAATGTGGTCTTGGTGAGAGTAAGTTGTCTATGGAACATTTTACTCTCACTTGTTAGGAGACCAAAAATACTGCAAGTCAGGTTCTCGAAATATAAGGAACGAGCTTGGGCCGATAAGTACGGAACTTGGGACTGGACAACACTGTAACATCTACGTCTCCGTTTCTGTTTTCTAAGTCATCCTGACAACAAGGAGCTTCCAACAGAGGTGTTTCTATCAAGAGTTCATCACAATTGTTGAAATCCTTGACAGAATTGATAGAGTCCAGATTGTTTCGGATCTCATCCAGAGTGAGCTCCGGATGGTCTTTTGTGTCTCCAAATTGCAACCCAGAAAACTTGGGTTCTTTCATAAGTAAAGGCCAACGGAATAAAAAGTCTATATCTCCACTTTCTTGTCCATCTTTCGTGGAAGCAATGTGAGCAATTGGAGAACCAAGGGAACTATCCGTGGATGAATTTTCAGAGAAGCCAGAGGTATTATTGTCTCCACTCGTTCCATCGGATAAGCGGCTCTCTCCACTAAAGTCGGACTTTCCAGATGAGGAACCAAGCGCTTTCTGGACCACGGCAACATTTTGACCGCTCCTTTCTTTGTTTTGGGCCTTGAGCCTTTTGGTGTACAGAATGGGGCTGTCGTCCTCCTCTTCGTCCTCCTTGTCGTCGTCTTCTTCCGACATTGAATGCAGGGACGGAGATACTTGGAGACCAGGTCTGATCCGCCAGCCAGAGATCAAGGGCTTCTCTGAGCATGTGAGGCTGTGCACTGGAATCAATTCACTTCCACTAAATTCCAGCAACTTCTTTGTACTTCCAAACCTGGAAAAATCCTGAGAAAAGAGAAAAGTTGGTTGATCCATGAATGAATAATCTACTGGGAGAAGAGACGTTTTGGGCAATAAGAGCTGGTTTAAAGGCGAAATCTGTATTGATTTTGCACATTTCTGCAAAATATTTAATGGAAAAACATACTAACTGGTGCAACGTATGGTCTTTGCACTGCAATTCCCAACAATTATTCTAGCCAATGATGGAAGTTCAAGTGATTCAACCCCATCTGAAAGGCCTGCGTTTTGCTCACTTTGCCATAAAAATCTTCGGAAGCTTTCTGACATATTTTTACCATGCGGAACAATAGCTCCTGATAGTCCTACTGGACTCCAATAAAATGATATTATATGTATACGTAAACGTAAAGTTTCCCCCTGACATTAAGTCTAGTCATGTCCGACCCTGGGGGTTGGTGTTCATCTCCATTTCTAAGCCGAAGAGCCGGCGTTGTCCATAGACACCTCCTTGGTTATGCAGTTGGGATGACTGCATGAAGCGCCGTTATCTTCCAGCTGGAGCGGTACCTATTGATCTACTCACATTTGCAGTTTTCTTTATAATTTCTGAACTGCTAGATTGGCTGAAACTGGAGCTAACAGCGGGAGCTCACCCTGCTCCCCGGATTTGAACCACCGACCTTTTGGTCAGCAAGTTCAGCAGCTCAGCATATTATCCCGCTGTGCCACCAGGTTATATATATATTGTATGTATATAATATCATTTTATGCCTGTTGTCAAACAGTAATAATTATCCTAGAAATCCAGTATTAAATATTTGACTATTTGAGAATTGCTGGTGAATATTTGACTTCAATATCCATATTTGCATAAAGGAGATTTCAGGGCAAATTTGTTCCACCTCGAGTTGGAGGAAGTTGAACCTTTTCTCAGTTCTGCAAGACAGACTCAACTGAGGTTGATGTGGGTTGGTTTCACATCTGCATTTCCTCAAAGATACTCAATGAAACGTTCACTGTCTCAACCAGGTGAAACCTGAGACGGTTCTTGGTCACGATCCATCTCCCTTGTATTTCTGTTTACACCGATTTCCAGCTGCTTCTGCAGTTCAGCAAAAATGCATTGCATTGAACTGAGCCAAGTCCATTGAAATGCATTTAGTCCTTTTCCTAAACTTGCAATAGTCCAGCGATCTGAAGGGATCGCTGGTGGCTTCCGTGTCAGTGGACGCTAAATCCAGTGCAGACTTTTAAAAGCTTAATAGGAGCTATCCAAGGTGATGAATGTTGTCCAACATTTCAAACTCGGATGAAAACCTGGAGTGGATTCATTGCCCGTCAGGCACCAGTTGGTTGCTTCCAAAATGTCTATCCTGAAGGGTTGCTTTCCATCATAATTTCCTAGCCAAGGAACCCTTGCGTATCTGCCTAGGGCAATGATGGGCAAAAAACCTAGCATGACTTGGGTGGTGTGTCACTTTTGAGAAAAAAAACCCCATAATTTTGCAATATGTATAGTTTAAATAACAAAAATGTATAATTGTAAAATATAACTGTATTTAATAAATCAAAAACTATTTACTACCATTTTTTCCATGTACAACAATCTATGGTACCTCTTGCAGTTTCCACGCTGATTTCTCTCTATTCTAGTTTCAATGTAGTCATGAATAATGAATAATATAATAATATAATAGTAATAATATGAGAATATATTACAATAATAGAATGAATATATATGTGTGTGTGTGTAAATGTAATGTACATAATTCCCATGGAGTAAACAACAAAACCACTGGACCAAATTAAACCAAATTTGGCCACAAAAGACATCAGCAAAAATGGCTAGGCGTGTCAGTACTGACACGCGTGTCATAGGTTGGCCATCACTGGCCTAGGAAATAGCATCCAATTTCAATAGCATCTTATAAGCATTCAGCTTTGGCTAAAAAATGTTGTTCTAGAACAGCTTTCAGATTTGAAGACCACTGGTGGATAATGGGTTACTTGGTTGATTAATCAACAAGGCTCTAAACTGCAAGAAGCAGTTTAACAGATAACTACAGAGAAAACTACAGAGAACTATAGAGAAAATGAGCCTTGACAAAAGCTGAGAACTTGTGGTCTAGGATATAGTCTTATGTCCACATATAATGGTAGATTCCTAATAGCAAGGAATGCCATGGTTTGCAAAGATACTATATGTGTGTTAACTGGAAAATCAAATGCATGAAGCCGATTGGCTGAGTTTGCAAGGACCTGGGGAATTGGTTTGCAATTGTTACTGTCCTGCTGCTGGAGAACTGGTTTGAACAGGTTTCTCTCTCTCTCTCTCTCTCTCTCTCTCTCTCTCTCTCTCTCTCTCTCTGTGTGTGTGTGTGCGTGTGTGAATCTACTGAGTACTGGCTAAAAAAAGAAGATGGCTCTGACTGTTTCTGAGGCCTTGTTTGTTGCTGATCTTCACTGAAGCAGATTTATGGACTAAGAAAGGACTGCTTATGACTGTTGATTTCTGTAAGCAATCAGAGGGACTATTGTAAATACCATTGTTCTATTGATCTCTTGGATTTAGTATCAATCAATCACATTTTATTGATTAGCCCATCGGCCGTATCAAAACATTTAGCACATAGACATTGGATTTAGTAAAAGTTCCTATGTTATTTGCTTTGCAAAGCTGATTGGTGCATCAGGCTGGAATAATATAGTCTCCAGATTCTCAGAAACCTCACCATTTGGCCAAGGCTGGAATACCCTCCAGCTATATTTGGAGGACCACTCACTGTCTATGCTGTAAATGAACAGCAAGCAATGGGAAATCTATGGAAGTAGACACCCTTAATGGCAAAACTTTTCAGGGTAGAGTGGCCAATGAAGGAGAGATGTGCCAGGCGAGCCCATCTCTGAAGCAAGGGTGGTCTTCTTTGGTTGACCACCAAGAATGAATCCTTGCCAAAGGCGGGAATTGAGAAAACTCCCAGGATGGATATCAACTAACTCATCTCCATTTCCAAAACCGTCTAAACCTTCCTTACCAAAGCCTGGGGCGTCTCAATTTTCTTCATGATGTTTTTGTACCACAGGAAGAGAGAAACAGGACCAGCAGAAAACAGGATGAGGAACGGGAAGGCGACAAATCCCCATTTTTCGGCTGCGAAAGGAAACAAAAACAAAGCAGTGAGGATGGGAATGCATTCATTGCAATGTGAACCCATGCGGGTTTGGAAGCAAGTATGAATTAAAACGGGCAGATATAACTGCTGGTCCATTTAAGTGAGAATTGGGATCAACCGATTGTGATTTCTGAGTGGTGGGATTAAGAGGAAGAAAGCTAGGGGCTTCCAAGAGAAGTTGAAGAAATTGGATCTCATTTGCATTATTATGGATTTCATCAAGGAGAAATGTATGACACCCCACATTGGCAATAAAAAAATGAAATGCAAAGATCTATGATAGATGACACTTGGCTTGAAAACAGTCCATATGAAAGGGATCTAGGAGTCTTAGTAGACGACAAGCTGAACATGAGTCCACAGGGTGATGCTGCAGCTAAAAAGGCCAATGCAATTCTAGGCTGCATCAAGAGGAGTATAGATCGACGTAAGTTGTATCCACCTCCCCAAAACGCTTCTCTTAGGGCTTGGCAACCAGACCTTTGACCATTTTGGTTGCCCTTCTCTGGACACCTCCCATTTTGTCCATCTCCTTCTTGGATTTTGGTGCCCAGACCTGAACACAATATTATTCCAGGTGAGGTCTCACCAAAGGACTATGACTTCCCTTGATCTAGAGTCTAGACCAGGGGTCCCCAAACTAAGGCCCGGGGGCCGGATGCAGCCCTCCAAGGTCATTTACCTGGCCCCCGCCCTCATTTATAATATAATATTTTTATATCAGTTTTAATAATATAGTATATTGTATATACATATGATATTGATAATAATATTATAATGTTATACAATATAATACTAATAATAATTCCATATAATAATATTAATTATATGTAATATATTACATATAATATTACAGTATAGTGGTATAGTTCAATATAGTAATATATAATGCTAATATTGTGCTATGCTAATAATATAATATACTAGCTGTGCCTGGCCACGCGTTGCTGTGGCGAAGTATGGTGGTATGGGAAATAAAGTATCTTATATCATCTGCTTAGAACTGGATTATATGAGGCCCCTTCTACCCACCTGGATAAAATGCACACTGAAGTGGATTATATGGCAGTGTGGAGTCAAGATAATCCAGTGCAAAGCAGATAATATAAGATTATAAATGGGTTATATAGCTGTGTGGAAGGGCCTTGAGTCTGCACTGCCATATAATCCAGTGTAAATTAGATAATCTGTGGAATAAGCCTAAGTGAGGCCTAAATCTGCCTGTCCCCTAACTGAAGCCTGGCTGTCCCCTGGACTGAGTTGGTTGCTAGGAGACCAAGTGGGCAGAGATTAGCCCTCTAAACTGGCAGCAATTGGATAAAAACAATTATTGCTCTCCCTCTAATTAGGACTTTATTTTTCTTTTCTTTTTGTTGTATCAACCTAGAGGCATGGATGATGGATTGTGTTGTCAAATTTCGAGGTTGGGGGGCCTGTAGTTTTGTTGTTTTGTGGGTCGCCGAGATGTCATCACTCATTTATATATATAGATTGTACGTACATACAGCTGCTCTGAGTTCCCTTTGGGGTGAGAAGGGTGGGATATAAATGTAGTAAATGAATAAATAAATAATTTTGGACTTAGGCTCGCCCAAAGTCTGAAATGACACAACAACAACAACAACAATCCTAATTAACCTGACTATCTCATTGGCCAGAAGCAGGCTCACACTTCCTATTGAAATCCTGATAGGTTTGGGTTGGTTAAAATTATTTTCATTTTTAAATATTGTATTGGTCTTTCATTGTTATTGTTGTTTTCCACTACAAATAAGATATGTGCAGTGTGCATCGGAATTTGTCTGAATTTTTTTTCAAATGATAATCCGGCCCTTCAACAGTCTGAAGGATTGTGGACTGGCCCTCTGCTTAAAACGTTTGAGGACCCCTGGTCTAGACTCTAGACTACGATGGATGCAACCTTTGGGACTAGTAGCCACAGAGAGCTTCAGCTCAGTTTCCTAAACTCCCTTTTGGGTCCCCAAAGTCGGTGGCCAGGACCGCACCTCGTAGCGGTCAGTTCCACCAGGTAACCGAGTCCTGCACTCCCTTTGAAAGAAGAAGTCCTTGTAAGAACAAGGAATTCACACTTCCTTTTGTGTGGAACGGGACTTCCTTTTCTCCGTTCCAATTCTCCCACAATTCAGGTTTCACGGGATGGTCTCAAGTTTTGGTAGCTGCTGGGGGCAAAAACCTCCGAATCCATTTCCTACTGCGTTGTGCATATACTTTTAATAATAATAATAATAATAATAATAATAATAATAATAATAATAATAATTGTGCGGTTTTCTGGCATTGTGTATTTCTGCCGCTTCTGTGACTGTTCATTTGGGTTTTGATCATTCCGTAGCCCACTTGTCGATGGATGTCCAGAATCAGCAGCATCCACCGCGGTCCTTTTTATCCTGGGCGACGACCGAGCCAGTATAGACTTCGTTTGGGTTTGATTCTCCATAATGCTAATGGGTTAGGTGCTCTTGGTTCTGCTCCTCAGCTGAGGCCTCTCTGGCTTGGTTGGACCTGCCGGTAGTTACACTACCGCCAGCACAGCCCTCAGTCATCATTGGAGCAGCTAAGCCCCCCCACCACATCAAGGTGGCACCTACGGGGGGGGGGGGGGCACAACAAAATACTGGCACAACAAAACACTGCATGGAAAGTTCCTTGACAAAATTGAAGGAAAAGCTGATAAGGAGAAGACCTGGCTGTGGCTCACGAATGGGACCCTGAAGAAGGAGACAGAAGGCCTGATCCTTGCAGCCCAGGAGCAAGCCATCAGGACAAAGGCAATTCAGGCCAAGATTGAAAAATCAGCTGATGACCCAAAATGCAGACTGTGCAAGGAAACCAACGAAACCATTGATCATATCCTCAGCTGCTGTAAGAAAATCGCACAGACAGACTATAAACAGAGGCACAACTATGTGGCCCAAATGATTCATTGGAACTTATGCCTCAAGTACCACCTCCCAGTAGTAAAGAACTGGTGGGATCACAAACCTGCAAAAGTATTGGAAAATGAGCACGCAAAGATACTGTGGGACTTCCGAATCCAGACTGACAAAGTTCTGGAACACAACACACCAGACATCACAGTTGTGGAAAAGAACAAGGTTTGGATCATTGATGTTGCCATCCCAGGTGACAGTCGCATAGATGAAAAACAACAGGAAAAACTCAGCCGCTATCAGGACCTCAAGATTGAACTTCAAAGACTCTGGCAGAAACCAGTACAGGTGGTCCCGGTGGTGATGGGCACACTGGGTGCTGTGCCAAAAGATCTCAGCCGGCATTTGGAAACAATAGACATTGACAAAATCACCATCTGCCAACTGCAAAAGGCCACCCTACTGGGATCTGCACACATCATCAGAAAATACATCACACAGTCCTAGACACTTGGGAAGTGTTCGACTTGTGGTTTTGCGAAACGAAATCCAGCATATCTATCTTGTTTGCTGTGCCATACAACGTCGTTGTGTTGATAATAATAATAATAATAATAAGTTTATTTGTATCCCGCCTCCATCTCCCCCGAAGGGGACTCGGGGCGGCTTACAGCAAAATCAAAATACAAACAATGATAAAATATAAAACACCCGGACAAAAACAAAAACCAATAAAAAATATACACAATAAGTTAAAACACACAACGCAGAATGAAAACATTTTACACATTCATGCTGATCCCTGATTGCAATACAGCTTGAGTCTCCCTTATCCGAAATGCCCGGAATTCTGGATAAAGACATTTTTCAGGATATCAATAAAGAAAAACTAGTTATATTCTTGTCAACGGCAGCAAGGATGGTCTTTGCAAAGATGTGGAAGATGGAGAAGATACCAGATAGAGAAGATTGGTTAAAAAAAAGTATGGGAGATAAAAGATATGGACCAGCTAACATACTATTTGAAAAAAAAATACTGGTAAGGGTGTAAAGAAGACCGACTGGTCGGTATTGGAAGAGTATATGAATTTAAAGTACAATCCTTGAAGAATAGTAGGAAAAAAAGGATTTTCTTTTTTTAAGCAAATGGGAGAGAACTAAAAAGAAGTACAGTAGAGTCTCACTTATCCAACATAAACGGGCTGGCAGAACGTTGGATAAGCGAATATGTTGGATAATAAGGAGGCATTAAGGAAAAGCCTATTAAATATCAAATTAGGTTATGATTTTACAAATGAAGCACCAAAACATCATGTTATACAACAAATTTGGCAGGAAAAGTAGTTCAATACGCAGTAATGCTATGTAGTACAGTAGAGTCTCACTTATCCAACACTCACTTATCCAACGTTCTGGATTATCCAACGCATTTTTGTAGTCAATGTTTTTATTATTATTATTATTATTATTATTATTATTAAACTTTATTTGTACCCCGCTAGCATCTCCCGAAGGACTCGATGCGGCTTACAAAGGCCAAGGCCTCAACACACAATATAACAATACAAAACAAAAGGCAAATTAAAACAATTAAAACAGTAATATATTCAACAGTAATATATTCAATATATCGTGATATTTTGGTGCTAAATTCATAAATACAGTAATTACTACATAGCATTACTGCGTATTGAACTACTTTTTCTGCCAAATTTGTTGTCTAACATGATGTTTTGGTACTTCATTTGTAAAATCATAACCTAATTTGATGTTTAATAGTCTTTCCTTAATGCCTCCTTATTATCCAACATATTCGCTTATCCAACATTCTGCCGGCCCGTTTATGTTGGATAAGTGAGACTCTACTGTAATTACTGTATTTATGAATTTAGCACCAAAATATCATGATATATTGAAAACATTGACTACAAAAATGCGTTGGATAATCCAGCATGTTGGATAAGCGAGTGTTGGATAAGTGAGACTTTACTGTAGCATAAAAGAAAATTGAACAGGAACAAGAGTTGAACGGAAGTCCAATTTTTTTTCCTTTTTCTTTTTTCTAGGACTTTTATAATAATTATTTATTATTATTATTATTTTATTTTCACTTTTTATTTTACTCTTATTTTTATTTTTTGTCTCTCTTTCTATCTTTCTTAACTTTCCTATAAATATTGTTCCCCCTCTTTCGATGTATAAGTAGCTTGAAAATTCCTAATAAAAATTATTTTAAAAAAAGAAAGAAAAAGAAATGCCTGGAACCAGAAGGGCTTTGGCCTTGGGATTTTTGGAATATCTTCATTTGCACCCACCTCCTTGCAGGGAAGTACTGTTATCGTGTAGCAATGTGCAAATCGGCTCAGAGAAGTTAGTCCATTTCTTGGTTTTGCTAAAATAAGCCCTTGCAAGGACACAGTAATTGCCACTGGTCCAGTCCATGACGTCAATGTCAATCGCGTTCTCCGTCAGGCCTGTGAATTCTCTCTGGAAGATAAAAAAGAAGCAACAATTTGAAATCCCCAAAAGTACAGACTTGCCAAAGGTTGTGTCTATGCTGCAAAATTAATGCAGCTTGATACCACTTTACCATAACTCCTTCCTATTGAATCCTGGGATTTTTTTAATTTGTTGTGGCACCAGAGTTCTCTGACAGAGAAAAGTAAGTCTCTCACAAAACTACAGATCCCATAAATCTATAGCAAAAAGATAAAGGTTTTCCCCTGACATTAAGTACAATCGTGTCCAACTCTGGACTTCATTTCTAAGCCGAAGAGCTGGCTTTGTCCATAGACATCTCCAAAGTCATGTGGCTGGCATGACTGCATGGAGCACCATTAGCTTCCCGCCAGAGCGGTACCTATTGATCTACTCACATTTGCATTTTTTCAAACTGCAAGGTTGGCAAAAGCTGGGGCTGACAGTGGGTGCTCACTCTGCTCTCCGGATTCGAACCTGCGACATTTTGGTCCGCAAGGACAGCAGCTCAGCACTTTAACACACTGCACCACCAGAGACTTAAAGGTAAAGCTTTTCCCCTGATATTAAGTCTAGTCATGTCCGACTCTGAAGGTTGGTGCTCATGTCCATTTCTAAGCCGAAGAGCCAGCGTTGTCCATAGACATCTCCAAAGTCATGTGGCCGGCATGACTGCATGGAGCGCCGTTAGCTTCCTGCCGGAGCGGTACCTATTGATCTACTCACATTTGCATTTTTTCAAACTGCAAGGTTGGCAGAAGCTGTGGCTAACAGAGGGCACTCACTCTGCTCGCCGGATTTTAATCTGAGACCTTTCAGTCCGCAAGTTGAGCAGCTCACGCTTTAACATGCTGCGCCACTTCGGGCCTCTATATGCTAAATCCATAGCATAATAATAATAAGAATAATACAGTAGAGTCTCACTTATCCAACACTTGCTTATCAAACGTTCTGGATTATCCAACGCACTTGTAGTCAATATTTTCAATATATCGTGATATTTTGGTGCTAAATTCTTAAATACAGTAATTACAACATAACATTAGTACGTATTGAACTACTTTTTCTGTCAAATTTGTTGTATAACATGATGTTTTGGTGCTTAACTTGTAAAATCATAATCTAATTTGATGTTTAATAGGCTTTTCCTTAATCCCTCCTTATTATCCAACATATTCGCTTATCCAATGTTCTGCCGGCCCGTTTATGTTGGATAAGTGAGACTCTATTGTCCTTTATTTTTCTATCTTGCCACCATCTTCCTGAAGTACTTGGGGTGGCTAACATGGGGCGATGCCCAAAACAAAACGGAATAAAGCAATTATAACGAATATCAAGACAAAAACAGTAATAACATAAATCAAATAAAATAAACAATTTCAACATTTTAAAAAATACAATAAAACACATAACACACTGTGCCGCAATCTTGGCTGCACACTGACTTCTCTGCTCTTTGCGGAGATGTTTGTAGCTTAAGCGTCAACTCCAACTATGCAATATACTATAATCTTGAACTAGTAGGTTTCTCCATCATTGCAAACTCCCTTCTGCTCTTACTCATCTTTTACTCACCGGTTTCTCTGTCCCGTGTTTGGCCCAAATTTTCAATTCATAGCTCAGGTCATGTTGAAATATTTCCTTCGCGCAAGAAGGGTAGGTGAAAGTCACGTTCACGCCAAGGATGCCCTTAGTTTGTCTTAACTGGAGGACTGGAGGAGCAACGTCCACTAGAAAAAATTCAGCACTTCTATATGTATGTCTTCGTTGAAGTTATATCCCACTTTCCCACCAATATAGGACCCAAAGCAGCTTATATATCAAAACTGCCAAGATAATGATCTCAACGCAACATCCACCCCAGCATTGCAAAAATATGAACGTACGGTTTACTGTAAAGCTCTACATTTCAAAGGAATGAGTAAAGCCACTTCTGAGTCTTCCTTGCCGAAAAAAACAACCCCACGAAGTGGCCATAAATCGACAGTTAATTTGAAGGCACAAACACATACAAGAAATAATTTTGGTCCCTTTACGCCAATAATAATAATAATAATAATAATAATAATAATAATAATAATAATAATAATAATAATAATAGACAAAATTACGATCTGCCAACTGCAAAAGGCCACCTTACTGGGATCTGCACGCATCATCCGAAAATACATCACACAGTCCTAGACACTTGGGAAGTGTTCGACTTGTGATTTTGTGAAACGAAATCCAGCATATCTATCTTGTTTGCTGTGTCATACAACGTCGTTGTGTCAATAATAATAATAATAATAATAATAATAATGTAGAGTCTCACTTATCCAACGTTCTGGATTATCCAACGCATTTTTGTAGTCAATGTTTTCAATATATCGTGATATTTTGGTGCTAAATTCGTAAATACAGTAAATACAACATAACATTACTGCGTATTAAACTACTTTTTCTGTCAAATTTGTTGTATAACATGATATTTTGGTGCTTAATTTGTAAAATCATAACCTAATTTGATGTTTAATAGGCTTTTCCTTAACCCCTCCTTATTATCCAACATATTCGCTTATCCAACGTTCTGCCGGCCCGTTTATGTTGGATAAGTGAGACTCTACTGTAATATTATTATTATTATTATTATTATTATTATTATTATTATTATTATTATTATGACACAGCAAACAAGATAGACATGCTGGATTTCGTTTCACAAAACCACAAGTCGAACACTTCCCAAGTGTCTAGGACAGTGTGATGTATTTTCGGATGATGCGTGCAGATCCCAGTCGGGTGGCCTTTTGCAGTTGGCAGATCGTAATTTTGTCAATGTCTATTGTTTCAAATGCCGGCTGAGATCTTTCAGCACGGCACCCAATTATCATCATCATCATCATCATCATCATCATCATCATCATCATCAACAACAACAACAACATCACTCGCTAATGTGTGGGATGTGTTGTACTCTTGTTTTCATTGTCCTTGTTTTCATTTTCAATGTGTGGGATGTGTTGTATTGTTTTCATTGTCCTTGTTTTCATTTTCCTTGCCCTTGTTTTCATTGTCTCCTTGTTTTATTTTGTAATGGATATTATTTATTGTATTGCTTATTGTATTGTGATGTGCTGTTCTTTTATATGCTGTTTACATTGTATTGTTCTGGGCATGGCCCCATGTAAGCCGCCCCGAGTCCCCGTTGGGGAGATGGTGGCGGGGTATAAATAAAGTATTATTATTATTATTATTATTATTATTATTATTATTATTATTACTTCCCTTCCTATCATCCACAGCCTGGCCAAATGGTTATACTGGAAGGGAATGACAGGAACAGCAAAAGGGTCCAGAATGTGGGATTTATTTCATCTTGAATGACTCATAAGAATTATTCATTTATTTACAGTATTTCTATTCCGCCCTTCTCACCCCGAAGGGGACTCAGGGCGGATCACATTATACACACATAGGGCAAACATTCAATGCCCATATACACATAGAACAGAGACAGAGACAGATGCGGAGGCAATTTAACCTTCTCCTGAGGGGATGTTTGATTCTGGACACAGGGCGGAGCAGCTGCTTCATCATCCACTGTGACGGCACTTCCTCATTCCAACGTCGTAAATTAGTTAAATTTGCCTCCCCACTTTATAAGTGGTACCTTATTTCCTACTTGATAGATGCAACTATCTTTCGGGTTGCTAAGTCAGCAACAAGCAGGGGCTATTTTTTATTTTTTAACTGACGGGTGCTCACCCCGCCATGGGCTGGCCTCGAACTCATGACCTCATGGTCAGGATGATTTATTGCAGCAGGCTGCTCACCAGCCTGCGCCACAGCCCGGCCTCTTCAGGCCTTCAAAAATTGAAATTTGTCTCAGTAATTGGAACTTAAGTTGTCCAATCACGCTGAGAGTAGAACCAAGAGAAGGTCAGATTTTTTGCTTCCCTCTCTGCCAAGATGTCCAGAGAGCGAAGGTTATTTGAGCATGTACAGAGAGTCCCCATGACTTCTCCTTGACCAGTTTCCTGGAATGGAAAGGGAAGGTCTTTGGGGCAGGAAGGCCTTTGTGTTGGTTGCATTGAGGACACTTCACCCTTCTGATGTAGGGCCAAACATACTGTACGTACCTTCGACTTCGTAATCCACGTCTTTCCTCTCTTCATCCGATGAGAGGATTCTGGTGCCATCCCTCACCTGAGCTCTGACCTGGACCCAGTATCTGTTATTCAGGTCTGGAGAGACACACGTGATGTTGCAAATGGTTTCGGAGATGTCTCGGCAATAAGGGACATCTCTCCACGGAATGACAAATGGGCTTCTGAGAAAAGGAATGAGAAACAGTGATGGGTGAGTTGGCAGCATTCAGGTCCACCAAAGCTCTCTGGATGTAGGTGAACTACAACTCCAAAACTTAACCCACCAAACCATTCCAGTATTTTCTGCTGGTCACGAAAGTTCTGTGTTCCAAGTTTGGTTCAATCCCATCGTTGGTGGAGTTCTAAATGCTCTTTGATTATAGGTTAACTATAGGTTACTTGATATTAATTCTGGTCTCCTCCCAACCCAATGTGATCTTAATTGAATTTGGTGCACTTTATCTATTTCTGAATTTGCAACTCATAATGTGCACTTTGCTTATCCACTTTTGCGATTTCATTGGTTTTAATTTGATGTCTTAATACTGCGTTTCTGTTTTTTTTTTCATCCAGTTATTGTGTATGTATTATTACTGGTTTTTGTTCTGTATTTTGATGTTTCGTATTTTGTTATTGTTTTGTATCTGATTTTACTGTAAGCTGCCCCGAGTCCCCTTTGGGGGAGATGGAGGCGGGATATAAATAAACATTATTATTATTATTATTATTATTATTATTATTATTATTATTATTTTATGTCACAGCAAACAAGATAGATATTCTGGATTTCGTATCACAAAACCACAAGTCGAACACTTCCCAAGTGTCTAGGACTGTGTGATGTATTTTCGGATGATGCGTGGTGACCTTTTGCAGATAGCAGATTGTAATTTTGTCAATGTCTATTGTTTCCAAATGCCGGCTGAGATCTTTTGGCACGGCACCCAATGTGCCCATCACCACCGGGACCACCTGCACTGGTTTCTGCCAGTCTTTGCAGTCCAATCTTGAGGTCCTGATTATTATTATTATTATTATTATTATTATTATTATTATTATCATCATCATCATCTATAAATCCCAGAAACTACAACTCCCAAATGGCAAAATCAATCCCATCTCCAACCCCACCAGTATTCAAATTTGGGTGTATCATGTCTTTGTGCCAAATTTGATCCAGTGAATGACAATACATCCTGCATATCAGATGTTTACATGACAATTCATAGGTAAAGGTAAAGGTTTCCCCTGACATTAAGTCCAGTTGTGTCCAACTCTGGGGGTTGGTGCTCATCTCCATTTCTATGCTGAAGAGCCGGCGTTGTCCGTAGACACCTCCAAGGTCATGTGGCAGGCATGGCTGCATGGAGCGCTGTTACCTTCCCACCGGAGCAGTACCTATTGATCTACTCACATTGGCATGTTTTCGAACTGCTAGGTTGGCAGAAGCTGGAGCTAACAGCGGGCGCTCATTCCACTCCCAGGATTTGAACCTGGGACCTTTCAGTCTGCAAGTTCAGCAGCTCAGCGCTTTAACACACTTCGCCACTGGGGCTCTTTGATTATAGGTTAACTATAAATCCCAGAAACTACAACTCCCAAATGGCAAAATCAATCCTTCTCCAACCTCACCAGAAATCAAATTTGGGCGTATTAGGTATTTGTGCCAAATCTGATCCAGTGAATGACAATACACCCTGCATATCAGATATTTACATGATGATTCATAACAGTAGCAAAATTACAGTTACGAAGTAGCAACGAAAATAATGTTATGATTGTGGGTCACCACAACATGAGAAACTGTATCAAGGGATTGTGGCATTAGGAAGGTGTAGATGCATCCAAACTCCCTTCCTCCTATTACTGTGTTAGTAATACCCCCACCCCACCAAATCCCAAAAATTGATATTTTAGTCTTCCCGTTCTCTTGAGATGCTCACTTCCATTGAACTCTATAGGACACTCCGGGCGGGTAACGTTCATCTGGAAGCCACGTCAGGAACAGGCTGAAGTCCTTCGACGCAAGGTTGACGTTCCGTGGCGGAGGCAGGAATCCTTCAACTGCGGGAAAGAATGGCTTCAATAAATATCTGGGTACTCAATCATAAATCCATTTTTCTCAAGGTTGGACCATGACATTTATGTGGAGGTAGAACATCTGAATGGAAGCCCACCTTGATGTTGAGTCCAAGAAGGGACCAATGTGAACTTGTATATATAATACTAGCTGTGCCCGGCCACGCGTTGCTGTGGCAAAGTGGTGGTGGTATTGGTTAAAAATTGTTGTGTAATTTTTATTTGACGTTATTTGCATTTTTTATTAATTTTATTGTAAGTTATATTTTTATTTATTATATTTTATTATTTTCTTGTATTATTTTTAGTTATTTTCTGTTATTATAGTATTTTATCGTATCAATTTTTTTAGTGTTTTTTTAATTATTTTTTATTGGGTTGCTAGGAGACCAAGTTGGAGGAGCTTAGCCTTCTAACTGGCAGCAATTGGATAAAAGCAATTATTCCTCTCTCTCTCATTAGGACTTTATTTTTCTTTTCTTTTTGTTGTATCAACCTAGAGGCGTGGATGATGGGTTGTGTTGTCAAATTTCGAGGTTGGGGGGCCTGTAGTTTTGTTGTTTTGTGGGTCGCCGTGATGCCATCACTCTTTTATATATATAGATACAAGGCATGGGCAAACTTGAGACCTCCAGGTGTTTTGCCTGTTATATTCAGTACTACTACTATTACTACTACTACTACTACTACTACTACTAATAATAATTGATGGGATCTCAACGTTGGGCGGCATATCACCATAGCCTTGAATGAGACAACCTGAAAAGGCAGGAAATTCGGATATATCCGGAGTGCATCTGCATTGTGGAATGGATGCAGTTCGACGCCACTTTAACTGCCTTGGCTCCGTGATACGGGATGTTGGGATCTGTAGTTTGACAAGGCACCGACACTCTTTGGCTTTGTCAAACTACAGTCCCCATGATTGCACAGTATTGAGCCAAAGTAGTTCAAGTGGTGCCAAACCGCATCCATTCCACAGTGTAAACAGGCCCTGAGATCTTCACTTATTATGATGAAGTGGGACAGACCGAAGTAACTTGATGGCTTTAAGGAAGAATAGTCCTTGAGGATTAAGAATTAAGAATAAGTCCTTAAGAATAGTCCCAGTTAGATATTCAGTTGTCACAAACTTTGCACCTTATCAATGTTCCTCCCTTGTTGATTTTAATCTTAAATGAGACCTACCTGTCTTCCTTGATCACCTATATTTTATCCTGAGCCTTACGTGGAGTCTGTATAATTTTACCTTCATATATTTTGCTCAGACTCAGATGACTTTATACTGTTTATATGTTTATATGGTTTTATTGATTATATTGGTTCTAATTTATGACTGTTTTAATGTATGTTGATATCGGGCTTGTCCCCATGTGAGCCGCCCTGAGTCCCCCTGGGGTAGATGGGAGCGGGATATAAAAATAAAGTTATAATTATTATTATTATTTTATGACACAGCAAACAAGATAGACATGCTGGATTTTGTATCACAAAATCACAAGTCGAACACTTCCCAACAACAACAACAACAACAACAACAACAACAACAACAACAACAACAATAATTTTATTGTATGACACAGCAAACAAGATAGATATGCTGGATTTCATATCACAAAATCACAAGTCGAACTCTTCCCAAGTGTCTAGGACTGTGTGATGTATTTTCGGATGATGCGCGCAGATCCCAGTAGGGTGGCCTTTTGCAGTTGGCAGATCGTGATTTTGTCAATGTCTATTGTTTCCAAATGCCGGCTGAGATCTTTTGGCACGGCACCCAATGTGCCGATCACCACCGGGACCACCTGCACTGGTTTCTGCCAGAGTCTTTGAAGTTCAATCTTGAGGTCCTGGTAGCGGCTGAGTTTTTCCTGTTGTTTTTTGTCAATGCGACTGTCACCTGGGATGGCAACATCAATGAGCCAAACCTCTTTCTTTTCCACAACTGTGATGTCTGGTGTGTTGTGTTCCAGAACTTTGTCAGTCTGGATTCGGAAGTCCCACAGTATCCTTGCGTGCTCATTCTCCAATACTTTTGCAGGTTTGTGATCCCACCAGTTCTTTGCTGCTGGGAGGTGGTACTTGAGGCATAAGTTCCAATGAATCATTTGGGCCACATAGTTGTGCCTCTGTTTGTAGTCTGTCTGTGCAATTTTCTTACAGCAGCTGAGGAGATGATCAATGGTTTCGTCGGTTTCCTTGCACAGTCTGCATTTTGGGTCATCAGCTGATTTTTCGATCTTGGCCTTAATTGCATTTGTTCTGATGGCTTGCTCCTGGGCTGCAAGGATCAGGCCTTCTGTCTCCTTCTTCAGGGTCCCATTCGTGAGCCAGAGCCAGGTCTTCTCATCAGCTTTTCCTTCAATTTTGTCAAGGAACTTTCCATGCAGTGTTTTGTTGTGCCAGCTGTCAGCTCTAGTTTGTAGTGTGACTTTCTTGTACTGGTTTT
Source organism: Anolis carolinensis (assembly GCF_035594765.1). NCBI lineage: Eukaryota > Metazoa > Chordata > Lepidosauria > Squamata > Anolidae > Anolis > Anolis carolinensis. The sequence continues at coordinate 22,535,250 of NW_026943821.1, read as the reverse complement.
TTGTCTGCTGTGCTTTGAGGAGTTTCTGATTTTTCACTTCAATCAAAGCAGGTTCTTCACTTTGCTTTACATATTCTGCCAGGGCATGTTCTTCTTCTTTGACTGCTTGTTTTACTTGTAAGATTATTATTATTATTTGCCCCTTGGCCTCAGGTGGCGAAGCCTCTGGGGCGGCTTCAATCAGGAAATAGGTGCCAGAAACAAAGTCCGGTCAGCATGCCTGCCACACATTCTCTTCCGCCCTGAGGTTCCTGAAATGCCCCTTAAAGTCATACTTCGACTCTTTGAGGATATGGACTCAGAATAAGCAGGGGAGAAAACTATTTGGTTTTGTCACCATGCGGCGGAAACTCAATCCAAATGTTTTGCAAGAGCAGCTGGGGAGAAAAAACAAACAATGAGGTCTCTCTCATACCTACAACTTGCTGGAAGGAAAGGAGAAGGACGTCTGCAAGGAAGACCCCAAAGGGAAGCATCCTCAGGAGAAGCCGGCGGCTGGGGTTCAATGCTGGATTTCATATCACAGCATTTGGCTGCTTTCACTTTCCTTCCCGGAATGAACACTTGCGCTGCAGCGCATGGCAAGGGGCCCCCCTGGAGGGCACGAGGAGGAACTGACTCACCTGGGCAAGAGGCACCTGAATACCAGGGAACCCTGGGAGTTGTAGTTTGACAGGCCTTCTTTGCCCAAAAGTGCCAGTTTGGCGAATTTGTTGGAGCCCTGGACTCAGGATGCGGTCTAATCCTGCGCCAACATCCATGGTCCAATGCTTTGGAGTCTTGGGAGTTGTAATTTTACAAGGAGCTCTAAACTTTGTGGGCAGCCTAGAATCGCGTTGGCCTCTTTCGCTGCAGCTTCACACTCTACACTTGTTTTCCACTTGCCAACTACTAAGAACAGGGTTCACTACTAGCCTCACTTTTGTATTTCCACAAGGAGATCCCCTAGTGAAGCATTTTTTGAAAAACACACATAAACAGGAGCCTCCGGTGGCGAAGTGCGTTAAAGCGCTGAGCTGCTGAACTTGCAGACCGAAAGGTCCCAGGTTCAAAACCGGAGAGCGGGGTGAGCTCCTGCTGTTAGCCCCAGCTTCTGCGAACCCAGCAGTTCGAAAACATGCAAATGTGAGTAGATCAATAGGTACTGTTCCAGCGGGAAGGTAATGGTGGTCCATGCAGTCATGCCAGCCACATGACCTTGGAGGTGTCTACGGACAACGCCGGCTCTTCAGCTTAGAAATGGAGATGATCAGCATCAACCCCCAGAGTCGGTCACAACTGGACTTAACGTCAGGGGAAACATTTACCTTTACCTTGTGTGTTTTTCGGGCAGTATGGCCACGTTCCAGAAGTATTCTCTCCTGACGTTTTGCTCACATCTATGGCAGGCATCCTCAGAGGTTGTGAGCTAAGCAAGGAAGGTTTATATATATACGAGTCTCACTTATCCAAGCTAAACGGGCCGGCAGAAGCTTGGATAAGTGAGTATCTTGGATAATAAGGAGGGATTAAGGAAAAGCCTATTAAACATCAAATTAGGTTATGATTTTACAGATTAAGCACCAAAACATCATGTTATGCAACAAATTTGACAGAAAAAGTAGTTCAATATGCAGTAATGCTATGCTGTAATTACTGTATTTATGAATTTAGCACTGAAATATCATGATATATTGAAAACATTGACAATAAAAATGGCTTGGATTATCCAGAGGCTTGGATAAGCGAGGCTTGGATAAGTGAGACTCTACTGTACCTCACAATCTCTGAGGACGCCTGCCATAGATGTGGGTGAAACGTCAGGAGAGAATACTTCTGGAACATGGCCATACAGCCTGAAAAATGAGCAATAACCAATAATAATAGTAATAATACCCTACTGAGATCTGCACACATCATCCTAAAATACATCACACAGTCCTAAACGCTTTGGAAGTGTTCGACTTGTGATTTTGTGATACAAAATCCAGCATGTCTATCTTGTTTGCTGTGTCATACTATGTCGTTGTGTCAATAATAATAATAATAATAATAATAATAATAATAATAATATGTTGTCGAAGGCTTTCATGACCGGAATCACTCGGTTGTTGTGCATTTTTCAGTACCTCACAACCTCTGAGGATGCCTGCCATAGGGGCCGGGCTGTGGCGCAGGCTGGTGAGCAGCCTGCTGCAATAAATCACTCTGACCAAGAGGTCATGAGTTCGAGGCCAGCCAGTGGCAGGGTGAGCACCCGTCAATTAAAAAAATAAAAAATAGCTCCTGCTCATTGCTGACCTAGCAGCCTGAAAGATAGTTGCATCTATCAAGTAGGAAATAAGGTACCACTTATAAAGTGGGGAGGCGAATTTAACTAATTTACGACGTTGGAATGAGGAAGTGCCGTCACAGAGGACGATGAAGCAGCTGCTCCCCCCTGTGGCCAGAATCGAACATCCCCTCAGGAGAAAGTTAAATTGCCTCTGCATCTGTCTCTGTCTCGGTTCTATGTGTATATGGGCATTGAATGTTTGCTCTATATACAGTAGAGTCATACTTACCCAACACTCGCTTATCCAACGTTCTGGATTATCCAACGCATTTTTGTAGTCAATGTTTTCAATACATCGTGATATTTTGGGTCTAAATTTGTAAATACATTAATTACTATGTAGCATTAATGTGTAATGAACTACTTTTTCTGTCAAATTTGTTGTATAACATGATGTTTTGGTACTTAATTTGTAAAATCATAACCTATTTTGATGTTTAATAGGCTTTTTCTTAATCTCTCCTTATTATCCAAGGTATTCGCTTATCCAAGGTTCTGCTGGCCTGTTTAGCTTGGATTAGTGAGACTCTACTGTCATAATAATAATATGTTGTCGAAGGCTTTCATGGCCGGAATCACTGGGTCGTTGTGTATTTTCCGGTACCTCACAACCTCTGTGGATGCCTGCCATAGATGTGGGTGAAACATCAGGAGACAATGCTTCTGGAACATGGCCAGACAGCCCGGAAAATACACAACAACCCTGTTATCCTGGCCATGAAAGCCTTTAACACTCACACAAACAGTTCGTCTTAAAGAAATGTGACTAGCTTTATTGACACAGCCGTGCCGTCATGATCACAGCATGATCTTAACGTGACACGGTGTAATAACACGCATATTTGCACCAACACGGCCCCTTATCACACAGTCTGATCCCAGATTATCTTCCTATAAGTCTACAGTGGAGATGCACCCTAAGCCAACTTCTCTCTTTAATGGGAATTGAGAGAAAGGGAATCTTTCATTGTTCTGTCTGGTTTTGAAAGAGAAGTGGATGGAGGAGGAGCCAGGTGAGTTCTCTGGTTGCCAGGGCAACCGGATGTCAACTTTCCCCGCCTCTGTCCCAGTTCCTTCCTGAGAGCCAGGTAAAGGCAGTCGGGTGGAGTGTGTGGAGTTCCCCTTTGCAAAAGAAGAAAGGCACTCAAGGCATTGGGTTGTTTTGGAAAAGGTTGTTGCTGTCTCTTTGGATTATGGTTCCCTTCTTGTCCTGACATGGAACGGCTATTCCTTTCCAGCCAGTAGAGAATCCATTGCATCTGATTTGTAAGCGACACAAACAGGAGTTAAAGGGTTCTCCAAGTGTTTACTTAGCAGGATTACAGAGGAATGATCTTCCAGGGCCACGGATAAGAAAGCTTGTGAGTGGATCCAGTTTTGGAGGTTGAGTTTTGGACTGAAAGGCCTAAACTGGTGGTTCTCAACCTGTGGGTCACCAGATGTTTTGGCCTTCAACTCTCAGAAATGGTTAAAAGGCTGGGATTTCTGGGAGTTGTGGTCCAAACATCTGGAGACCCACAGGTTGAGAACCACTGATCCAGAGCAACTCTGGTTGTCAACTTCTACTGACCTTAGAATCACTCTGAAGGACCTACAGATACTTTGAGAAGTCTTATGTCTAGGAACCTCTAGGTCAATGGTTCTCAACCTGTTGGTCCCCAAATGTTTTGGGCTTCAACTCCCAGAAATCCCAATAACTGGTAAAAAGGTTGAGATTTCTGGGAGTTGTAGGTCAAAACACCTGGGGACCTACAAGTTGAGAATCACTGTGAAGGACCTACAGATACTTTGAGAAGTCTTATGTCTAGGAACCTCTAGGCCAGTGCTTCTCAACCTGTTGGTCCCCAGATGTTTTTGGCCTTCAACTCCCAGAAATCCTACTAGCTGGTAAAAAGGCTGAGATTTCTGGGAGTTGTGGTCCAAAACATCTGGGAACTCACAGGTTGAGAACCACTGATCCAGAGCAACTCCAGTTGTCAACTTTTACTGGATATTGACCTTAGAATCACTCTGAAGGACCTACAAGTACTATGAGAAGTCTTATGTCTAGGAACCTCTAGATCAATGGTTCTCAACCTGTTGGTCTCCAGATATTTTGGCCTTCAGCTCTCAGAAATCCTAATAGCTGGTAAAAAGACCAGGATTTCTGGGAGTTGTGGTCCAAAACATCTGGGGACCCACAGGTTGAGAACCACTGATCCAGAGCAACTCCGTTTTTCAACTTTTACTGGATATTGACCTTAGAATCACTCTGAAGGACCTACAGATATTTTGAGAAGTCTTATGTCTAGGAACCTCTAGGTCAATGGTTCTCAACCTGGGATCCCCAGATGTTTTTGGCTTTCAACTCTCAGAAATCCTAATAGCTGTCAAAAAGGCTGGGATTTATGGCCATGTTCCAGAAGCATTCTCTCCTGATGTTTCGCCCACATCTATGGCAGGCATCCTCAGTGGTTGTGAGGTATGGACAAACTAAGCAAGGAAGTTTGCTATGGCAAACTTCCATCAGAAGTCATTCATTGAATAGGGCTAGCTATTATCCGCACCGTCACTTTCCCATGGTGTCCCCCACAGATATGGGGGTTGTACTGGTGGCGGTGGCAAAGTGTGTTAAAGTGCTGAGCTGCTGAACTTGCAGACTGAAAGGTCCCAGGTTCAAATCCTGGGAGCGGAGTGAGCAACCACCGTTAGCTCCAGCTTCTGCCAACCTAGCAGTTCAAAAACATGCCAATGTGAGTAGATCAATAGGTACCGCTCCGGTGGGAAGGTAACAGCGCTCCATGCAGTCATGCCAGTGGCCACATGACCTTGGAGGTGTCTACGGACAACGCCGGCTCTTTGGCTTAGAAATGGAGATGAAAACCAACCCCCAGAGTCAGACATGACTGGACTTAACGTCAGGGGAAACCTTTACCTTTACCTTTCAGTCTCGAAATGGTACGCAGATCTGCACAACCTTTTTATTCAAACCTGTATTTTCATGTGTGTTTCCATGGCCCAACCCTGGTGTCAATATGTGCTGACTTTTTGTACAGAAGACAAGATGGTTAGATTGAGACGCAGGAATCCGTCGCCCACTTTGCGCTGACTCTTCTGAAGGCCTTTCGTATGGAGAGAAAATCCAGAAGGAAGGGCACTCCGAGCCCAAGCACTGAAAGGGCAACAAAAGGCCTTAAATGGCGTCTGAACAAATCAGGTGAGTCCTGCTGAAGGGACCATAAGCCAGAAAAAAGTAAACTTTTGCCTATGTGGCTTTGCCTGTGCATATGCCCCTCTTTTCCTGTGAGCTGGTGCCTTTCTCCAGAAAGTTCCAAGGACAGAAGAAAGCTCAGAGTAAACAAGTTAAGTCATTGGTATCACTTGTGCCAAAGTAGGTGTGGAAGGCGAGGAAGACCCTCAGCCATTGGTCAAGTTTATATAAGGCAAGATATATATTCTTTGTTTACTATGCCATGCCATTTGCATGATACAGACCTTTGGGGTATGTACAGCTGTTTGCCTTATCATAGCTGTGATAATAAACTTTGCTTTTTGCATCTCTCACGAGACTGGGTTTTCTGCCTGATTTCCAGTCTAATGCACCTTTTCAAAATCTTGAAACCAAAAAAAGTATGCCAGATGTCGTGACCAGTTGAAAGTTGGTGTGGTGATGTGGCAGGGAGGAATCTTTATATCCCACCGCTGCCACCAAATGTGGAGATGTGGGGCAGAGGAAACCCTTTTTCTAAATCCCAATGCTGCCACGAATTGTGGAGATGTCAGGCAGAGGGGAATTTATTTCTTCTTTCTTCTTTTTTCTTATTCACTTAGATGGTAGCGTTACTTAGTTTTGAATATAGGTGACAGAGACTTGGATATTGAAGAACAAAAACAAGTTTATTTACAGTAACTTCTTTAGAGGCACTTAGATAATGGTTTCAAAGTTATGAACTGATCACTTTGGATCTAACTGGGATTACTTCCCCTTACTACTCAGACTCTACAAATAAACCTAAACAAGTCTCCTAACTTGTTTAATTCAACACTGCTAGAGAGCTGAGTTTCCCTGGTATCCCTAACCTGGAACCAGTGTCTTCCCTGTGACTTAAAATCATAGACTAAACTGTTTTTAAAACATTCCCTCCTTTTCCTTCAAACGGCGGTTGGCTCCGCCCTCGTTACTATGGTAACCTGCCTCAGAATGCTGAGCTGGTTACCATCCCCCTCGCACTGGTAACTAATACTTACCCTTTTAAACATAGTTAAACATGACTTTTAAAACGAAATTAAACATGACATCTATAAATCAAAATAAAAACACACTTCTTTACAGCTGGCCATTACAGTTAATGCCTGATTAGGATTCCTGTTTTAGCTCATGGTTTTATGGTTAGTTCGGCCCAATGCGGTTTGACTGCAGATCCCAGCATCCCTCACTCCCATGTCAAAACTAGCTAAGGTATTGCCACGCGTGGGCAGGACATCTCTTAAGCTTGACAGTGAAAGAAAAATAATAACATATAATAACCACCGATTTGCTGCCCGTTCCCAGTGGCCAAAATCTTCAGCCAGAGGTGAACTTTGGCCTCTTCCAGACAGGATCTATATCCCAGTTTTCCTGTATTAAACTGGATTATATGAGTCCCCAGTGCCAGATAATCTGGGATAAACAGAAAACTTGGGATCAGATCCTGAGATATATTATCGGGCCTGTCTGGAAGCACCCTATGTGCTGCTTAGACTTGGAACTGGAATTGTTCAGTAATTATCAGGTTTATATCTTTTATCAAATATCAAGTTTATATCTTTTGTTATATTGTTTTAAATTACTGTTGTATGTAAAGTTACGTTGTTGTTTTTGGGCTAGTCCCTGTGTAAGCCGCCCCAAGTCCCTTCGGGGAGATGGAGGCAGGATATAAGAATAAAATTATTCTTATATGAAAGCTATGAAAGCCTTCGACAACACAATAAAATTATTATTACATTATTATTATTATTATTATTATTATTGTTGTTGTTGTTGTTGTTGTTGTTGTTGTTGTATGACACAGCAAACAAGATAGATATGCTGGATTTCATATCACAAAATCACAAGTCGAACACTTCTCAAGTGTCTAGGACTGTGTGATGTATTTTCGGATGATGCACGCAGATCTCAGTCGGGTGGCCTTTTGCAGTTAGCAGATTGTTATTATTATTATTATTATTATTATTATTATTATTATTATTATTTTATTGTATGACACAGCAAACAAGATAGACATGCTGGATTTCATATCACAAAATCACAAGTCGAACACTTCCCAAGTGTCTAGGACTGTGTGATGTATTTTCAGATGATGCGCGCAGATCCCAGTCGGGTGGCCTTTTGCAGTTGGCAGATCGTAATTTTGTCAATGTTATTATTTTATTATGACACAGCAAACAAGATAGATATGCTGGATTTCATATCACAAAATCACAAGTTGAACACTTCCCAAGTGTCTAGGACTGTGTGATGTATTTTCGGATGATGTGCACAGATACCAGTCGGGTGGCCTTTTGCAGTTGGCAGATTGTTATTATTATTATTATTATTATTATTATTATTATTATTATTATTATTATTGTCGTTGTTATTATCATTATTATATGTTACTTTGTATATTTTAATGATGTTGTGAGCTGTCTTGGGTCTGCCGGGAGAAAGGCAGCATAGAAATTCCCAAAATAAATAAAGTAATAACTAAGTAACTTCTTAACTTTTTGGTTCTTGAGCAACACGGTAAAATGTTAGATTAGATTAGAAGAATGGAAACCCACACAGAGAAGTATCTTGGGAATAGCTGTGAAGGGAAATCAGAGTTTCTCTGGTGAAATAGAAATCCGTGTATATAAATGTTCATGACTTCCAATTGTTTTCATTTCTAGGACACGTCTATTCTTCCATTCCTCTAAAGTTCCACACCAAAGTGATCCCCAATTCCGAAAAGAAAGGTTTCAGTTCTCAGACGAAGAGATTTCTGGATCTCGACGTAAGAAAGCTCTCCCTAAACTTTGCACTGAGATGTTCTTATCACTTGAAGGACATTAGTTCTCCTCTCTGAAGTTGAATATATTTTAGGATCATAGAATTAAAGCGCTGTAGTGCCACCGTGTTTCCCCTAAAATAAGACATCCCCAGAAAATAAGATCTAGTAGAGGTTTAGCTGTATTGCTAAATATAAGACCTAGCAAAGTTTTTGTTTGGAAGCATGCCCGCCAAACAGAACACCAGAGCATGCAGGATTGATAAATGTACGTTCCATGGTTGTACATGGAAATAATGGTTGTAACAAGAAATTCTTGATAGAATTCACAGTTTGGCTGGTTATGCTGGTTTGTGATGACAACTACTGTACAGTATATAATAAATGTTATTTTTTTTTGTTCAACAATAAATGTGAATTCTTCTTCATGGAAAAACAAGACATCCCCTGAAAATAAGACCTAGAGCATCTTTGGGAGCAAAAATTAATATAAGACACTGTCTTATTTTCGGGGAAACACGGTATAATTCTAGTTTGTTGTGGTTGTTGTTGGAATGAAAGAGAAAGGAAAGTATTATTTCGGTGCATCTTGGAATCTCAAAGAAACTCATTTGAGGTTGAGTCCAAATGCTGGAAAATGCTGTAGAAGCAAGGATTGGAGATAAAGCTTCAGTGGAGATACCTTTTCCCTTAATAATAGGTATTTCAGGAGTGGATTTCCCTTCCTTCCATTTGTAAGTGGCATGTTTGCAATTCGGGGATTGTCTGTATTGGATTTCCCCAAATTTGACCAGGAGATGGAGGTATTGCTTCAGAGACAAGAGAATATAGTCATCTTTCCAAGCCAAGCAGGTGGACAGAATATACCTACTACTGTATTTGTCGTATTATTATATTTTTGTTGTGTTGATATACACAATACAGTACAAATATAGTCGACCCTCCACATTTGCAGGTTTCAACTTTTTGGACTTGGTAAATATGGTCTCCTTAGGGATCTCTAGGTCTTTTGTGTGGCTCCATGGTTTCTGTGTGCAAAAGGGACATTTTCTGTGCCGAAAATGGAATCCCTGTGCAAATCAATTGTGGCTGAAATCCTCTTTTAGTCCCAACGAGAGAAGATCCCTTGAGTACTGTAGAGAGGTGTTCCCTTGGGTTAAAAGGTTGCATTTTTCTATTCATGGATCTTCTGATTTTTTGTGCAATATCCAACATTGCTCCTTTCCGGAGCTGCTGAGGCCCAATAATGGCTTATAGGGGGAACATACCCATTTGTTATGGCTCCACGTCAGTGTATATCGAGAGAGCCATGGCTCTTTTTAATGGCTTTTCATAGAAGACCAAGCAGTCCTTCTCCACAGCATGAAATATGGACCTTGGTATGGTCTGACATGGTCTTGGAAACAAACCTTTCCACCTCTCCTATGCCTCCCTAAGTGTTGATCCACTATCCTTTGCAACTTCTGTATCACCTCCTTTCAATGCTGATGGATGGCTTCCACGTCAGGAGACGGCATTGGCAAGGTAATTTAGCAGAAAAGGTGAGCATTAGACTCAAGTGAATAGGGCAGGGGTCCCCAAACTAAGGCCCGGGGGCCGGATGCAGCCCTCCGAGCTCATTTACCTGGCCCCCGCCCTCAGTTTTATAATATAATATATTGTATCTATATATATAAAAGAGTGATGGCATCATGGCGACCCACAAAACAACAAAACTACAGGCCCCCCAACCTCGAAATTTGACAACACAACCCATCATCCACGCCTCTAGGTTGATACAACAAAAAGAAAAGAAAAATAAAGTCCTAATTAGAGAGAGAAGAATAATTGCTTTTATCCAATTGCTGCCAGTTAGAAGACTAAGCTCCTCCAACTTGGTCTCCTAGCAACCCAATAAAAATAATAAAAAACACTAAAAAGTAATACAATAAAATACTATAATAACAGAAAATAACTCAAAATAATACAAGAAAATAATAAAATATAATAAATAAAAATATAACTTACAATAAAATTAATAAAAAATTGCAAATAACGGCAAATAAAAATTACACAACAATTTTTAACCAATACCACCACCACTTTGCCACAGCAACGCGTGGCCGGGCACAGCTTGTATACATATAATATTGATAATAATATTATAATGTAATACAATATAACACTAATAATAATAATACCATATAATAATATTAATTATATATTCTATATTACATATAATATTACAGTATAGTGGTATAGTTCAATATAGTAATATATAATGCTAATATTGTGCTATGCTAATAATATAATATATTGTATGTACATATAATTTGTAAGCCACTCTGAGTCCCCTTTGGGGTGAGAAGGGCGGGAAATAAATGTAGTAAATAAATGCAGTAAATAAATAAATAATAAATAGACTTAGGCTCGCCCAAAGTCTGAAATGACTTGAAGGCACACAACAACAACAACAACAACAACAACAACAACAATCCTAATTAACTTGACTAACTCATTGGCCAGAAGCAGGACCACTCTTCCCATTGAAATCCTGATCAATGTATGTTGGTTAAAATTGTTTTTATTTTTAAATATTGTATTGTTCTTTCATTGGTCTTGTTGTAGTAGTAGTTGTTGTTGTTGTTGTTTTTGCACTACAAATAAGATATGTGCAGTGTGCATCGGAATTTGTTTGTTTGTTTGTTTTTTTTCCAAAGGATAATCCGGCCCCTCAACATTCTGAAGGATTGTGGACTGGCCCTCGGCTTAAAAAGTTTGGGGACCCCTGGAATAGGGTATATAGCAACCCCCCCCCTTTCCATTGGCTGGTTGTTGGGTTTTCCAGCCAAATCCCTGGGCATGGATCCAAGCGTCTCCACAGGACAGGCATCTCCTCCGCACAGCTGGAACAGCAGCCCTGTTCCTGGGTTCTCAAAGGCATGGCCAGAAGAGACAACAATTGAGGGACGCCTGCAGTCTTCCCTACAATGGGCTCCTTGTGTCTCTCCCGAAAAAGGTTCCTGCTTCATGATTCCAGCAGGCCCCGAGCCAAGCCACAAGGGAGAGGAAGGTTTGGCCACGTTCCGGATTATCCCTAGAGAACACCTGCTTTCCCCCAAACTCTGAAGGCAAAGAGACGGAGCGTTGCATTTGACCGCAGGGTTCCGTCCTGGGCCCGGTTCTGTTCAACATCTTTATTAACGACTTAGACGAAGGGTTAGAAGGCACGATCATCAAGTTTGCAGATTTATTATGATTTATTTACAGTATTTATATTCCGCCCTTCTCACCCCGAAGGGGACTCAGGGCGGATCACATTACACATATAGGCAAACATTCAATGCCTTTTAACATAGAACAAAGACAAACAAACATAGGCTCCGAGTGGCCTCGAACTCATGACCTCCTGGTCAGAGTGATTCAATGCAGTTAATTGCAGCTGGCTTGCTCTCCCGCCTGCGCCACAGCCTGGGCCCAAACTGGGAGGGATAACCAACACTTCAGAAGAAAGGAGCAGAACACAAAACGATCTTGACAGATTAGAGAGATGGGCCGAAACTAACAAAATGAAGTTCAACAGGGACAAATGCAAGATACTTCATTTCGGCAGAAAAAATGGAATGCAAAGATACAGAATGGGGGACTGGCTCGATAGCAGTACGTGTGAAAAAGACCTTGGAGTCCTCATGGACAACAAGTTAAACATGAGCCAACAATGTGATGCGGCGGCGAAAAAAGCCAACGGGATTCTGGCCTGCATCAATAGGGGTATAGCATCTAGATCCAGGGAAGTCATGCTATTCTGCCTTTGTCAGACCACACCTGGAAGACTGTGTCCAATTCTGGGTACCTCAATTGAAGGGAGATGTTGACAAGCTGGAAGGGCAACTAAAATGATTAAGGGTCTGGAGAACAACCTCTACGAGGAGTGGCTTAAAGAACTGGGCATGTTTAGCCTGCAGAAGAGAAGGCTAAGAGGAGACATGATACCCATGTACAAATACGTGAAGGGAAGTCAGAGGGAGGAGGGAGCAAGCTTGTTTTCTGCTGGAGACCAGGATGTGGAATGATGGCTTCAAACTACAGGAAAGGAGATTCCACCTGAACATTAGGAAGAACTTCCTCACTGTGAGAGCTGTTCAGCAGTGGAACTCTCTGCCTCGGAGTGTGGTGGAGGCTCCTTCTTTGGAGGCTTTTAAGCAGAGGCTGGATGGCCGTCTGTCGGGGGTGCTTTGAATGCGATTTCCTGCTTCTTGGCAGAATGGGGTTGGACTGGATGGCCCATGAGGTCTCTTCCAACTCTACTATTCTATGATTCTATGACCCATCTAGAGACTTTGCAAAGAATCACGAAAAATGTAAAAGGGTGCCATGATCCACGACAAAAAGCTTCATGTCCCTAAAGGAGATCTGTATTTAGCTCCAGACATTGTTCAATGTCATTTTTGGACACTATTTTGGCCATTTTTGGCATAACCTATACTGTAGGGATTTGGGAGAGGTAGGAGATTGGTTTGCTACAGTTCAGCATAGTTTTGGTCCATGATCTTGACCTCTCGCTTCTTGGACCTGAGAGCAACCGCAAAAGGAGATTCTTGGTCATTTAGCGAGAATTTAAAGTTGTGCCCCATTGTTGTTGTTTTTCTTTTTAGATAGAAAACCTACCTAGAACTAGTTCTGACATTTAAATAGATGTACACACACATTGAGTCAGGGAGGGGTGTGGCACCTTGAAATCATACACTCTGCCCACACACTGAAATGGTTCAGGCCAAATCCGATATACATTTGGGATTAGCCGAGAAATGGGTTCATCCCTCCGCGTCTCTCTTGCCGTGCTGCTGCGCAGACACCGGAGGAATCTAATCCTCCCTTTTCGGCCCATTTTGTTTTGCCTGCAACTTGAGACGCCCCATTAAAATGAGATTATTTTGATTCTGAAACAAGCCAAGAGGCTGCTTGGCATACAGTGACAATTGACGAAAACCAGTCAAACATTCAGAGGCTTAAGGAATGGGAGGGTGAGTTGTGAAGCCATTGTGTTGCTCTCCACCCACGAGGTCACATTCATGTCATCCCTATCCTTCAGCGTTGGATGGAGGAAAACATGTCCTCATGTTGACATGAAGTGAACCTGTGACCAAGATAAGGGAAATCTTGACCCATTGAAAGAATAGGTTTTAGTCCGAAATCAACACCAAAGACCTGTAGTGTAACGCTAGGCCATGATCACCACCTGTTTGTATAACTGCATTTGTTGTAGCTTAGCCATCATGGCCTGTATTCCGTCAAGAGATGGAGTTGGAAACTGATGCTGCTGCGGATTTTGCAGACATTTCTGCCCCGGACCGGGGCCCCTTGGCCTTGCAGCCGCCTGATGTGGTTGTGCCAGAGGAACCGCTAATTGGCGAACATTCCGATGTCTCCTCATTGTTACCTACTTACACCAGATTTTGTTGACTTGGGTGAAGATGAGACTTTTAATCGGAAGGAATTTGTTACAAAAGATAGGAGCAGGAGAGAGGGAGTGAGACGGAGTCGAAGGTTAGCTCTCAAGTTGGATAATGGCTAACTTTCCCATGGGAAGTTTTGTGGGTCCTATACTCCTTAATCTTGCAGATTTGGGATTCTTTTAAAAGTGCCCCTCACTGTATTCTCGTTGCGGTGTCAACTTTGCCTTTCCTCAGAAGAAGTTCCAGTTTCCAGCTCCTTGCCTTGTCTCCTGAATCCGTGCTGAGTTCCCAGTCCCAGGCGAGCCGCGCCATGCCGCGATACCTGAGTAGACCTTGCCTTGTACCAAGTTTTCATTGTTCCTAAACCGAGATTGACTCTGCTTTGTTTACCTTGCTTTCGTGGTCCTGCTACGGGACTTTTTGCAGGGGCATGTTCCTGCTATTGTTTCATGGACAGACTTTGATTTCTTGGAGAAAACTATCGAGTTTTCACTTGTGGATTACAATTTGGACATTTCTGGACTCATTCTGAACTACAATAGACTATATATTAAGGACTATTTCTTATTCTGACTTTCTGCCTTAATTCCGCATACTTTTGTTTGTTGCAGCCACTTTTCCAGCTTTAGTAGAAGAACCCATGTTGTTCCTCTTGTGGTTATATGTGTTTCTGTTCTTCTCTTCCCAGAATGAAAATCCAGGTCCAGGGTGCTATAATGTCGCCAAACAATTGCCAATTCAAAACAATGTCTCCCAGTCCCTAAAAGGAACTTGTTTTTTCCCTTCATTGGTAAGTGAAAGGGCTCATATTATATATGTATCTGTTGTGACTCAGCTAGAGCCTCAGAGTGACTCTGATGGGGATTATGGAATTCAGGTTCAAGACGATGGGAATCAGGTTCAAGATGACTCTGATGGGAATTATGGGATTCAAGTTCAAGATGATGGGATTCAGGTTCAAGATGACTCTGATGGGGATTATGGGATTCAGGTTCAAGACGATGGGATTCAGGTTCAAGATGACTCTGATGGGGATTATGGGATTCAGGTTCAAGACGATGGGATTCAGGTTCAAGATGACTCTGATGGGGATTATGGGATTCAGGTTCAAGATGACTCTGATGGGAATTATGGGATTCAGGTTCAAGACGATGGGATTCAGGTTCAAGATGACTCTGATGGGGATTATGGGATTCAAGTTCAAGACGATGGGATTCAGGTTCAAGATGACTCTGATGGGAATTATGGGATTCAGGTTCAAGACGATGGGATTCAGGTTCAAGATGACTGATGGGAATTATGGGATTCAGGTTCAAGACGATGGGATTCAGGTTCAAGATGACTCTGATGGGAATTATGGGATTCAGGTTCAAGACGATGGGATTCAGGTTCAAGATGACTCTGATGGGGATTATGGGATTCAGGTTCAAGACGATGGGATTCAGGTTCAAGATGACTCTGATGGGGATTATGGGATTCAGGTTAAAGACGATGGGATTCAGGTTCAAGATTCCTCTGATGGGGATTATGGGATTCAGGTTCAAGATGATGGGATTCAGGTTCAAGATGACTCTGATGGGGATTATGGGATTTAGGTTCAAGGCGATGGGATTCAGGTTCAAGATGACTCTGATGGGGATTATGGGATTCGGGTTCAAGATGATGGGATTCAGGTTCAAGATGACTCTGATGGGGATTATGGGATTTAGGTTCAAGACGATGGGATTCAGGTTCAAGATTCCTCTGATGGGAATTATGGGATTCAGGTTCAGTGTGTTCCTGCTGTGGAAGATGAGGAACAGGGAAGCTTTCCCACGGCAGGGAATGGTGTTGATGATACTGAAGCTAGCCAGGTGCAAATTGACTCTGGAAGGGAGGACAGTTCTCAGTCTGATAGCATGAAGGCAGACACTAATGCTAACAAGCTGTCTGGCCTTGACAAAACGGAATCTCTAGATCGAGCTGGCCGTTTGGAATTCAGGGTTCGCAGGAGTGTTAGAATAGCAAACAAGAGGGAGGTCAGGGGCCAAAGAAATGCTTTCATGCTATGCAAATTAAAACAGTGTGCTGAGAGAGAAACCTTTGTCAAAGCAACTTCTCACTCAAGTCAAGAAGCAAGCTCTCGCTTTCCTGGATTATCTTGTAGCCTTTGTGTGTTCATGTTCATGGGACTTTCTCATGCAATAATGGGACCTTGTTTTATGCCTTATGTTTTCTTCAATTATTCTCTAAAGCAGGGGTCCCCAAACTAAGGCCCGGGGGCCGGATGCAGCCCTCCAAGGTCATTTATCTGGCCCCCGCCCTCATTTATAATATAATATTTTTATATCCGTTTTAATAATATAATATATTGTATATACATATGATATTGATAATAATATCATTTTATACAATATAATACTAATAATAATACCATATAATATTAATTATGTGTTATATATTACATATAATATTACAGTATAGTGATATAGTTCAATATAGTAATATGTAATGCTAATATTGTGCTATGCTAATAATATTGCTAATAATAATATGCTAATAATGTGCTATGCTATATTGTATGTACATACAGCTGCTCTGAGTTCCCTTTGGGGTGAGAAGGGTGGGATATAAATGTAGTAAATAAATGTAGTAAAGGAATAAATAAATAATTTTGGACTTAAGCTCGCCCAAAGTCTGAAATGACTTGAAGACACACAACAACAACAACAACAATCCTAATTAACCTGACTATCTCATTGGCCAGAAGCAGGCCCACACTTCCTATTGAAATCCTGATAGGTTTATGTTGGTTAAAATTATTTTCATTTTTAAATATTGTATTGCTCTTTCATTGTTATTGTTGTTGTTTTGCACTGCAAATAAGATATGTGCAGTGTGCATAGGAATTTGTTCGGGTTTTTTTCCCAAATGATAATTCGGCCCCTCAACAGTCTGAAGGATTGTGGACCGGCCCTCTGCTTTACAAGTTTGAGGACCCCTGCTCTAAAGCCTTGTTTTGCAACAATCTTTTGCAACTTTACTTTTGCTTTTTAAGGACTATTTATTTCCTATCTATATCTATATCTATAATAAAAGTCAATGTTTGTTTGCGAGTATGTGGCAGCGTTCTGATTGGCTCCCACTTTCACAGACAACTGTGACCGCCACGAATGACGGACCTGGCCCAAACTTGGCACACATAACCCCCATGACCCATTTTATGTCCTGGTGCCGTTTGGGGGATGATGGGCCATGGAGGATGGGATTTGCAGTACTTTTAATTGCTTTGCCTTCCACAGACCACTGCGATGCCCACCAGTCACGTAACTGGACAAAACTTGGCACGCAGAACTTCCATGACCCCCTTTATATCCTGGGGCAGTTTGGGGAAGGACAGACCAAGAATTATGGGACTTCCAGTACCTTCACCCACTTCTAGAGTCCACTGCAACAACTACACCAATTTTGGCACACAGATGCTATGTACCCCACTTTACACCCTGATGTGGTGTGGGGGAGGATGGACCATGGATGATGGGATCTGCAGTACTTTCAAATGTTTTCCCTTCCGCTGTCCACTGTTACTCTATCCAATGACGCATCATAACCATACTTCACACATATGCCCCACATGACCCTCCTGCAGTTTGAGGGTCAACAGACCAAGGATGATGGGATTTACAGTACCTTCACTCACTTCCTGAGACCACAGCAACCCACAACAATGACTGATGAAGACAAAACTTGCCACACATACTCCCTTTCACCCACTTTACATCCTGATGTGGTTTGGGGGACAACGGACCATGGATGATGGGATTTGCAATACCTTCACTCACTTCCTGAGATCACTGCAACTGCCACAAACGACACAACTGAACCAAACTCAGCACACATATCCCAGATGACACACTTTACACCCTGCAGCAGTTTGGGGGAGGATGGACAAAGGATTATGGGATTTGCAGTACCTTCACCCAAATTGCCTCCCACTGAAAACCCCATCAGCCACAGATCTGCACAAATGGGCCCATTCAAAATATCCAAAACAACTCAATGCCGCCTACGAATAACCCGGGCACCGCCGGGTCCCCAAGCTAGTTTCCTAATAAACTACAAAAATACCTGTATGCAGCCTGGTGTATTTAGGAAGGGGAAGCTAACCTGAGGTGTGACAGTATCAAGCTGGCATTTTGGCAACATGGGATGCTATTGCAGTTTGTGCTCATAGCGGATGGAGTACTGCATACGCAAATGTGGAAAAAATTGCAGTTTTGGATGCAAACCAGCCGATGTTGTCTTCTTTGCAGAGCAGCCGCATCGCCCGCCAGAGGATCCCCAGCTACCCTGCTTCCAACGCCTACAACCTCCCTCCTACATTGCAGTCCAAGCAAGACTTCAGCCTGGGATATTCCAGCATGTTTCAGCAACCGATTGCTAGGAAAATATACAAACGACCCACCCCTGCGCCCAACCAATACAATGTAAGGCTATGGTTTGAAATAGAGGTGTGCTGCTCCCGGGCCTCCAAAATCTGTACAAAATGTACAAAAAAAAGCCCAGACTTGTGTCCTTGTCTCTTTTTCGGACAGTGTTGACATTGCCTTTGTCCCAAAGCCGTGCTCTGCTGTGCAGGGCATTATTACTGCCTGTCATCCACACCCTGACAAAAATACTAGCTTCTGTTGAAGAATATAAATAGGCTTTCTCCTGGGAAGAAGCTCCTCCGGTTAATCACAAATGTGTGATTTACACTTTGAGATGATGCATAAGTGTTGTTGAAGCCAAGCAGGAAATGATCCATTTGGAAAAGCAGACAGAGGCAGTAACTAAGGGTCATGGACAAATGCAAGTAGAATTTGGAAAGGAATTAAGGTCTTAGGTTTGCGGTCTGTAGTCAGGCTCAATGGTAATGATAATAACAACAACAACAACAACAACAACAACAACAACCATTTATTGCATTTGCATCCCGCCTTTTGTCCAGAATGAACTCTGTATAATATTGATTATTTATTTAGTTGTTGCTTTTATTTATTTTATGTCTCTTTTCCCCCAGTAGGAAGCAATAATAATAATAATAATAATAATAATAATAATAATAATAATAATAATAATAACAACAACAACCATTTATTGCATTTGCATCCTGCCTTTTGTCCAGAATGAACTCTGTATAATATTGATTATTTATTTAGTTGTTGCTTTTATTTATTTTATGTCTCTTTTCCCCCAGTAGGAAGCAATAATAATAATAATAATAATAATAATAATAATAATAATAATAATAATAACAACAACAACAACAACCATTTATTGCATTTGCATCCTGCCTTTTGCACAGAATGAACTCCATATAATATTGATTATTTATTTAGTTGCTTTTATTTATTGTATGTCTCTTTCCCCCCAGTAGGAAGCAATAACAACAACAACAACAATAATAATAATAACCATTTATTGCATTTGCATCCTGCCTTTTGCACAGAATGAACTCTGTATAATATTGATTATTTATTTAGTTGTTGCTTTTATTTATTGTATGTCTCTTTTCCCCCAGTAGGAACCAATAATAATAATAATAATAATAATAATAATAATAATAATAATAACCATTTATTGCATTTGCATCCTGCCTTTTGCCCAGAATGAACTCCATATAATATTGATTATTTATTTAGTTGTTGCTTTTATTTATTTTATGTCTCTTTTCCCCCAGTAGGAGGCAATAATAATAATAATAATAATAATAATAATAATAACGACAACCATTTATTGCATTTGCATCCTGCCTTTTGCACAGAATGAACTCTGTATAATATTGATTATTTATTTAGTTGTTGCTTTTATTTATTGTATGTCTCTTTCCCCCCAGTAGGAACTAATATAATAATAATAATAATAATAATAATAATAATAATAATAATAATAATACATCACACAGTCCTAAATGCTTGGGAAGTATTAGACTTGTGATTTTGTGATACGAAATCCAGCATATCTATCTTGTTTGCTGTGTCATACTATGTCGTTTTGTCAATAATAATAATAATAATAATAACCATTTATTGCATTTGCATCCTGCCTTTTGCCCAGAATGAACTCTGTATAATATTGATTATTTATTTAGTTGTTGCTTTTATTTATTGTATGTCTCTTTTCCCCAGTAGGAACCAATAATAATAATAATAATAATAATAATAATAATAATACATTATACATCACACAGTCCTAAAAGCTTGGGAAGTGTTCGACTTGTGATTTTTTGATATGAAATCCAGCATATATATATCGTTTGCTGTGTCATACTATGTCTTTGTGTTAATAATAATAATAATAATAATAAT
This sequence comes from Anolis carolinensis, assembly GCF_035594765.1. NCBI lineage: Eukaryota > Metazoa > Chordata > Lepidosauria > Squamata > Anolidae > Anolis > Anolis carolinensis. Next base: position 22,515,185 of record NW_026943821.1, on the reverse strand, counting down.
AATAATAATAATAATACATTATATATCACACAATCCTAAAAGCTTGGGAAGTGTTCAACTTGTGATTTTGTGATACGAAATCCAGCATATATATATTGTTTGCTGTGTCATACTATGTCATTGTGTCAATGATGATGATGATGATTCCAGCATATCTATCTTGTTTGCTGTGTCATAATAAAATAATAATAATAATAATAATAATAATAATAATAATAATAATAATAATATGTATTGCAAGTGTATGCCACCTTTTCCCCAGAATTCGACCCAGATAATATCTATTTTTCGTATTCTTATTGTTGTTGCTGCATTTGTATGTCTCCTTTTTCCTGGTTTGGTGAGGCCCCAGCTCATTTTGGCAAAGAAAGCCTTGAAAAACTACAACTTCCAGGATTCCCGAGCATTGCGCCATAGCCGTTAAAGTGATGCCAGATGCATTGATTCAACATTGTATGAGATGCACCTTTGGAAAGTATCTCTGTTACCTTTCCTACCATCTGCTTTAGGACGGTAGACAAATCCATCCCAAATTCTGCATCACGCTTTGATCTCTCAGTGATGTCATTTATGAGCAAGGACGTGAGCATGATTCATTGTGACAGCTAATTGGTACCTGGCTCCTTTATGGATTAGAAATCATCATTCTTTTTTCTTTCTTTCTTTTTTATGTTAAAAAAAGAATTTATTATGGAGTGAAACCAGCAGTTTCGCCTCTCCCTTGGGGTAGGGCCAGGTTGAGGACACGCCGAGGCCCAGAGCTATTTCCAGCTTAAAATTATCCCCAAAATGCCTATTATTCTTCCTCAATCTTCAGAATCTCCTTGTCAACTGAGACCCTAAACCGCACTTACTGTATATATTTCAGTATAAGCCTAGTTTTTCAGCCCTTTTTTAGGACTGGAAAAAACCCTCCTCGGCTTATACTCGGGTGGGCTTATATTCAGGTTGGCTTATACTCAAGTATATATGGTATATTTATTATTTTTCTCTATTATTCTTGGTATTGTTACATTTATTATTATACTCTATTAATTATTATTTTACTCTATTATTCTTGTTACTTTTACATTTATTTTACTCTATTTTTATTATTAATAATACAGTAGAGTCTCACTTATCCAAGACTCGCTTATCCAACATTCTGGATTATCCAACGCATTTTTGTAGTCAATGTTTTCAATATATCGTGATATTTTGGTGCTAAATTCATAAATACAGTAATTACTACATAGCATTACCGCGTATTGAACTACTTTTTCTGCCAAATTTGTTGTCTAACATGATGTTTTGGTGCTTAATTTGTAAAATCATAACCTAATTTGATGTTTAATAGGCTTTTCCTTAATGCCTCCTTATTATCCAACATATTCGCTTATCCAACATTCTGCCGGCCCGTTTATGTTGGATAAGTGAGATTCTACTGTACGTTTATTATTTTACTCTATTATTACATTTATTATTTTATTGCATTTATTATTATTATTATTACAGTAGAGTCTCACTTATCCAAGCTAAATGGGCCGGCAGAAGCTTGGATAAGCGAATATCTTGGATAATAAGTAGGAAGATGAAAGAAGATGAAAATAATGATTTAATCAGAGTTGAACAGTCATATCCTAAATTACAGTTTGATGTAAAGATTGAGGACGCAAGGGTTGAGGACTCAAGCGGCAGAGTTTTGTGGGGACGGAGTTGTCAAGCTCTTTCATTGCTATGATAAGTGCCTAGATTTGAATGGTGACTATGTTGAGAAGTGGTATTTGGGTCTGGCTTTCAACTGCATGTGGTAAATGTTTTCTCCTATATTTTGTTAATTTTTAATTCCAAAACGTAACCTACTTTCTGGATAACCCTCGTACAAGACCCAGTCTCATTTTTGGGCACAGATGGTAGTTGAGACTCCTAGCAGCACCTAGGCTTAAATATTCCTATTTGTTTGTTTGTTTGTTTGTTTCACTCTGCTGGAAAAGTCAGTTTGTCGCAACACTCTGCATCTTCGCACACAGGTCTCCTTGGACTTCTGCCGGCAGAGGAGCCACACGGGAGTCAAATCGGTGTTCACCTCCAAAACCCAAAGGTCACTGACGTTCCTTGGGAAAGAGCGAGTCCCTTCACCCTGTAAGTCAGTGGTTCCCAAACTTATTTGGCCTGCCACACCCTTCCCAGAAAAAATATTACTCAGCGCCCTCTGAAAAGGGGGCGTGGCTTAGAGGGGCGGGTGTGGCTCCTGCTCCTGCCTCTCCGCTAGTCCAAGATGCAGGGCTGGGAGGGAGAGGTGGGCGGGGCCACAAATGGACAGCCAGGACTGGGTTGGGCGGAGTTACGAGCTCTGAGGCAGGGCTGAGCTTGTATCCCTGTCCTGGACACAGGGGGTGGGGCTAGAGGAGGGGGCGGGGCCTCTTCCCAAGTGCCTGACGGGGCTGAACCTCTATACCCTGTTACCAGGTGAGAGTATAGTGGAATCAGTAGCATCCAGATAACACCATGTGCAAAAGACTCAGACCAGGCAGAGGAATTGAAAAGAACAAAGGAAACTTTACTCTTGCTCGTTGAGTAGAAATACAAAACAGTTCTGCAATCGTACAATGTCCATGTAGTTGCATAAGATCAATAACTAATCAATCAGCATCAATATATACAGCATAGCATATTCAAAACTACTACTTGACCGTAGCTAGAGAGCCTTGTCTTTTTCTGTGCTCTCCCTCCAAGCTCAAATTCCAACTGACGTTCTCAGCCACCTGCCATCAAACAGATACATTGTTTTAGGTGTGGCCTTGCCTCTGCAAAAAGGCTGAGCTCTTTTGCAGAGTTCCCTTTGCAAACCAACTTTGCAAGGATTTCTTTACACACACACATAGCAATTTGGCGCAATATACCCCGCCCCCATGTTCTGACAAGCGTCTCAGGAGAGGTATAGAGGCTCAGCCCTGTCTCATGCTCTTGGGAAGAGGCCCCGCCCCCGCCCCAGCCCCAGCCCTGCCCTTTAGTCCTAAAAGGCCTCTCAGGAGAAATATAGAGGCTCAGCCCTGTCTCGGGCTATTGGAAGGAGGCCCCGCCCCCTTCCCTAGCTCCGCCCTCTGTGTCCCAACAAGTGCCTCAAGAGAAGTATAGATTCTCAGCCCTGTCTCAGGCTCTTGGGAAGAAGCCACACCCACTCCTCTAGCTCCGCCCCCTGTGTCTTAACAGGCACCTCAGGTGCTCAGCCCTGTCTCCAGCACTTGGGAAAAGGCCCCGCCCCTCCCCTGGCCCCGCCCCATGTCCTAATAGGTGCCATTACTGCCCCCCTGAATCTCTGCAGTGCCCACCAGGGGGCGGTAGCGCCCACTTTGGGAATCACTCATCTACATTGTAGAATGAATGCAGTTTCACACCATTTTCCTTGCTGTGTCTCAAGGATATGGGATTTTACCAAAGAGTGATGGGACCTTAACAAACTACAAATCCCAGGATCCTATCCCATTGAGCCCTGGCAGTTAATGTGATGTCAAACTGCATTGATTATCTCAACTTGGGATTGAACACGATAGAATTCACTTCTGGATCAATGTGCTTCCAGCAGGATAAAATAAGACAACTCCCATGGCTGAATGCTATGGGATCCTGGGGATTGTAAGTTTTGCAAAGTTGTTGGCCTCCTCTGAGAAAATGACAATGGCTGGAATTTCGTATTGAGCCATGAGGGTGAAAGTGGCATCAAACTGAATCAATTCTACAATGTACATGCACCCCAGGTCTGGCACTCTTTTCCACCCTGTTGTTAAAATTGGATTAGATTGGATTCTGTATTTCAACTGTGTGTTTTTGTATCGATGTAGGTCATTACCAAATTAAGGACTCCTTCATTCGCCAGGCGCCGACGGTGTTGGTGTCCTGCTTCAAGTCCAAAACGAGACGTGAAACCAAACCGGAAACCCTGGGACCCGGACCTGCAGCCTATCAGTGGCCGCCCGAAAGTCCAAGGACCGTGCCCGAAAGGTTCCCTGGACTGTGAGTCTCTGAATTGCTTTTGCAAAAGAAACTCCCCTTAAATAGGAGACAGACCACCTGCTTAGGAACGACAAAAACAAAACAAAAACATCCTTGTGATGCTTCACAAAGTTAACTTCTGATTTACAGTGTTTGCATTGTCCTGTCCTCATGGCCAGGTCTTGTAGTTTAAAAATGTCTTTTAAAAAAATAATTGGCAATTCTATGATATTTTGGCGGGACCAGAAGCCCTTCGTTTCAATAGCTTTGCTATTATCCATGCAAAGCTTGGAAATGTATTATCCATAGATACGGGCGTTGCACTTGACATATTTTAGGACTACCGTATTTCCCCAAAAAAAGACCAGATCTTATATCAATCTTTGCTTCCAAAGACACACCATAACTTATTTACATGGGATGTCTTATTTTTTCATGTACAACAATACATCTATTCATTTGCTGATATACAAAAAATCTACACATTCATGTGCATGAATCTCTGATGTTTACAAATACAGCAGAGTCTCATTTATCCAACATAAACGGGCCTTGCAGAACGTTGGAGACTCTACTGTGTGTGTGTGTGTGTGTGTGTGTGTGTGTGTGTGTGTGTGTGTATATATATATATATATATATATATATATAAAAGAGTGATGGCATCACGGCGACCCACAAAACAACAAAACTACAGGCCCCCCAACCTCGAAATTTGACAACACAACCCATCATCCACGCCTCTAGGTTGATACAACAAAAAGAAAAGAAAAATAAAGTCCTAATTAGAGAGAGAGGAATAATTGCTTTTATCCAGTTGCTGCCAGTTAGAAGGCTAAGCTCCTCCAACTTGGTCTCCTAGCAACCCAATAAAAAAATAATTAAAAACACTAAAAATTAATACAATAAAATACTATAATAACAGAAAATAACTAAAAATAATACAAGAAAATAATAAAATATAATAAATAAAAATATAACTTACAATAAAATTAATAAAAAATTGCAAATAACGTCAAATAAAAATTACACAACAATTTTTAACCAATACCACCACCACTTTGCCACAGCAACGCGTGGCCGGGCACAGCTAGTATATATATATAATAAAATATGATGTATACATTCAGTTATTCAGTTTTATCATATTTATTTATTGTATTGTATTGTTACAAGTGTTTTATGTAATTTTTGTATAGAATGTAATCAGGTCTTTTCAAGCCTGGTTGTTTGGCTTGGTGCTTTGATATGGCCTAAGGTTCTTCTTCTCATATATATATATATATATATATATATATATATACGCATGCTAGGGCTTATTTTCTGGCTAGGTCTTATTTTCAGAGAAAAGGGGTACGAAATAAGATTGAAAATACATTACTGCCTTAACTGCCTGACTCATGGCCCAATAAATCGATCAGTCAGTCCAGTCAATTTTATGGGGATGATCCTACGTTAAACAGCAGAGTCAAGTTGGCTTGAGATAAGATCTCCTCCTCTACATTCTTTCTTATTGCTTCAACGTTGGCTGGAAAACTGTACACATTCTTCTCCTTCTCTGTTTGGGGGTATCTTTACTACATCTCTTGCCCTTTCAATGCAAACTTTGCAGGGCGAAGAGGGCAGGAGGGTGAGCCGGTGCTGGGCCGTGCCCCATAAACCGAGGCACAATGAGGGAAGATGTAAATCAAACCTGACGGCACCGAGAACATCCATCTGGACTGGCAGATCATACCAGAACGATCAGCCCTTTCCCTGAGGTGGGAAAGAAAGCCATCCCGATCCCATTTATGTCAAGGTGATGAATGGCCTGGTGCCAGACGGATCAGGCAATGCCACCCACTTTCCGCACCAGTTTGTTCCGGATCGGCATCTGTCACTGCGTTCTTTTCTATTTTATTCTATTTTATTCTTGCTGCCGCACCCCAAAGGCCTTTGGAAGGCTGGTGATGAAACAAGAGCAGCAGTTGATGGACATAACATTCCCAAAGTGCCATCCGCCGGCAAAAAAATCTGTAATGATAAACCCGGTTAACCAAGGAACTAGGTTACTGGCAAACCTGCTGCGATGTGACCCTGTTTCCCCGAAAATAAGCCAGGAAATAAGCTCCAGCATGGTTTTATTTTTCATAGGTAAAGTAAAAAGTTTCCTCTAGTTGTGTCCGACTCTGGGGTTTGGTGCTCATCTCCATTTCTAAGCTGAAGAGCCGGCGTTGTCCATAGACACCTCCGAGGTCATGTGGCCATTGGCATGACTGCATGGAGCGCTGTTACCTTCCTATTGATCTACTCACATTTGCATGTTTCTGAGCTGCTAGGTTGACAGAAGCTGGGGCTAACAGCGGGTGCTCACTCCGCTCCCTGGTTTCGAACCTGCGACCTTTCAGTCTGTAAATTAATAATAATAATAATAATAATAATAATAATAATAATAATAATAATAACAACTTTATTCTTGTATCCCGCCCCATCTCCCCGGAGGGACTCGGAGCGGCTTACATGGGGCTATGCCCGGACACAACAGCACAAAATCAAAACAAAAACAATAAACATATCACCCAACAATAAAACATCAACATGGATAGAAACAGTCATAAAAGGTCAATATACAAAATAATGTTAAAATCTTGAGTTGGATCAAAAGATCTGGGCCAAGGTGCAGAAAAAATGTCAAGTCAAATGTCAAATTCAGCAGCTCAGCGCTTTAACATGGGTATTTTTCATATACAGTAGAGTCTCACTTATCCAAGCTATACAGGCCAACAGAAGCTTGGATAAGCGAATATGTTGGATAATAAGGAGGGATTAAGGAGAAGCCTATTAAACATCAAATTAGGTTATGATTTTACAAATTAAACACCAAAACATCATGTTTAACAACAAATTTGACAGAAAAAGTAGTTCAATATGCAGTAATGCTACATAGTAATGACTGTATTTACGAATTTAGCACCAAAATATCATGATGTCTTGAAAACATGGACTACAAAAATGCATTGGATAATCCAGAACGTTGGATAAGCGAGTGTTGGATAAGTGAGACTCTACTGTATGTCCAACATTAGAATCCATTCATCCAGAATCCTCAATAAATCTTTGTACAGGTCATGCAAAGTCCATGTTCTCATTCATTAAAAGCTTGCGTGCACAACCATGTCTGAAGAGCCGGCGTTGTCCGTAGACGCCTCCAAGGTCATGTTGCCATGTTGCAGTACCTATTGATCTACTCACATTTGCATGTTTCAGAACTGCTAGGTTGACAGAAGCTGGGGCTAACAGCGGGTGCTCACTCTGCTCCCCGAATTCGAACCTGCGACCTTTCAGTCCGCAAATTCAGCTGCTCAGCGCTTTAACACGGGTATTTTTCATATACCCCCAAAATAAACCCGAGTTAAGATCATCAGCCAGACGGAGTCATTGGCCAGTAGTATATTCATTGCAACACATGATGGAGATATTAAATCACAAAATAAAAAACCTACAGCTCATTAAAATGGTTAAAATTTCGAACCACCCAAAGGGACTTGTTGAAAGTTGAGAGGACTTTCCTGTCACCAAATTGTCTCCGCCTTGTCTCAGAAGAATTCTCAGATGTCTGTGGTATTTTCCTTAGCTAAGCCTTGACATTTGGGTTAGTACTAATATAATCCCTGCCTTGTCGTCATGGTAGAAAAGTGTCCTCCCTGTGGTTTGCAAGTGATTCCAAAGCCGGAGAGTGTAAATATTAAAAAGAGAAAATTGAGTGGACATGACCAAAGATGCATTTTGCATCCTATGGCAACTTAGGGAGTTGTAGTTTTACAAGATTCTTAACCTTCTCTGTCAAAGAGTGCTGGTGCCAAACAGCATTCATTCTTTCGAGTAGATGCACCCAAGGTCCTCCAATACAATTCATTTTTTTTTTTAAAAAATAATTTTTATTAAAGTTTTTCAAACTACAGTAGAGTCTCACTTATCCAAGCCTCGCTTATCCAAGCTTCTGGATTATCCAAGCCATTTTTGTAGTCAATGTTTTCAATATATTGTGATATTTTGGTGCCAAGTTCGTAAATACAGTAATTTCTACATAGCATTACTGTGTATTGAACTACTTTTTCTGTCAAATTTGTGGTATAACATGATGTTTTGGTGCTTAATTTGTAAAAGCATAACCTAATTTGATGTTTAATAGGCTTTTCCTTAATCCCGCCTTATTATCCAACATATTCGCTTATCCAACGTTCTGCCGGCCCGTTTATGTTGGATAAGTGAGACTCTACTGTACTTGTACATCGAAAGAGGGGGAACAATATTTATAGGAAAGTTTGGAAAAGATAGGTAAAACAATTTTGTCTATTGTTGTGTTTTATATTGCTTTTGTTTTTATTCGGGCTTGGCCCCATGTAAGCTGTCCTGAGTCCCCTTTGGGGAGGTAGAGGCGGGGTATAAAAATAAAGTTATTATTATTATTATTATTATTATTATTATTATTATTATTATTATTATTATTATTAAAAGACTAAAGAAAATTAAAAAAAAACACACACACACAATTACAGAAATTGAACTTCCGTTCAGCCCTTGTTCCTGTTCAAATTTCTTTTAATCTACTTCTTTTATATTCTCTCCCGTTTAGTTACAAAAAAGAAATCTTCAGTCCAATCAATTCTTCAAGGATTGTACTTTAAATTCATATATTCTTCAAATACCAACCAGTCCGTCTTCTTTAATCCCTTACCAGTATTTTTTTTCAAATACAGTAGAGTCTCACTTATCCAACATAAACGGGCCGGCAGAATGTTGGATAAGCGAATATGTTGGAAGGAGAGATTAAGAAAAAGCCTATTAAACATCAAATTAGGTGATGATTTTACAAATGAAGCACCAAAACATCATGTTATACAACAAATTTGACAGAAAAAGTAGTTCAATACACAGTAATGCTATGTAGTAATTACTGTATTTACAAATTTAGCACCAAAATATCACGATATATTGAAAACATTGACTACAAAAATGCGTTGGATAATCCAGAATGTTGGATAAGCGAGTCTTGGATAAGTGAGACTCTACTGTACTTGTACATCGAAAGAGGGGGTACAATATTTATAGGAAAGTTTGGAAAAGATAGGTAAAAGACTAAAGAAAATTAAAAAAAAATACACACACAATTACAGAAATTGAACTTCCGTTCAGCCCTTGTTCCTGTTCAAGTTTCTTTTAATCTACTTCTTTTATATTCTCTCCCATTTAGTTACAAAAAAGAAGTCTTCAATTCAATCAGTTCTTCAAGGATTGTATTTTAAATTCATATATTCTTCAAATAGCGACCAGTCCGTCTTCTTTATACCCTTACCAGTATTTTTTTTTCCAAATAATAAGTTAGCTGGTCCATGTCTTTTATCTCCCATCTATATATATAAAAGGGTAATGAAATTTCGGCCTAGGACAAAACAACAAAACTGCACATCCCAGAAACACTAAACTTGGCAGCACAACCCCTCATCCATGCCTCTACGTTCATACAACAAAAAGAAAAGAAAAAGAAAGTCCTAATTAGAGGGAGAGGAATAATTGTTTTTATCCAATTGCTGCCAGTTAGAAGGCTAAGCTCCGCCCACTTGGTCTCCTAGCAACCCACTCAGCCCAGGGGACAGGCAGAGTTAGGCCTCACTTAGGCCTCATCCACACTGCCTATAAAATACAGATTATCTGATTTGAACTGGATTATATGGCAGTGTAGACTCAAGGCCCTTCCACACAGCTATATAACCCATTTTTAATGGACTTAATGTCAGGAGAAAACCTTTACCCTTTACCTTAACTACCACCAATTCCTCAATACTTTATTTCCCATACCACCATACTTTGCCACAGCAACGCGTGGCTGGGCACAGCTAGTGTATATATATATATATATTTACAATTCATTGATCAAAATCAGATGGGTTTCCCAATGGACCTAAATGCCTCTACTGTTTTGTAATTCAAATTTAATTCGTTTAATTCGTCATTCAAAGTCCGTTTTCACAATGTCTCCTTTTGTTTCCCCGCAGGCGGAAATATGGCTTGAATTTCTCAGCCCCGCCGCTTCCTCGTCCCAAAAGTCCTCCTTCTCCTGGACCCGGACAGTATGAAATAGTTGACTTCAATGGACCGTCTAAGCATTACATCTCCAGCGCCGTATTTGTCTCCAACACAGGCCGCTGGTCAGGAGATAATTTCCACCAAGATGTACCAGGCCCAGGTAAGATTGCATTGTTGTTATTAGTATTAGTATTAGTACAGTAGAGTCTCACTTATCCAACATTCGCTTATGCAACATTCTGGATTATCCAAGGCTGTTTTGCCTCCCGATCGGATCCACAGCTCTTTCTCTAGGCAGCAAGGATTGAACTTTTTATGGATTTACTTTCCGACAATGTTGCTACCGTAAGTTCATTTAATGCAATTTAATTTAACATAGGAGCCCCCAGTGGCACGGTGTGTCAAAGCGCTGAGCTGTTGAACTTGCAGACCGAAAAGTCGCAGGTTCGAATCCGCGGAGCGGAGTGAGTGCCCGCTGTTAGCCCCAGCTCCTGCCAACCTAGCAGTTCAAAAACATGCCAATGTGAGTAGATCAATAGGTACCACTCCGGCGGGAAGGTAACAGCATTCCATGTAGTCTACGGATAACGCCGGCTCTTCGGCTTAGAAATGGAGATGAGCACCAACCCCCAGAGTCAGACACGACTGGACTTAAAGTCAGAGGAAACCTTTACCTTTATCTTATCAGTACTGTAGAGTCTCACTCAGCGCTTATCCAACATACTTCCAAGGTTGATTGGCTTTCCTTATGATTTCACAAGGCTAGAACCAGCCTCATTATAATTCTATTCTGAATTTTACTAGGTCCTTATTATTATTGCTGCTGCAGTTCCCCCACCTATGAAGTTGACTGAATTGTATTGGTGGTTGTTTGTTATCATTACTGATGTATTAACTTTTGTTTTATTACCTAATTGTGTTTTATCCTGTGTATATTGTGCTAATGTATTCATGTTGTTACTTTTGTGAACTATGTGAGCCGCCCCAAGTCCCCGTGGGGAGATGGTGGCAGGGTATAAATAAATATTATTATTATTTTATTATGTCACAGCAAACAAGATAGATATGCTGGATTTCGTATCAGAAAATCACAAGTTGAACACTTCCCAAGTGTCTAGGACTGTGTGATGTATTTTCGGATGATGCATGCAGATTATTATTATTATTATTATTATTATTATTATTATTATTATTATTGAACCCAAAATGCTCTTCTCTGGAACTGGAACACCATGAGATTTGCACCTGGGCAAATGGTTTCACACCAGGACAAATAAGACAACTACTACAGCTCAATACGATGAAATCCTGAGAGTTGTAGTTTCACAAGGACTTCAGGCTTCTCTGCCAGCAGGTGCATCTATCCACATGCTATGTAATCCTGAAAGGTATAGTTTGTGATGCCCCAACTCTCTTTGTTAGAAAAGGCGAAAGGCCTTGTGAAACTACAACTCCCAGGATTCCATAAGTGGTGTTTAAGTGGTACCAAACTGCATTAAATCTACATTGGGTCAATTCTCTCCATGCCTCATGAAATGTGACACAAACAAGTTATAGTAATCGTGTTACAAATCTGAAAAGCATCACTCAACTCCTTTGCTTCATTGCCGTGTTTTGCTTGCTGGTTTCCAAACCGACGGCATCTTTTCCCAGTTGTTTTTGGGGCGTGCGAGACAAGGGTGGATGGCCTTTTAAGAGAGGAAGGAAGATGACAGGCCCTGATTCATGAAACCAAATCATCGCTGACTTGCCCAACTGGGAAGTGGCTTTAATAGCTAGCTTGGCCACAGTTGAGGCTGTATTCACATGGGGATTTTTTTTCAGCATTTTTGTTTGTTTGTTTTAGATTTTGGACCTGCCCTGTCCACAGAAACTGAGGAAGGAGCCTTTAAAAAACACAGCAACATGAGAGCTGCTCCTCATTAGAGTCGAGCCATTATGTTGTCGCCCACATAGGATTCATTCAGTGGTAGTTTGGAGTTGTAGTTTCACAAGGTTAACCACCTCCTCTGCCTCCCCAAACTACAACTTCCAGGATTCCATTGCATTGTGTTAAAGTGGAGTCAAATTGCATTGATTCTATAATAATAATAATAATAATAATAATAATAATAATAATAATAATAATCCGAAAATACATCACACAGTCCTAGACACTAGGGAAGTGTTCGACTTGTGATTTGTGATACGAAATCCAGCATGTCTATCTTGTTTGCTGTGTCATAATAATAATAATAATAATAATAATAATAATAATAATAATAATAATAATAATAATAAGTTTATTTGTATCCTGCCAACATCTCCCCCGGAGGGGACTCGGGGCGGCTCACAGAAATATCAGATACAAAACAATACAAAACAATAACAATGTACAATACATCAATAAACAATAACATGCACCAATGATATTTAAACAATGACCAGAAAAATGAAACACACTTACTAAAAGCATAGAATTAAAAACAGTGAGGTTGTAATGATAGATTAGCAAAGTGCACATTATACATTCCATAGGGTAGATGCCCACGTAGTTCAACCATCAAAATGTTATGCCATGCTGGCTCCTACATAGCAGATAGATAAATAAATAGATAGATAAACAAGGCTAATTTTACGAATTTATGACACCATAAAAACTTCCAGCAACATGAGGAAAGGAATGAGGAAGTACTCCATCACTTTGAGCTATTGATAAAAAGACGTGCAAAAAATAATAACATGTTGTTGATGTTGTTGTTGTTGTTGTTGTTGTAGGTAGGGGCATTAATAGACCCCAATGTGCATTGGGAGACTCCAGCCAGAGTCCCATTATCCACCTTTGCGATTCACTGGCTGGTTAGCTAAAAATACATTAATTATTATGTCGAGATGATAGATGTTTCAGGCCTTGAACACTATCTATACTCATGTATAAATCTATAAATATTTGTCAGGACATTAGTCCCAAAAAACTGGGTTGACTTCTCCATGGAGCAATGTATTGCACCGTAACTCATATATATATATATACTAGCTGTGCCCAGCCATGCGTTGCTGTGGCAAAGTGGTGGTGGTATTGGTTAAAAATTGTTGTGTAATTTTTATTTGACGTTATTTGCAATTTTTTATTAATTTTATTGTAAGTTATATTTTTATTTATTATGTTTTATTATTTTCTTGTATTATTTTTAGTTATTTTCTGTTATTATAATATTTTATTGTATCAATTTTTTAGTGTTTTTTTATTATTTTTTATTGGGTTGCTAGGAGACCAAGTTGGAGGAGCTTAGCCTTCTAACTGGCAGCAACTGGATAAAAGCAATTATTCCTCTCTCTCTAATTAGGACTTTATTTTTCTTTTCTTTTTGTTGTATCAACCTAGAGGCGTGGATGATGGGTTGTGTTGTCAAATTTCGAGGTTGGGGGGCCTGTAGTTTTGTTGTTTTGTGGGTCACCGTGATGCCATCACTCTTTATATATATATATAAAAAAGACCATCCCAATTTCTGAGCAGAGTGACTAAGGCAATAGCTTAGTTTGTCTCGGGTCCCATTTACACTGCCATATAATCTATTGTTTATTTATTTACAGTATTTACTGTAATAACCATATTTCTTTGATTCTAAGCTGCCATCGATTGTAAGATGTACACTCATTTCAGCACCACCAACAGAAAAAAGCTATATATAAGCACAAACAATTCTAAGATGCACCCATTTTCAGAGATTTTTAGAAAAATCAGGACATTGGCCAAAGTTGTGCGCTATCATCATTGCCGTTTGTTTGTATCTTTCCTCTTTCTTCTCCGTTCTTTTTCCTCTTATAACTGTAAGCGAACAGGCAGGGATTGCCAAGTTTTCCTGGCTGTACGGCAGTGGCTTTAGGTACGGCAGTGGCTTTAGGAGCTTTGTCAGCTAAACAAGAGGCTTTTAAAACAAAAGGATGCTTTCAGTTTATAAAGAAACACTCAGCCATAGGCCTCACATGTGCTTGCATGTGGTGTTGCCAGTTGGCAGGGCTCCCATGAATTTTGCCTTGACATAAAGGCATTATTTCACCGGCTTAATTTCTGTTTGTCTCCCCTCTGCTTCAAGGCATAGGAGCACTGGCAAAGAAAGAGGAAATAGTTGGCAACCCAAGCTGAGTTCTTTCCTCCGCACTTCTTGTAAGGAATATCTAATCTATCTAGTATCTGTTCACCTAGTAAAATATTTTTTCCCTCTTTGCAAAAGTCATTCGATTGTGCAGTTTGTGCCGAAGGCCAAAAAAGATAACAGAGAGGAAATGTAGAGGTTGCAACTACAAACAAAATAAAATATCTTGCTTCCTTGAACCTTTTTAGTAAAGACTAACCTTTCTCTTTCTGGTTCCAGGGACGTATGACCTTCCCATCTCACGGAAGCAATCCTTCATCTACAATCTCTCCAATAAATGGTTGCCCGTATCGTGAAACGCTGGATCCGGCAATATTGGCTTGGTTGAACATTTTGTTATTTTGTATTACGCTGTTAGAAACGAACTCTGAAATCTTCATTTACTAATTTAAGAAAATGAAAACTGCATCCAGTAATCTGCAAAGAAGAAGAAGAAAAAATGTCCAGGCATTTGGAAGCGTGCATTTCCTCCAAATTTGTCAATGGATCTCATTCACATTTTTTCACTCTCCGAGTCATCTGTATATAAGATTATAATTTCAATATCAGCTTTAGGCTGGCGATGGATTGCGCAATAGTAACTAAATGTGCAGATGTCTATAATCTACAGTAAAACGTAAAAAGGAAAGTATGGTATATACTATAGTATCAAGTAATAGATATATTTTTATTTATTTATTTATTTACTGTATTTATATTCCGCCCTTCTCACCCGGATTACAATGAACACATATATGGCAAACATTCAATGCCAACAGACAAACAACATATATAGACAGACACAGAGGCATTTAACATTTTTTCCCAGCTTCACGATTCCGGCCGCAGGGGGAGCTGTTGCTTCACTGTCCACTAGTGGCTGTACTTCCTCATTCCATTCCTCGTGTTTTGCTGGCAGTTTTATGATGTTTTAAATTAGTTAAATTAGCCTCCCGCATAAAGCGTACCTAAATTTCCCTAATTGACAGATGCAACTGTCTTTCGGGGCTGCATAGGTCAACAGCAAGCCGGGCTATTTAATGGTCGGGGGCTTAACCTGACCCGGGCTTCGAACTCATGACCTCTCGGTCAGTAGTGATTTATTGCAGCTGGTTACTAGCCAGCTGCGCCACATATAAAACGTATATATCTTATTATAGATATATAAGTTTTATATTTGTAATGTAATATTATCTTCCATATAAACAAACTTTAGTAACAACTTTTTCAAACTGGAAAAGAAGGGAATTGTAGTGTCGTACTAATATCAATTTATACTGGATTTGAATGGAATCAGTGGTAGATCCTAGCCCCTGTGAAAACTCTCACGTCTACTTGTAGTATATATAGCTACATATACTCTACTTAAGGTATCCAGTACTTGTATTCTCATTCACTGCATTAGTATAGTTTTTCACATAAAGGTAGCAGCACTTACAAAGGTATAACAGAACAACTATTTCAGTTTCTAGTTTTAGTTCTAGTTTTGCTGGTTGGAAATGAAAAACAAACCAAAACTATACTGAAAAACTAGGCTTATACTCGAGTATATACAGTACTTGATACTATATTATATACCATACTTTCCTTTTTACGTTTTACTGATGGATTGCTCAAGCCAATATTTATTTATAAAATGAATAAGGTGACCAAGCCTAATTTTTCACCATCCATATGTTTGGAGAATAACATTTGTGGTCGGTGGATAGTTACAGCGGAACAAATATGAAGGAAAAGTGAGTAAAAATTACTCTGACTGTTGAGAGTGCATTTGGAGAGCCTTTTGCCAAGAAGCAATTGGGAAGGCAGAGCAAACTAATAATTTCTTGTGCTCTTTTTCCTCCTTAATGCTTCTCCGGAGGTCACAAGCCCCGTGGCATGGCTGTGGGTCTGAGCTGGTTTGCAAAAGTTTTATGGTCCAGAGCTATGTCCCCATCTTCCACATCAAAAAATTGAAAGAGATCAATGGTTTCTAGGGGAAGAGTCAAGAATGCACACATCCTTGTGCAATATATTTCTCCATTTTATGTGTGTTTTTAAAAAGTAGATAGAGGTGCAACTGGTGAGCAACTTTAGTGCCACGACACATGCACCTGCATTCACTCCGGGACAGGAGATGCTTTCCCCCCATAAAACAGGAACATATTGTTGTTTTGTGCCATTCTAGTGTGTTAAAGCACTGAGCTGCTGAACTTGCAGACCAAAAGGTCCCAGGTTCGAATCCAGAGAGCGGAGTGAGCTCCCACTGTTAGCTCCAGCTCCTGCTTTTCCCCCCATAAAACAGAAACATATTGTTGTTTGGTGCCATTCTAGTGTGTTAAAGCACTGAGCTGCTGAACTTGCAGACCGAAAGGTCCCAGGTTCGAATCCGGAGAGCGGAGTGAGCTCCCACTGTTAGCTCCAGCTCCTGCTTTTCCCCCCATAAAACAGGAACATATTGTTGTTTTGTGTCATTCTAGTGTGTTAAAGCACTGAGCTGCTGGACTTGCAGACCGAAAGGTCCCAGGTTCGAATCCGGGGAGCGGAGTGAGCTCCCACTGTTAGCTCCAGCTCCTGCTTTCCCCCCCATAAAACAGAAACATATTGTTGTTTGGTGCCATTCTAGTGTGTTAAAGCACTGAGCTGCTGAACTTGCAGACCGAAAGGTCCCAGGTTCGAATCCGGGGAGCGGAGTGAGCTTCCACTGTTAGCTCCAGCTCCTGCCAACCTTGCAGTTCGAAAACATGCCAATGTGAGTAGATCAATAGGTACCGCTCCGGTGGGAATGTAACAGCGCGCCATGCAGTCATACCGGCAACATGACCTAGGAGGTGCTTACGGACAACGCCGGCTCTTCGGCTTAGAAATGGAGATGAGCGCCAAGCCGCAGAGTCTAACTCGACTAGACTTAATGTCAGGGGAAATCTTTTCCTTTACAGGGTTGTTGTATGTTTTCTGGGCTGTATGCCCATGTTCCAAAAGTATTCTCTCCTGACGTTTCGCCCACACCTATGGTAGGCATCCTCTGAGGATTAATAGCAACAATAATACAGAAAAATAATAAATGTAATAATACAAATAATAATAGAGAAAAATAATAAATGTACCATATATTCCCGAGTATAAGCTGACCCAAGTATAAGCCAACCAGGACCCTCACCTGAGTATAAGCCGAGGGGGGCGTTTTCAGTCTTAAAAAAAGGGCTGAAAAACTAGGCTTATACTCGAGTACAGTAGAGTCTCACTTATCCAACACTCGCTTATCCAACGTTCCGGATTATCCAACGCATTTTTGTAATCAATGTTTTCAATATATCGTGATATTTTGGTGCTAAATTCGTAAATACAGTAATTACTACATAGCATTACTGCATATTGAACTGCTTTTTCTGCCAAATTTGTTGTCTAACATGATGTTTTGGTGCTTCATTTGTAAAATCATCATTTATGTTGGATAAGTGAAACTCTACTGTGTGTGTGTGTGTGTGTGTGTGTGTGTGTATATACAGTAGAGTCTAACTTATCCAAGCTAAACGGGCCGGCAGAAGCTTGGATAAGTGAATATCTTGGAGGGATTAAAGAAAAGCCTATTAAACATCAAGTTAGATTATGATTTTACAAATGAAGCGGCAAAACATCATGTTATACAACAAATTTGACAGAAAAAGTAGTTCAATACGTAGTAATGCTATGTTGTAATTACTGTATTTACAAATTTAGCACCAAAATATCACGATGTATTGAAAACATTGACTACAAAAATGCGTTGGATAATCCAGAACGTTGGATAAGTGAATGTTGGATAAGTGAGACTCTACTGTGTGTGTGTGTGTGTGTGTGTGTGTGTGTGTGTGTATATATATATATATATATATATATATATATATATATATACACACACACACACACATACACATACTAGCTGTGCCCGGCCACGCATTGCTGTGGCGAAGTATGGTGGTAAGGGAAATAAAGTATTGAGGAATTGGTGGTAGTTAAGGTAAAGGGTAAAGGTTTTACCTTACATTAAGTCCATTATAAATGGGTTATATAGCTGTGTGGAAGGGCCTTGAGTCTACACTGCCATATAATCCAGTTCAAATCAGATAATCTGTATTTTATAGGAAGTGTGGAAGAGGCCTAAGTGAGGCCTAACTCTGCCTGTCCCCTGGGCTGAGTGGGTTGCTAGGCGGAGCTTAGCCTTCTAACTGGCTTAGTTAAACTAACTAGTTTAGTGTTTCTGGGATGCGTAGTTTTGTTGTTTTGTCCTAGGCCAAAATTTCATTACCCTTTTATATATATAGATATATATATATGAATATAGCCTACAGCACTAGTGTTTCCTGGTGGTCTCCCAAGTACTCACCAGTTGTGACTCTACTCATTCTTCCAAAATGAAGTGATTTGTGTCTTTGGAGTATTTATGTCCAACAGAAGTGTAACACTGTGCTTGCGTTCCATCTTTCAATCTTTATTACAGTAGTATAACATTCCAAAAAAAAAAAAGTTACAAAACAAACGAACAAAGCAGGAGGAAAATATACAATGACAACCTTGAGAAAATGTGAAGCAGCCTGGTTTTGAAATGCTCTACCTTCCTCCACGTCATGTTCCATATAAAACAAGAGCTCGTTACACAAATACATTTAGGTATTCATTTATCAAATAAACGAACCAAAAAAAAAAAAGGAGGGGTTGGAAATGTATAAAACAGTCCCGCTCGCCAGGTATGTGTGTTGGGGGTTATTTACATTGCGGATTCTGAAGGCAAGAAGTAAGGCAGTGATGGCAAACTAAGTAATAGACATGTCCAAAAAATCGTTTTGAATCTTATATCGGATTTATTTCGGATTGTTCTCGCTTTTTGATACGCATTCCGAGACATTGTCTCACAGCGCAACCAGTAATGTAATTCTAACCATTGTTGGCCCTTTCTCTAATTGTCTCTTAATGTTTAGTTAATTCCCCCCCCCCCCCCCCAAATTTGACTTCCAGTGTCCTTCTTGCTTACAAATATAGCAAGGGAATTTCTAGTTTTCAAAGTATCTTTGCACTCCTTGCCAGGGCATTGCTTGGCGTGGTGGTCACTGGTCCATTTATAATTGAAGGCATTGGGTTGAGGCTTGTGGGATTACATAGCCAGATACACCATTGATTTCCAGTGTCCTTCTTGCTTACAAATATAGCAAAGGAATTTCTAGTTTTCAAAGTATCTTTGCACAACTTGCAAGGGCATTGCAAATTTGATGAGGAACACCCCCCCCCCCCGGTTCCTTTTTTGGGCGATTGCGCATGCGCGTCTGCCATTTTAGAAACATTTAGAATCATTACGAATTTTCGGAAAGATCCAACATTTTTGGGTGAAAAAAATCGGAAATACTTTCTATATCGAAGCGCCAGCGCCCCCTAATTTAGAAACGGGAATTGAAACATTTTTTTCATCGATCGGACATGCCTACTAAGTAAGGCTGGCACAGTGGTTATGGGGTGTTTCCAGATATGGCTTTTAGGGTTGTCCATGGAAAAGTTGATCCGGATGGCAAAACAATGGATCATCGAGATATCCATTGGAATATGGTCCCAGGACCCCTGTGGATACCAAAACCCATGGATGCCCAAGTCCCATTATATACAACGGCACAATAACATCCCTTACAAAAAATGACAATATCAGGGTTTGCTGTGGTTGATTGAATCCGTGGATGCTGAATCTGTGGATACAGAGGGATTTTTCCCTTTGGTATTTTCTTGTTGCTTCTTCCATGAAACACAACCCCTTTCAATTTTTAATGACAGGATCGAAGCTTTTACGATTTCTTTCATATAATCCGACAATTCTTGCTTTTGTTGTGATCGTTGGTTCGAGACCAAGGTCTCCAAAAGAGACAGAGTTGTTACAATTCTTGCTTTTGTTGTGATCGTTGGTTCGAGACCACGTTCTCCCGCCAATCCTGCCAGAACTCAGTGCTTTTCCTGAGCGGAAAAGGATACCATGGCTCCAAATCCCTTGCCTGGCAGAGGATCGTAACAATAATAAAAATAATAATAATAATAAAGTATAAAATAATAATAACAACCACAAAGAACACAATAGGCAGAAGTTCCACGTTCACATTGCGAATGGATCTTCCAGGCACTCTTCGCACGTTGAGCCGTGCCATGGTCCGTCTCTGTCTCTCAATCTCTCTTTTCCCCAAATGGGACCGGGTTCGAGTCTCGCCGTCCTGGCCGATGGCGGTGTCTGGGAAGTCCGTGGCTCTGGCAGAAAGAAGCGCAGCCGTCGGGGCTTCAAAGCTCCTTGAGGGTCACCTGGAACTTCTCCTCCGCCTCGACCACGTCCAGCAGGAAGGCCATGTGGTTGCTGTAGTGCTGGATGATGTTGTTGTCCATGTTGACAAGGATTCTGCAAGAGAAGAACGACAGAAGGGTTAGCGGTGCTATGTTACTGAGCAAATACCTTTTATATTTGAGTATAAGCCGACCCGAATATAAGCCGAGATACCAATAAAATTACCGTATATACTCGAGTATAAGCCGAGGCAGCTAATTTTACCACAAAAAGACTGGGAAAACATTGACTCCAGTATAAGCCGAGATACCAATAAAATTACCGTATATACGCGAGTATAAGATGACCCGAATATAAGCCGAGACAGCTAATTTTACCACAAAAAGACTGGGAAAACATTGACGCCAGTATAAGCCGAGATACCAATAAAATTACTGTATATACTCGAGTATAAGCCAATGCGAATATAAGACAAGGCAGCTAATTTTACCACAAAAAAACTGGGAAAACATTGACTCCAGTATAAGCCGAGATACCAATAAAATTACCGTATATACTCGATTATAAGCCAATGCGAATATAAGACAAGGCAGCTAATTTTACCACCAAAAAACTGGGAAAACATTGACTCCAGTATAAGCCAAAATACCAATAAAATTACCGTTTGTACTCAAGTATAAGCCGATGTGAATATAAGCCGAGATACCAATAAAATTACCATATATACTCGAGTATAAGCCACTGCGAATATAAGCCGAAGCAGCTAATTTTACCACCAAAAAACTGGGAAAACATTGATTCCAGTATAAGCCAAAATACCAATAAAATTACCGTTTGTACTCGAGTATAAGCCGATGCGAATATAAGCCGAGATACCAATAAAATTACCGTATATACTCAAGTATAAGCCGATGCGAATATAAGCCGAGGCAGCTAATTTTACCACAAAAAACTGGGAAAACATTGACTCCAGTATAAGCCGAGATACCAATAAAATTACCGTATATACTCGAGTATAAGCCGATGCGAATATAAGCCGAGGCAGCTAATTTTACCACAAAAAATTGGGAAAACATTGACTCTAGTATAAGCCGAGATACCAATAAAATTACCGTATATACTCGAGTATAAGCCGACCTGAATATAAGCCGAGGCACCTAATTTTACCACAAAAAAACTGGCAAAACATTGACTCCAGTATAAGCTGAGGGTGGTAAATTTCAGAAATAAAACTAGATATCAATAAAATTACACTAATTGAGGCATCAGTAGGTTCAATGTTTTTGAATATTTACATAAAACTGTCATTGAAGATGAGACTGTCCAACTCTGATCAAATCATTATTCTCATCTTCTTCAATGTAAATGTACTTATGTATCCTTTTAATAATAATAGAGTAAAATAATACATGTAATAATAATGATAAATACAGGAAAATAATACATGTAATAGTAAATAGAGTAAAATAGTAAATGTATTAATAATAATAAGATTAGAGTGAAATAATAAATGTATTATTCATAATAATAATTAAAAATAGAGTAAAATAAATGTAATAGTAGCAACAATAATAGAGAAAAATAATAACGGTAATAATAATAATAGTAGAGAAAAATAATAAATGTACCATATATTCTCGAGTATAAGCTGACCTGAATATAAGCCCACCAGGACCCTCACCCGAGTATAAGCCGAGGAGGTTTTTTTTTTAGTTCTAAAAAGAGCTGAAAAACTAGGCTTATACTCAAGTATATACAGTATATTGCAAAAAAATGTTGACATATATTCATAGTCTTGTGGGCAAAGACTTTTTCTGTTTCCGTTACTCCAAATTAGGACACCAGTTTAGATTGCAATTAATTGACAGATATATCAGAAACAAATTGCAGGCACACACCAACAATGCACACATAATGTGCCACGTTAGACCAAGTCTAAAAGAAGTCATGATTCATGCTGGAATTCAAGGAATGTTAGCCAGCCTCGGAGAGAAAAGGGAAAATCCCAGCCCAACGTTGCCAGGAACAGGGCGAGTTACTGCCATATTTTGCATTTCTCAAGTCTGTCACCGGATTGGCCTATTATTCCTTTCTCTTTAGTTTGCAGAAAGGAGTTTTATAAAAATAGAGTAAAATAAATGGAGTAGTTACAATAAAAATAGAGTAAAATAATAACTGTAATAACAATAATTAATAGAGTAAAATAATAAATGTAACAATACCAATAATAATAAATGTACCGTATATACTCGAGTATAAGCCGGCCCGAATATAAGCTAACCAGGACTCTCACTCGAGTATAAGCTGAGAGGGGGCTTTTTCAGTCTTAAAAAAAACATTGACTTCAGTATAAGCCGAGGGTGGGAAATTTTAGAAATAAAAATAGATACCAATAAAATTAAATTAATTGAGGAATCAGTGGGTTAAATGTTTCTGAATATTTACATAAAGCTCAAATTTAAGATAAGACTGTCCAACTCTGATCAAATCATTATTCTCATCTTCTTCAATGTAAATGTGCTTATGTATCCTTTTAATAATAATAGAGTAAAATAATACATGTAATAGTAATAATAATAAATACAGGAAAATAATACATGTAATAATAAATAGAGTAAAATAATAGATGCAATAATAATAATAATATCAGAGTGAAATAATAAATGTATTAATAATAATGAAAATGGAGTAAAATAAATGTAATAGTAGCAACAATAATAGAGAAAAATAATAAATGTAATAATAATAACATTTGACATAAAGTTGACAGAACTCAACTGAACTGACGCAATCGTTATGCACAAACACTTGTGTCTGGATACTCCCCAGTTCCAGCCACACATCAAGGTCATCATAGCTTCTTGGCAATTAACTCTTTCCACACTATGGTACATTCTGGATGATGCAATCAGTTGCAATACAAGCATGGCACAAATTGCATTTAAATACTATCAATACACAAATCCCACATTAACATTATCTGTCTTGTTAGTCTGGTGCATATAACTGTATGAATCGAACCTTGAAATGCATGGCCAGATCCCACAAGCCCAACGAGAATAGACTGCAGCTATCTTTGGGTCACTTATGGTAAGGGCAAGAGCATAGTTGAGACTGTGGTTTACCTCCGAATGGTGAAGGACAGACAGAATGTACCATATATTCTTGAGTAGAAGCTGACCCAAATATAAGCCGACCAGGACCCTCACCCGAGTATAAGCCGAGGGGGGCTTTTTCAGTCTTAAAAAGAGGGCTGAAAAACTAGGCTTATACTCGAGTATATACAGTACATGCAACCTTGTAGTTTTATTTCTTTGCGGAAATGTTACAAACAGGGCACTTGCCAGGCCTGGCCGCAGTGTGGCCTATTCTCCTCTGGGCTGACCAGCATGGTGTCCACATGCCCTGTTTGAATTGATGGCCCCTTTCCCGGTGCCTTGCTGCATAGGGCACACCCTCTGGCAGCTCCGCTTGTATTTTTATTTTTAAGTCGGAGCCTTGGACCGGGGCCAAGGACAACAATGAGCTCACTTGCCAAGCATCGATCTCGGGAGGGCGGTGCGGGGGAGACGCACAAAGGTGATGCACCCAGCGATGCTATCAATGCGCTTCCCAAGGAGGACTTCTTCAAGACAAGTAGCAAAGACTTGGCAGCGAGGGAAATGCTCCTCACCTGCCAGGGAAGGGGAGAAGGCTGCGGTTTGGTGCAGGACCCGAGGCGTTTGAGAGGCACAGCTGTTGCTTTCTGGAAAACTTCAGCGAAGTCGTTCCCAGGGATCTAAACCTGCCCCTCCGAAAACAGAGGGCTTCTCGCCTCCTCTGCTGAGGAAGATCCACAGAGTGGTTTGAACATGGGGTCACATCTCTGGAGAACAGGGTGGGGTTCTCTGCTTGATTTTGGAAACTGTAATGAAGTATGAATTTTAGGTTTACAGATGTTATGTTTAATTGTGTGTTTGTGTTTTAAAGTATTACAGTTATTGCCTCTCAGTACTCAGAGGCTGGTTGCCATGGAGAATTAGGCGGAGCCAACTGCCGTTTTGTTGAAGAAGTGCAGAGTTTTTTAAAAAAGAGAGTCAATCTGTGCTCTGATGAGGCACAGGGAAGATTGATCCTAGGTTGAGGGGTTCAAGGAGACTCAATTGTTTATTGAGCCTCCGATGGCCTAGGGGATAAAAGTCTTGTGACTTGAATCTCTACCATAAAGAATAAACAGACCAAACTTGACCTCCGAAATGGGTTAATCTCTAAAGTGCTCTGAGACGTCTTTGTCTTTGGGTTGTTGTATGTCTTTCAGGCTGTGTGGCCATATTCCAGAAGTATTCTCTCCTGACGTTTCACCCACATCTATGGCAGGCATCCAAAAACTCAAAAATCAGAACAGTAGATGGGAAGCAACACTCTGAGGGCAGAGGAGCCCCAGGGACGGCTAATGATTCTGAACAAAGGATGCCCCCCAGGCAAGAGAAAAACCTTTCCAATGCTAATTAGGGTGATTAACTGCAACATTAACGCTGGCTTCCAACTGACAAAGGACTCTTGTCACACCCTGGACTCTCCACAGATATATATTTACCTTCCTTGCCTCACAACCTCTGAGGATGCCTGCCATAGATGTGGGCGAAACGTCAGGAGAGAATACTTCTGGAACATGGCCACACAGCCCGAAAGACATACAACAACCCTGTGATCCCGGCCATGAAAGCCTTCGACAACACGTCATTGTCTCTTTTTTTTGCTCCACTCCAACAGATTAACCCAACACTGCTTTTGGAAATTGGGGATCCGGTGATGCCAGGAATCATTCAATACAGCCCCAAACCACCTCCAAAATACAAAAATCCAACCAGAAAGCAATTTTGTTATTTTGTTTTCCTTACAAAAGCCCTAGGAGGGATTGAAGGGAACGATATACTTATAGGCAATTAATAAAAATACTCCTTGCAATCTCAACAATGGGAGAAAGAAATGTAGGTTTCCAGACACAACAAGATTAGGAGAAAGGGGAGGGAAGAGGAGTTACAGGCCAAATGGGCCATTTGTCTAAAATGCCGAGTGGAAGAGAGAAGAGATTAGGAGAAGTCCAGCGTCCACCCCCTGATCCGTTCCTTTTGTGTCTCCTCAGACTCAAATAGCCAGGAGGAATGCAAAGGCCCCTTATGTCCCAGTAGGAAAGCTGCTCAGTTATTAGCCTTGGGGCAAAAAATGTGGGCAAGAAGGTCAGGAAAGGGTTCCTGCAGAAAATGGCATGTGTTCCCAGTTGCCCAACCCTCTGTCATTGGAGACCGATAACTGTGTATGTTTGACATTACTTTGGAAACTAGGCGGCTGAGCAATCCTGGGGTTCAAGTTGGCTCTCACTTCTGGCTGCCTTCTCCTGGAGAAGTTGTTTGCCCTTGACGTTCTATGAGGCTGAGAAAGTATGACTTGCCCAAGGTCGCTTAGTGGACTTCCACGGCTGAGCAAAGCTTAGGTTCAACGTTATAATATCGCCCCATCTCAACTCTGGAAAATACTGTCAAGAGGTTGCAGAAATGGCCGAGAGGCTGACCATATGTGTTGTCGAAGGCTTTCATGGCCGGGATCACAGGGTTGTTGTATGTTTTCCGGGCTGTATGGCCGTGTTCCAGAAGTATTATCTCCTGATGTTTCGCCCACATCTATGGCAGGCATCCTCAGAGGTTGTGAAGTATATGGAGAAACTGAGCAAGGAAGGTTTATACTGAAGACCTGGCTACGCGAGCAAGCGTTTAAAGAATAAGTTTTCGTTGCTTCGATGCGGTCTGGATTAAGGTTTTTGTACAAGGTCTGGCGGATGAATGGCACAAGCATTTTGCACTGTTTTAATTTTGTTTATTGTATATTATGATACTATTTAAATGTTTTAACTGTTTTAATCTTATTTTATTATATATTGGTGTATTGGCATTAATTGCCATTTTTGTAAGCCGCCCTGAGTCCCCTCGGGTGAGAAGGGCGGGGTAGAAATGATAGAAATACATAAATAAATTTTATTTTTATATATATATATATATATATATATATATATATATATATATATATATATTTGTGGAACGTCCAGGGTGAGAAAAGAACTCTTGTCAGTTGGAGGCCAGTGTGAATGTTGTAGTTGATCACCTAAATCATTGAATAGCTTCATCTCCTGGCTTCTTCCTGCCTGGGGGCATCCTTTGTTCAGAGTTGTTAGTTGCCCCTGACCACTCCAACAACTATCATGTCAGACTACACAGAGAAGCCATTGAAATTCACAAGCTTGTGGACAACTTCAACAGAAAGGAGGAAACCATGAAAATGAACAAAACCTGGCTACCAGTATTAAAAAACTCAAAAATCAGAACAGTGAATAAGAAGCAACACTCTGAAAACAGAGGAGTACCAGACATGAATCAACCAGGGGAATCTAATGACTCTGAACAAAGGATGCCCCCAGGCAGGAAGAAGCCAGGAGATGAAGCTATTCAATGCTAATTTAGGTTATCAACTACAACATTCACACTGGCCTCCAACTGACAAAGAGTTTTTCTCTCACCCTGGACTTTCCATCTATATATATAAAAGGGTAATGAAATTTTGGCCTAGGACAAAACCCTGGACTTCCCACAGATATATATAAACCTTCCTTGCTTAGTTTCTCCATGCCTCACAACCTCTGAGGATGCCTGCCATAGATGTGGGCAAAACGTCAGGAGAGAATACTTCTGGAACATGGCCATACAGCCCGGAAAACATACAACAACCCAGGCTGACCACAATTTCCATGGTCCGTATTGGAGTCGACAAAGTAAAAAGCTGCCAGGAAACCTGCTATGAAGGTATCAGTGAGATGAGGACAACAGAAACCCTGGTTCTTTGGACTCTATGAAAATAAGTACATAGATCAATGTCACCCAGCCAAATCTCATAAGGGAAACTGCCCTGACTTTCGGCAAAGTCAACTAAAGGCAAGGAGGCGACGCCGCAATTTGGGTGATACTATCAAAACCTTCCAAGCACTGTTTTTCTCCCCAAATGTGTGACTCCAGTGGGATCCAACCCATGCCTTCTGCCCTGGACTGCATTGTTCCGGTGTCATCTGCCCACAGACCCAAAGGTTATTCTGCTCTCTTTGAGAAATAAACACCGAGGTCCCGATGGGGAAGATAAGCGGAATCTGTTGCAACCCCAGGCAAATGCCTTGGAGGGAACCGACGGCCTGTGAAATGACCACAAATGTCCCTTTTTGCAGGGCGGTTTAGTATTTTGAGAGCAGACCTGGCTCTGCTTAGCCTTCCCTAAATACTTTCTCCATCACGGAACTACAACACTATGAATAGGAAAGCTCAATGGAGTTGATGGGGATAGCCAAAGAAAGGCAGCACAATTTGTCCCAAAGAGAGCTGTTTTGCTGGCTCACGGAGCAAATTAGGAGATAATTTTTCCTGCCTTTTCCCATCATCTCACCATCAATGTTCCACTGCTCCTCTACAAGGTTCACTCAGTGCACTTTGCCCAGCTCATTTTATGTTTTATTGCTGTGTTTTTCATGTGTTTTATAATGATTGTGATTTTTTAAAAATGCCTTTTAAATGTATTTGTGTGTTTTTGTATTTTATATTACTGTATGCTGGTTTTATATCGGTGAGCCGGCCCGAGTCCCTCTGGGGAGATGGTGGCAGGGTACAAAAATAAAATTATTATTATTATTATTATTATTATTATTATTATTATTATTACCACCTTCTACTCCAGCGTAGTAAGGACAGTCGATAGGATATTTACTGCCTTGTGTTACATTTCAGTGCGGAGAGATATGTCTCCAAACATTTGGAGACATTGGAGGGCTCTCCACAAATGGCCAGGTTTTGGAGAGCATTAAATGAGCTTTCCAAACCCTACTTAGGAAAAGGGTTCAGGACCTTGGAGAGTTCCTATAAAACCTGAATTAAAACCTAGAATGGATTCCCCAACCCAGCTACATCAATCAATCAATCAATTTATTAATGCTCCGACCAATGGTCATATGCATTTACAGAAACAACATCAAACAAACATCTATACAAAACACTGTAAAATCCAACAGTTAAAAGTAGGATGGATAAAAGTAGCAGGATAAAACAGAGCATGCAAAATATACATTGTGAGGTGCAGCAGCACAAATGCAACATGTGCTGGGAACTGCACAATTACCGGTAAAATACCAATATATAAGATATAAGAACCCAGCTACATGGAAACGACCAGCTGCCATAAATTTGGATCAGCATATGTTTGGATGCAAAATGTGGAATGACTCTCAACAACTGAACCTATTTTCCTCTTAGTTCAAAAATGCCATTTGGGCTGTTGTTGCCAGTCATTTATCACTGATGGAGATCCTAATCTAGGATGTCCATGGCAAGATCTGTTCACAAAGAATTTGACATTGCCTTCCTTTGAGGCTGAGAGAGTGTGGGTTTCCATGGCCAAGCAAGAATCCAAGCTCTTTTCCTCCAGAATCATAATACAGTAGAGTCTCACTTATCCAAGCTAAACAGGCCGACAGAAGCTTGGATAAGCGAATAAGGGATTAAGGAAAAGCTTATTAAACATCAAGTTAGGTTATGATTTTACAAATTAAGCACCAAAACATCATGTTTTACAACAAATTTGACAGAAAAAGTAGTTCAATACGCAGGAATGTTATGTTGTCATTACTATATTTATAAATTTAGCACCAAAATATCACAATATATTGAAAACATTGACTACAAAAATGGCTTGGATAATCCAGAACCTTGGATAAGTGAGGCTTGGATAAGTGAGACTCTACTGTACTATATTTACGAATTTAGCACCAAAATATCACAATATATTGAAAACATTGACTACAAAAATGGCTTGGATAATCCAGAACCTTGGACAAGCGAGTCTTGGATAAGTGAGACTCTACTGTACTATATTTAAGATTTTAGCACCAAAATATCACGATATATTGAAAACATTGACTACAAAAATGGCTTGGATAATCCAGAACCTTGGATAAGCGAGGCTTGGATAAGTGAGACTCTACTGTACTATATTTAAGATTTTAGCACCAAAATATCACGATATATTGAAAACATTGACTACAAAAATGGCTTGGATTATCCAGAACCTTGGATAAGCGAGGCTTGGATAAGTGAGACTCTACTGTATTACGCTCAAACCATTACATCAAAAAACAAGTCAGAGCTTTGACTGAAAGCAGCTGCCTTTTCCAATACTGAATATTTCTAACAAATATTTTATTGGGTTGCTGTGAGTTTTCCAGCCTGTATGACCAAGTTACAGAAGCATTCTCTCCTGACGTTTCGCCCACATCTAAGGCAGGCATCCTCAGAGGTTGTCAGGTTGTTGGAAACTAAGCAAGTGGAGTTTATATATCTGTGGAAAGTCCAGGTTGGGAGAAAGAACACTTGTCTGCTTGAGGCAGGTGTGAGTGTTGCAGTTGGCCGCTTTGATTAGCAATGAATAGCCTTGCAGCTTCAAAGTTTGGCTGCTTTTATCTCAGGAAGCAACTTTTTGCCAGATAGCAAAGAACCAGGCGAGTCTATACGGACAGGACATCACTTACCCTCGTTTGCACTTTTTGTAGACTTTGTAGATGCTTTCTTCAGGGAGACCGTACTTTTCTGAAATCTGGATGAGAAAAATAAGACGGTCGGTTAAATCAGTATCACTTCTACAGAAAAGATAATGCAAAAGTAAGGGAAATTTGGAGCCCCCGATGTACTATAATGATATAGTACAATATAGTAATTTAATGCTTATATTGTGCTATGCTAATAATATATTGTATGTTCATTTGATTTGTAAGCCGCTCTGAGTCCCCTTCGGGGTGAGAAGAGCGGGATATAAATGTAGTAAATAATAAATAATAAATAAACTCTGAATACCTATATACTAAAATACAAGCCAACCTGAATAGAAGCCGGCCAGGACCCTCACTCGAGTATAAGCCAAGGGGAGCTTTTTCAGCCTGAAAAACTAGGCTTATACTCGAGTATATACAGTAATTCCTTCATTGGAGACTTTCTGTCCTCTTTGTTCACGATGCCAAGAGGAACAGGGAGAAAGCAGTTCTATCATTTTTTTGTGGCGGGTTCCAAAGAGCTGTTTGCAAATTTCTCAGCCTGAAAGTGTGCAAAACTAACACAAAATACACAGAGTGAGGGAGGTGACCAGATCGTTCCAGGAGATTGTTTGCTCCATTCTCGGCAAAGAAGAGCCAGCCGTTATCGGAGAAAGTGCAGATAGGCATCGGAGAAACATGCTCCGGCATTGTGTGCTCTCCAAACATTGAGAAAGGTGAAAAGGGAGACAAGGTGGGCAGAAAGAGGGCAGAACCAGCAGAAAATAACCTTGGGTGCATGGGCCAACTTGGGCCTTCTTCTCCAGGTGCTTTGGACTTCAACTCCCACAATTCCTAACAGCCTCAGGCCGCTTAAGCGGCTGAGGGGAAAAAGGAAAGGGCCTGAGGCTGTTAGGAATGGTGGGAGTTGAAGTCCAAAACACCTGGAGAAGAAGGCCCAAGTTGGCCCATGACTGGTGTAGACAGATACTAAATGGCTTCGGTGGAGTTGGTCAGAGCCACCGGGTTCCCAGGTTTGCTGAAGCCTCGCAAGTCAATGCCGTAAATT
The DNA here is from genome assembly GCF_035594765.1 of Anolis carolinensis. Taxonomy (NCBI): domain Eukaryota; kingdom Metazoa; phylum Chordata; class Lepidosauria; order Squamata; family Anolidae; genus Anolis; species Anolis carolinensis. The sequence goes on along the minus strand of NW_026943821.1, from coordinate 22,484,108 downwards.
TTTACGAAGCCAAAGTGAACCTCACCGCATTCCTCAGGCCTTTGAGGTCAGGCGTCTTCAGCATGAGAGCGTCGAAAACTTCTTCCGACTCTCTTCTCACGTAGAGCAGGACTGGAAGATGCAAAAGAAGAGCAGATATCAAAGGCGGGCCCGGGGAAATTTCCAAGAGGAATTGGCACAGCAGAAGTAATGCAGTGTTAAAGTACTGAGCTGCTGAACTTGCAGACCGAAAGGTCACAGGTTCAAATCCCGGGAGCGGAGTGAGCACCCGCTGTTAGCTCCAGCTTCTGTCAACCTAGCAGTTCGAAAACATGCCAATGTGAGTAGATCAATAGGTACCGCTCCGGCGGGAAGGTAACGGCGCTCCATGCAGTCATGCCGGCCACATGACTTTGGAGGTGTCTACGGACAACGCCGGCTCTTCGGCTTAGAAATGGAGATGAGCACCAACCCCCAGAGTCGGTCACGACTGGACTTAACGTCAGAGGAAACCTTTACCTTTTTTAACTGTTCAAAATATCCCTTGGGGAGAACCCTAACTGATGAATCTTTTACACTTCTCCAATAATTAAATAGGGTGAAGTGAATACGTGATCTAATGGAAGAGAGACCAATCTCTGCCCGGACCAATGTACGAGGGCTATCCAGAAAGTAGATTACGATTTGGAATTAAACATGAACAAAGTATAGGAGAAAACATTTACCATATGCAGTTGAAAACCACACCCAAATACCACAACTCAACATAGTCGCCATTCAAATCTAGGCACTTATCATAGCAATGAATGAGCTTGGCAACTCCTTCCCCACCAAACTCTGCCGCTTGCGTTCTCAACCAGCCGGTCACCCCTTCCCGTGACGACGCAACTTCCTGGCAACGCAGCGTTTTGGCGACTCAAGCGGCAGAGTTTGATGGGGAAGGAGTTGCCAAGCTCATTCATCGCTATGATAAGTGCCTAGATTTCAATGGCAACTATGTTGAGATGTAGTATTTGGGTGTGGCTTTCAACTGCATATGGTAAATGTTTTCTCCTATACTTGGTTCATTTTTAATTCCAAAAGGTAATTTACTTTCTGGATAACCCTCATATTATTGCTCCAAAAACAAATTTGAGCTTATTTTTAAGAGATGTCTTATTTTTTCATCTCCAACAATCTACCATACATTGCTTCATGTCCCTTTAAATCTAGCATTAAGTCAAAGGTCAATTGCAGACTTACGAGACAGGAGTGGCAACAAAAAATGACGACAGTTAAGAAGGACAGTCCACACAAAAGCGACGGAAAATTGCAGGCACCAAAATGTAGAAAAGATTTCTTTATTTCACATGAGTGCATGAAGTGCATCCGTTACAATGCACGGTGTATTGAATGATGATGAAGATCCCTATTAGACACAAGCATCGTCACCAAAACGCTGCGTTGAGGACGCAAGCGGCAGAGTTTTGTGGGGAAGGAGTTGCCAAGCACATTCATCTCTATGATAAGTGCCTAGGTTTGAATGGCGACTATGTTGAGAAGTGGTATTTGGGTGTGGCTTTCAACTGCATATGGTAAATGTTTTCTCCTATACTTGGTTCATTTTTAATTCCAAAACGTAATCTACTTTCTGGATAGCCCTTGTATTTTGAAGGGTCTCTAGTTTCACTATCTGAGACTCAACCCATCACTAGACATCAGCACCATACAAAATCTGGGCTGTAACTTGGGACAACAAGATGACCCCCTGCAGTGTTGTAAAATCTGAGGATTGCTCCAATAGTCTTCAAAGCCACTGTTTTAGTATGTTCTATATGGGATTTTCAAGACAATTTTTCTGTGAAAAGGTACTTAAATTCCTGGCACTGTTCAATTTGGTGACCCCTGATGGTCCATCTATGTTGAGAGTGTCTTCTTCCAAATATCATTACTTTTGTTTTATTATAGCTGATATTCAGCTTTTCTTCAACAATCTTCTCAGACAAATTGGGGTAAGTGAGATTAGAACCATATCATCAGAAGTAATGCAGTTTAGCAGCTATAGCTCAGTGCGATGGAATCCCGGGAATTGTAATTTCACAAGGACTTGAGCCTTCTTTGCCAAACTACAATCCCCAGGACTCTGGAGCACTGAGCCATGGCAGCTCAAGTAGGGGCAAACTGCACTAATTTTACAGTGTAGAGGAGGAAGACCTTGTAAAACTACAACTCCCAGGATTTCATGGTATTGTGCAATGGCGGAGTTATCTGAACCGTCCTTGCAGACTTTAAAGTAAGTGACAACAGGTTATAATAAAGATGGGGAAAGAAGGGAAGCTGGGATTCCTGCATCGGATCCTACCTCGTTGCGGGTCTTCGCCTTTTGCCTTTTTGGAAGCCAAGGGGTTGAAGTCATCTGGGAAAGAAGAGCAGCTCCGCTTCAGAGGCAACCTGATGGGAAAAAAAATTAGAAAAATCAGGGGAGATTATCACAAGGAGCACTATCGAGAAAAAAAAGCATTTTTAAAATAATATGGCACAACCACGGCACAATTCATGACAACTAGAATATGCTATCTATGTACTGTATATACTCGAGTATAAGCCTAGTTTTTCAGCCCTTTTTTTAAGACTGAAAAAGCCCCCCTTGGCTTACACTCGGGTGAGGGTCCTGTTGGCTTATATTTGGGTCAGCTTATACTCGAGAATATATGGTACATTTATTATTTTTCTCTATTATTATTGGTATTATTACATTTATTATTTTTCTCTATTATTGTTGCTACTATTACATTTATTTTACTCTATTATTAATATTATTATTATTATTATTAATACATTTATCATTTCACTCTGATCTTATTATTATTATTATTATTATTATTATTATTATTATTGCATTTATTATTTTACTCTATTTATTATTACTTGTATTATTTTCCTGTATTATTTTTTATATTATTATTATTATCATTATATTATTTTATTATGACACAGCAAACAAGATAGATATGCTGGATTTCATATCACAAAATCACAAGTCGAACACTTCCCAAGTGTCTAGGACTGTGTGATGTATTTTCGGATGATGCATGCAGATCCCAGTAGGGTGGCCTTTTGCAGTTGGCAGATTGTGATTATTATTATTATTATTATTATTATTATTATTATTATTATTATTATTATTAATGTATTATTTTACTCTATTATTATTTACCCTATTATTATTATTATTATTACTATTATTTACTCTGGCGTGGACTGGTCCATGAGGTCACAAAGAGTTGGAAACGACTATACGACTGAGCAGCACCAACATTATTATTAAAAGGATACATAAGCATATTTACATTGAAGAAGATGCGAATAATGATTTGATCAGAGTTGGACAGTCTTATCTTAAATTTGAGCTTTATGTAAATATTCAAAAACATTTAACCTACTGATGCCTCAATTAATGTAATTTTTGTATCTATTTTTATTTTTGAAATTTACCACTTTCAGCTTAAACTGGAGTCAATGTTTTCCCAGTTTTTTGTGGTAAAATTAGGTGCCTCGGCTTATATTCGGGTCTGCTTATACTCGAGTATATACGGTATATATTATTATCATATCCATGGAGTTATAGTTGGACTTGGTTCTGGACACAAGAGCGCTGGGGCCTCACTAAACTACAGCTCCAAAGATTCCAATGCATGGAGTCAAGTGGTGCCAAACTACATTAATTCAACAGTGTAGATCAGGCATGGGCAAACCTCGGCCCTCCGGGTGTTTTGGACTTCAACTCCCACAATTCCTAACAGCCTACCGGCTGTTAGGAATTGTGGGAGTTGAAGTCCAAAACACCCGGAGGGCCGAAGTTTGCCCATGCCTGGTGTAGATACACCCATTGTGGCTTTCCTAGAAAAGGTCAGACCTACAGACAAGAAGCAACAGAGGCAGCCCAAATATTTGAAATACCTCGATATATTAAAAGAAATGTCATTTGTTTCCATACCTGCTAGGGTCATGCGGCACTCCAGACGCAGGTAAAACCTGTGAAAAAGGAAAACCGGAAAAGACATATTTTATATTCACGTCTATGGGTTTTTCGGAGAAGGCGTTCCTAGCACCACTTTGCATAATATCACCGATAAAAAGCGGGTGTAGAATGAATGCAGTTTGATACCACTTTCACTGCCGTGGCTCAACGCTATGGGCTCCTGGGAGATGAAGTGTGGTGAGGCACCTGCACTCTTTGGCAGGGAGAGATGAAGATCTTCTAAAATGACAACTCCTTTGGTCCCATAGGATTGAGTCATGGAAGCTCAAGTGGTATCACACTGCATTTATTGTACAGTGTAGATCAGGCATGTGCAAACTAAGGCCTGGGGGCCAGATGCGGCCATCTTCATTTCCGTGTCCTTTTAGCATAAGGATGGCCCACCACATCCTTATGCCAAAAATACGGGGAGGAAGGCACAGAGCAACTGAGAGCCTCCCAGAGTGCTCTCAGCAACTGCGTGTCTCACCTTCCTCTTGGCATAATGACAGTGTGAGCAACCCCATCCTTATGCGAAGAGGATGGTGTGAGGAAGGCACGTGGCGTCTGAGAGCCCTCTGGAACACACTCAGCCGCCACCTGTCTTGCTCTCCTCCCAGCATAATGCCAAGAGGACAGCCAAAGGATCGAGGGAGGAGGATGGGAAGGAGGATTGGCACGGAGCAGCTGAGAGCCCCTGGAGTGCTCTCAGCCACTGTGTATCTCACCCTCCTCCCGGCATAAGGACAGTGTGAGCCCATCCTTATGTGAAGAGGATGGCTCAAGGAAGGCACGTGGCATCTGAGAGCCCTCTGGAACACACTCAACCGCCACCTTTCTCGCTCTCCTCCCGGCACAATGCCAAGAGAACAGCTCGAAGATTGAGGAAGGAGGATGGGAAGTAGGATTGGCACGGAGCAGCTGAGAGCCCCTGGAGTGCTCTCAGCCACTGCATGTCTCATCCTCCTCCCGGCATAAGGAAAATGTGAGAAACCCCATCTTTATGTCAAGATGATGGCTCAAGGAAGGTACGTGGCGACTGAGAGCCCTCCAGAACACACTCAGCCACCACCTGTCTCGCTCTCCTTCCGGCATAATGCCAAGAGGACAGCCAAGGATCGAGGGAGGAGGATGGGAAGGAGGATTGGCACGGAGCAGCTGAGAGCCCCTGGAGTGCTCTCAGCCACTGCATGTCTCATCCTCCTCCCGGCATAAGGAAAATGTGAGAAACCCCATCTTTATGTCAAGATGGCTCAAGGAAGGCACATGGTGTCTGAGAGCCCTCCAGAACACACTCAGCCACCACCTGTCTCGCTCTCCTTCCGGCATAATGCCAAGAGAACAGCTCGAAGATTGAGGAAGGAGGATGGGAAGGAGGATTGGCACGGAGCAGCTGAGAGCCCCTGGAGTGCTCTCAGCCACTGCATGTCTCATCCTCCTCCCGGCATAAGGAAAATGTGAGAAACCCCATCTTTATGTCAAGATGATGGCTCAAGGAAGGCACGTGGCGACTGAGAGCCCTCCAGAACACACTCAGCCACCACCTGTCTCGCTCTCCTTCCGGCATAATGCCAAGAGGACAGCCAAGGATCGAGGGAGGAGGATGGGAAGGAGGATTGGCATGGAGCAGCTGAGAGTCCCTGGAGTGCTCTCAGCCACTGCGTGTCTCATCCTCCTCCCGGCATAAGGAAAATGTGAGCGACCCCATCCTGCTCCCGGCCAGGCTCTCAATGCAGCCCCAAGGCAAAAAAGTTTGCCCATGCCTGGTGTAGAATAATGCACTGTCTGTTGCTTTAACTTGCATTTGTAACATTGGACTTACAGTTGCACATCTCTGGAGGTTAGAGAAATGGACGTTGGGGATGAACAAAACGGGCTGCGTCTCCAAATCGGCCTGGGGCTTGAGGTATGTGATTTCGTTGCCTCGGAAGCCCGACACCAAGCAGCTTTTCAGACCTGGAAGCCGGAATACAAATGAATTAGAGGGAAGGTTCTTCACTGTGCTTTGTTGCCAATGGATTGGGCAAGACTGTGGTCCCAGTGGGGCCCCAGTGTGTGATGGAGAGCCAAGGTAGATAACATTTCGGCACAGGAATTGCATAGCAAGGAGACAGGGTTATTATGGCAACACCGATAAATCAAAACCTAGAACGTAAAAGCCTCTGATCTAATAGGAATTGTGGAATTTGAAGTCCAAAACACCTAGTGCAAACTACATCTCCCAGGACTTCTCACCATGGAGCTGCTGCAGTCAAAGCGGCGCCAAACTGCATTAATTCTACCATGCGGATGAGCCCTCGGGTGTCTCCGTTTCCTCCTCTATCCCACGCTTCTTCCAGTCTCCGCAAGCACAGCCTGTGCCTCTCCTTCGCCTCATTACTATTAATAATAACTTCTAGGCGCCTCCGATAATTGGGAGCCCTCGGGCGCCTCATCTTCTATGTTGGGAATTTTAACAATCGTAAAGCCACCGTGAGTCTGGAAATGGGATACAGGGGCCCCTCGGTATTTTCTGGGGAGACCTGTGGATACCCAAGTCCCATTGTATACAATGGTGGAGTAAATCGGTGTCCCTAATGCAAAATTGCCAAATTAAGGTTTGCTTTTTGGATTTTTTTCCCCACCAATTTCCAAGCTGTTGGAGGCATGGATGCAGAATCCGTGGATACAGAGGGCTGGATGCATCAATACATAAATACTGTATATACTTGAGTATAAGCCTAGTTTTTCAGCCCTTTTTTTAGGCCCTCAGCTTATACTCAAGTGAGGGTCCTGGTTGGCTTGTACAGTAGAGTCTCACTTATCCAAGCCTCGCTTATCCAAGCCTCTGGATAATCCAAGCCATTTTTGTAGTCAATGTTTTCAATATATCATGATATTTTGGTGCTAAATTCGTAAATACAGTAATTACAACATAACATGACTGCGTATTGAACTACTTTTTCTGTCCAATGTGTTGTCTAACATGATGTTTTGGTGCTTAATTTGTAAAATCATAACCTAATTTGATGTTTAATAGGCTTTTCCTTAATCCTTCCTTATTATCCAAGATATTCGCTTATCCAAGGTTCTGCCGGCCCGTTTAGCTTGGATAAGTGAGACTCTACTGTATTTTGGTCAGCTTATGCTTAAGTATATATGGAACATTTATTATTTTTCTCTATTATTATTGGTATTATTACATTTATTAATGTAATAATTATTAATGTAATAATTCTAGTCAGGTCAGCTTATACTTGAGTATATAGGTATTCAGAGTTGGACTGTCTTATCTTATTAAAGTCTTATTATTATCTTAAATTACAGTTTTATATAAATATCCAAAAACATTTAACCTATTGATGTCTCAAATACAGTAGAGTCTCACTTATCCAAGCTAATCTTCCTCTGCCTTGGATCTCGCTTCTAGACACATTTGCTTGGATATCTTTGAGACCTGGGGCAAAACCTGGGCTTTTCGTGGCACCATGGTACTGGTTTGAACTGCTATTTTTATCTCCCCGTCCCATTGCTCCTTCTCTGTGTATTTTATTGGTGTTTTTATTTAACGTGCCGCTTGCTCTGTTTTGGATATGGACTTGTTTCGTAAGTGGCCTGCGGGGCATATGTCAGGGTATATAAAACCCATGGGTAAATAAATAAGGAAAATATGTAGGAGTAAAGAAGGTGCCTTTTTGAAAGAAGACTTTAGATCCGGTTGGAGCCAGGTTGGTTCAGACTCGCGATTGCTCTTGGATGTGGAAGGAAGCGAGTGCAAACTGACCGGCGGCTCAAAATAACTGACCACAGCCACTTCTAAGTGTTCATCTACACCAATAATGGGCAACCTTTTGCGCTTGGTGTGTCAAAATTCACCAAAAAACCTAGCATGACTTGGGTGGTGTGTCACTTTGAGAAAAAAAATCATAATTTCACAATATGTATAGTTTAAATAACAAAAATATGTAATTGTAATACATAACTGTATTCAATAAATCAGAAACTATTTACTACCATTATTTCCATGTACAACAATCTATTGTACCTCTTGCAGTTTCTATGATAATTCCTCTCTATTCTAGTTTCAATGTAGCCATGAATAATGAATAATAATAATATAATAATAATATAATATGATAATATTCTACAATAATAATATAATAATAATATGATAATATTCTACAATAATAGAATAATAATAGAAGTTATATATATATATACACACACACACACACACACATACACATACAGTAGAGCCTCACTTATCAAAGCCTCGGTTATCCAACATTCTGGATTATCCAACGCATTTTTGTAGTCAATGTTTTCAATACATCGTGATATTTTGATGCTAAATTCGAAAATACAGTAATTACAACATAACATTACTGCATATTGAACTATTTTTTCTGTCAAATTTGTTGTATAACACGATGTTTTGGTGCTTAATTTGTAAAATCATAACCTAATTTGATGTTTAATTCGATGTTTAATCCCTCCTTATTATCCAACATATTCGCTTATCCAATGTTCTACTGGCTCGTTTATGTTAGATAAGTGAGACTCTACTGTACCTATAAAATTACATTAATTGAGGCATCAGTAGGTTAAATGTTTTTGAATATTTACATAAAGCTCAAATTTAAGATAAGATTGTCCAACTCTGATCAAATCATTATTCTCATCTTCTTCAATGTAAATGTGCTTATGTATCCTTTTAATAATAATAGAGTAAAATAATACATGTAATAATAATAATAATAATAACAGAAAAATAATACATGTAATAATAAATAGAGTAAAATAATAAATGCAATAATAATAATAAGATCAGAGTGAAATAATAAATGTATTATTAATGATCATAAAAATAGAGTAAAATAAATGTAATAGTAGCAACAACAATAGAGAAAAATAATAAATGTAATAATACCAATAATAATAGAGAAAAAGAATAAATATGCCATATATTCTTGAGTATAAGCTGACCCAAATATAAGCCAACCAGGACCCTCACCCGAATATAAGCCGAGGGGGGCTTTTTCAGTCTTAAAAAAAGGGCTGAAAAACTAGGCTTATACTCGAGTATATACAGTAATTGATTTGTCCTTGTCGAATAAGGAAAGTTGGAGGGTTTGTTGACATCGTTCTGCCTTTTCTACTCACTGTTATTGTTGGCGTCCAGACATTTCCCTTTTCTTCTGAACTGTTTGCGTTCGTCATCCCGCATTTTCCTCTCTGCTCCCTAAAGAAAGAGAAAAATAAAAGTTTTCGTCACCACCATCTCCATCATCTATTTTGTTTTGATCCTGACTTTCTCCCCATAGGGACTCAAGGTGGCTAACAATGACACAATACAATCGAATTTAAAATGAAGGCAAAGACATACACGTGTGAATGTAAACATTACAAAAACTATTAGCACTTAACACCATTTGAAAAATAACATTAAAGGGGATTAAAGTCATTTTCTAAAGGGTTCAGTTCAAAACAGAACAGGCCTTAAAGTCCTCTTAAAGGCCAAAGGTATGTTCAGCAGTCCCTTTGGCCCCATCTGCACGGTCAAATAATGCAGTTTAACTGGATTATATGACCCTATGCTGCCCTATAATGCAATTCAATGCAGTTCATCTGCATTATATGCAGTGTACTTGGGGCCTTTGTGAAGCTTCTCGTCTCAGTGGAGGTCTTCCTTTCAAAGAGTCATTTCCCAGACTCAAGTAATTGGTCTTAGTCGGATGGAAAACGTTCCTAGAAGTGTGACTCTACCTTATCGCAGAATATCTTGATCTGGCAGATGGCCCGGTGGACCAGGCGGTTGGTCCCGGTGCCGAAGTCGTAGGTGTCGATCTGGAGGTTCAGAGGGACACCCTTGACCCCTTTCTGGGAGGAGAAGTCCGTGCTCAAGCAGTTCACCCCAACAAAGACCTGTAAGAGAGAGTTGAATGGGCTCATTGTTGATAGGCTCTCCTTCTGCACAACTCTGCCAAAAGTTGACCATAGAATTATGCTGGAAGGCCTTAGATGTTCTCAACAGAGAAGTATCCTTTCCAGGAGGACCTCTAGTATGCCTCTATCATGACACTGAGTCAAGCTGAAGGAACTTAGAGGTCTTCTTAGAGAGGATACTTCTCTATGCATTTGTAGGTCCTCCAGCATGATACTACAGCCACCTTTTGGCAGAAGATGATCATGTTCTTCTGGAGACACTAGAGGTCCCTCTCTGGGCATTTGTAGGTCCTCCAGAATGACATTATGGCAAACCTTTGGTCAAAGTTGACCATACAGTCATCCTGGAAGAGAGAGTTGGGTGGGTTCATTGTTGGTAGGCTCTCCTTCTGCACAACTCTGGCAAAAGTTGACCATAGAATCATGCTGGAGGGCCTTAGATGTTCTCAATAGAGAAGTATCTTTTCCAGGAGGACCTCTAGTATGCCTCTATCATGATACTAAGATTTAACTTTTAGCAGAAGATGACCACCAAGTCAAGCTGAAGAAACTTAGAGGTCTTCTTAGAGAGGATACTTCTCTAGGCATTTGTAGGTCCTCTAGCATGATATTATGGCAAACTTTTGGTCAAAGTTGACCATACAGTCATCCTGGAAGAGAGAGTTGGGTGGGTTCATTGTTGGTAGGCTCTTCTTCTGCACAACTCTGGCAAAAGTTGACCATAGAATCATGCTGGAGGGCCTTAGATGTTCTCAACAGAGAAGTATCCTTTCCAGGAGGACCTCTAGTATGCCTCTATCATGATACTAAGATTAACTTTTGGCAGAAGATGACCACCGAGTCATGCTGAAGGAACTTAGAGGTCTTCTTAGAGAGGATACTTCTCTAGGCATCTGGAGGTCCTCCAGCATGATACTACAGCTACCTTTTTGCAGAAGATGACCATGTTCTGCTGGAGAAACTAGAGGTCCCTCTCTGGGCATTTGTAGGTCCTCCAGCATGATATTATGGCAAACTTTTGGGCAAAGTTGACCATACAGTCATTCTGGAAGAGAGAGTTGGGTGGGCTCATTGTTGGTGGGTTCTTCTTCTGCATAACTCTGGCAGAAGTTGACCATAGAATTATGCTGGAGGGCCTTAGATGTTCTTTTATAAGTTCTCCAGCATGATACTATGGCCAACTTTTGACAGAAGATGACCAGAGTCATGCTGAAGGAACGTAGAGGTCTTCTTAGAGATTATACTTTTCTAGGCATTTATAGGTCCTCCAGCATGATACTATAGCCACCTTTTTGCAGATGACCATGTTCTGCTGAAGAAACTAGAGGTCCCTCCCTGGGCATTTGTAGGTCCTCCAGCATGATATTATGGCAAACTTTTGGCCAAAGTTGACCATATAGTCATCCTGGAAGATCTTAGAGGTCTTCTTAGAGACAGTGAATAGTTCTTTAGGCATTTGTAGATCCTCCAACATGATATTATGGTCAACACCCAGCAGAAGTTGACTGTAGAGCTGTGCTGGAGGAACCTGTCCTTTCTAGGCTTTTATAAGTTCTCCAGCATGATATTATGGCCAACTTTTGGCAGAAGTTGTCCATAGGGTCATGCTGGAAGGTCCTAGAGGTCCTTCCAAAGAGGATATTTCTCTAGGCATTTGTATGTCTACCAGCATGATACTATAGTCAACGTATGCCAAACATTGACCAAAGGATCATGCTGGCAGATTCTAAATGGCCTCCTAGAGGAAACACTTCTCTATGCATTTTGTAGGCCCTCCATTATGATATTATGGCCAACTTCCAGCAGACGTTAATCATAGAACCATGCTGAAGGACCCATGCTAAAGTTCTCTAGATGTTTGTAGGTCTTCCAGCATGATACTATGCTCAATGTCTGATAGATATTCTCCATACATAGCATCCTTGCCACACTACAATGCCCAGCAGTCTTGAGGGAAGTCTGTAAAAAACTGAATGGCATAAGAGAGATACAGATTTGTAATAAAGATGGATATGGTTCCTTTCCCTCCACCTACCTTTGCTTCTTCTGCAACGTTCCAGACGAAGGACAAGGCATTGTAAGCCACCTCCTCAATGTGCTGGACGGTGTTGAAATTCTCTTTGCAGTCAGCTGGAAGGCAGGAAATATTCAGTTAACTCAGTTACAACTTGAATGAAGGCCTGTTATTGTCTTCAAAAGATCCCACCCTACTAGGCCAACTGGGAACCCCTCCTAAGGTGCATCTACACTGGAGAATGAATGCAGTCCGACACCACTTTAACTCCTAGAGCTGGAAGGAACCTTATGGAGTTATGGAGTCCAACCTTTAGCTTGATACATGATATCCAGTGAAATCATCCTTCTGGAGAAGCCCAGGCTCTTTTTGGAGATTTCCAGAGAAGAACTCATCATTTCTCAAGGCAGTTGGGTTCATTGCCCAACAACTCTTCCTGTCAAGATGTTCCTTCTATTGTCCCATCGAAATCTACTCTCCTGTTACTTCAAACCATGAGACTTGGCCCCTCCTTTCTGCAACATTTAAAGAGGGCAATCCCATCGTCCCACAATCTTCTCTTCGTCAGACTTGAACATTCCCAACTTCAGTCTCTCCTCATTTGTTTTGCTCTCCATACCTCCTCTTAACATCAATCTCATCCTTCTCTGAACCTCTTCCAACTTCTTGCTATCTCAAAAATTCAGTGAACCATCTTCCATGTCAACAGAGCAGTGGGTTTGCTCCAGGATTTAGATGACTGTCCAAGGTGCTGAACACATTGATAGGTTAGGATTCAGCCCCTGGAAAGCTCTGTTAAGACTTGTGTTAAAACCTGGAGTGGATTAACTGCCCCACTAATATGGATCTAAGACCCACTAAGGCCAAGATACAGACAGATCACATCATGTGTTCCCAAGAAAAAGAGTCATCCATTTTCCCTATTAGTGTTTCTTCTTCTGAGTCCAGGACTTCTACAGGAATGAACCTGTTCCACCTAAACAGGAAGAACTTCCTGATGGCAAGAGCTGTCTGACAATGAAAAATGCTGGCTGGGACTTTGTTTAGAGGTCTTTAAACAGAGGCCAGATGGCCCTCTGTCAGGAGGGCTTAGATTGTGTCTTCCTGTCTAGCAGAATTAGGTCTCATTGGAAGATCCTTGGGGGTCTCCTCCAACTTTAGGATTCTATTATACGATTCTAGGAAAGGGAATTTGTTGTGTTAGCTTTAACTTTTCTTCACGCAATGTCTCTGTTCCGTACCGACATCGATGACTCTCTGCTTGGCTGTCGGTTGCCGCGAGTGCCAGTGCTTCCAGAACTTGAGCTGCTCCATGGGGATCTTTTCGTTGTCGAAAACCACCATCACCACGCTCTGCAAAGAAGGCAGCGAGGCCAACGTTAGTCTCTGATCCACTTCAGCACTGGGCTAATCTGCCAGTTCGCTTGCCCAAACAAAATCCAACTTTGGAAAAGAAATGCCCATTAAAATTGCTGACTTACTTTCACTTTGTCGGAGGACAAATGTAAACCTTTGGTATCGCCAACCGTCTTCAGCGACACCGGATAAAACTGTCCCTTGTTGAGGTAGGCCATGGGGGATTCGCCCGACTTGATGTGGATGGCTTTCGGGGATCCCAGCGTGTATTCAAAGTCACTAGAAGAAAAACACAAGGAAAAAGGGAAAGTCAGATTCACAAAACACTATTTTACTCAGAGATACAAATAATGATCAAGGAGTTAGATTAGATATCATTAAATAGCAAATCCAGAGTAGCTTATTATTATTATTTTATTATGAGACAGCAAACAAGATAGATATGCAGGATTTTGTATCACAAAATCACAAGTCGAACACTTCCCAAGTGTCTAAGACTGTGTGATGTATTATTATTATTATTATTATTATTATTATTATTATTATTATTATTATTATTATATTATGACACAGCAAACAAGGTAGATATGCTGGTCATAATAATAATAATAATAATAATAATAATAATAATAATAATAATAATACAGTAGGGTCTCACTTATCCAACATAAACGGGCCGGCAGAACGTTGGATAAGCAAATATGTTGGAAAATACAGAGAGATTAAGGAGAAGCCTATTAAACATCAAATTAGGTTATGATTTTACAAATTAAGCACCAAAACATCATGTTATACAACAAATTTGACAGAAAAAGTAGTTCAATATGCAGTAATGCTACGTAGTAATTACTGTATTTACGAATTTAGCACCAAAATATCATGATGTATTTAAAACATTGACTACAAAAATGCGTTGGATAATCCAGAACGTTGGATAAGCGAATGTTGGATAAGTGAGACTCTACTGTAATTAGAAACACAACAAGTTGAGTCCACAGCAGACACTCTGCTGGCTGTTGTACTGGAATTATTATTATTATTATTATTATTATTATTATTATTTACTATATTTATACCACACCCTGTCTTACCCCGGCTTACAAGTTATATTTACATACAATATATTATATCATTAGTATAGCACAATAATAACATTATATATTATTATATTGCACTATACCACTATACCGTAATATTAGTAATTATTACATTTAATATATAATTAATATTATTATATTGTATTATTATTATTAGTATTACAGTAGAGTCTCACTTATCCAACATAAATGGGCCAGCAGAATGTTGGATAAGCGAATATGTTGGATAATGAGGAGGGATAAAGGAAAAGCCTGTTAAACATCAAATTACGTTATGATTTTACAAATTAAGCACCAAAACATCATGTTTTACAACAAATGGACAGAATAAGCAGTTCAATACACAGTAATTACTATGTAGTAATTACTGTATTTATGAATTTAGTACCAAAACTTTACAATGTATTGAATAATTCACTACAAAAACATTGACTACTAAAAGGCAAACTGCGTTGGATAATACATAATGTTGGATAAGTGAATGTTGGATAAGCGAGACTCTACTGTATTACATTTAATATATAATATATAATTAATATTATTATATTGTATTATTGTTAGTATTGGATGTATTTACTACAGTGGTGCCCTGGGAACGGATCACAAGGGGCTAAATTATATTTCTACATAGAATGAGGTCTAAATACCCCAAAGGCACCGGATCCCATTGGATCGTGAATGCTAAGCAGGGTCAGCCCTGGTTAGTACTTGGATGGGAGACCATGAATACTTGGCCTGTGATACAGAAGACATAGGTAGTTACCTTTTAGCATCATTGAGGGAATAACCTTCCGAACAAGGCACTTCCGGCTGGGTCTTCAGGATGTCATTGAAGATCAGGGACTGTCAAGGCACACAACCAGAACAACTGTTAATTGAATAAATGAATAATAGGGGGGAAAGTACACAGGAACTTTCCACAGTCTTGCATATATTTCTCGGACAGGATTCAATACTTTAGACCAGGGGTCCTCAAACTTTTTAAGTAGGGGGCCGGTCCACAATCCTTCAGACTGTTGATGGGCCGAATTATCATTTGAAAAAGAAATACGAGCAAATCCTTATGCACACTGCACATGTCTTATTTGTAGTGCAAAACAACAACAACAATGAAAGAACAATAAAATATTTAAAAATGAAAACAATATTAACCAACATAAACCTATCAGGATTTCAATAGGAAGTGTGGGCCTGCTTCTGGCCAATGAGATAGTCAAGTTAATTAGGATTGTTGTTGTTGTGTGCCTTCAAGTCATGCCAGACTTTGGGCGAGCCTAAGTCTACAATTATTTATTTATTCATTTACTACATTTATATCCCAACCTTCTCACTCCGAAGGGGATTCAGAGCAGCTATATGTACATACAATATATTATATTATTAGCATAGCACAATATTAGCATTATATATTACTATATTGAACTATACCACTATACTGTAATATTATATGTAATACAGTAAAGTCTCACTTATCCAACATAAACGGGCCGGCAGAATGTTGGATAAGCGAATATGTTGGATAATAAGGAGGGATTAAGGAAAAGCCTATTAAACATCAAATTACATTATGATTTTACAAATTAAGCACCAAAACATCATGTTAGACAACAAATTTGGCAGAAAAAGTAGTTCAATATGCAGTAATGCTATGTAGTAATTACTGTATTTATGAATTTAGCACCAAAATATCACGATATATTGAAAACATTGACTACAAAAATGCGTTGGATAATCCAGAACGTTGGATAAGCGAGTGTTGGATAAGTGAGACTCTACTGTATATAACATGTAATTAATATTATTATATGGTATTATTATTAGTATTACATTGTATAACATGGTAATATTATCAATATCATATGTATATATAATATATTATATTATTAAAACTGATATAAAATATTATATTATAAATGAGGGCAGGGGCCAGGTAAATGACCTTGGAGGGCCGCATCCGGCCCCCGGGCCTTAGTTTGGGGAGCCCTGCTTTAGACCATGAGTCCCCAAACTAAGGCCCGGGGGCCACATGTGGCCCATCAAAGCCATTTATCCATTTATCATTATATTTTTTTATGTGATTTTTTATGACTTGTTTTTATTGTTGATTGATTTGTTTTATTGCTTTGCTTTTATATTGTTGTGTCCAGGCTTGGCCTTATGTAAGCTGCCCCGAGTCCCTTCGGGGAGATGGGGCGGGGTATAAGAATAAAATTATTATTATAATATTATTATTATTATCCAGCCCCCGCGGCGCGCCTTCCAAAGCTTTGCTTGTTTATAATGGTATTTTAATTATTATTTAATTAATAATTAATTATTAAGGGGTGCTTTGCCAGTGCTTTTGGTGCACAAAGGCAAAAGGGGGTTGGATGAAATGGCCTAAGGGGTATTATTATTATTATTATTATTATTATTATTATTATTATTATTATTATTATTGACACAAAGACACAGTATAACATAGCATATGAGATATATATATGTTGGATTTCGTATCACAAAATCACAAGTTGAACACTTCCCCAGTGTTTAGGACTGTGCGATGTGTATGATGATGATGATGATGATGATGATGATGATTATTATTATTAACATTGAGGCTGGGTGGCCATCTGTCAGGGGTGCTTTGCTTGTGCTTTTGGTGCACAAAGGCAAACAGGGGTTGGATGAAATGGCCCAAGGGGTCTTTTCCAATCATTATTATTATTATTATTATTATTATTATTATTATTATTGACACAAAGACACAGTATAACATAGCAAATGAGATATATATATATATGCTCGATTTCATATCACAAAATCACAAGTTGAACTGTGCAATGTGTATGATGATGATGATGATGATGATGATTATTAACATTGAGGCTGGGTGGCCATCTGTCAGGGGTGCTTTGCTTGTGCTTTTGGTGCACAAAGGCAAACGGGGGTTGGATGAAATGGCCCAAGGGGTCTTTTCCAATCATTATTATTATTATTATTATTATTGACACAAAGACACAGTATAACATAGCAAATGAGATATATATATATGCTCGATTTTGTATCACAAAATCACAAGTTGAACTGTGCAATGTGTATGATGATGATGATGATTATTATTATTAACATTGAGGCCGGGTGGCCATCTGTCAGGGGTGCTTTGCTTGTGCTTTTGGTGCACAAAGGCAGAAGGGGGTTGGACTAAATTGCCCAAGGGGTCTCTTATTATTTTTATTATTTTTTATTATTTTTTATTATTTTTTATTATTTTTATTATTTTTATTATTTTTATTATTTTTATTATTTTTATTATTTTTATTATTTTTATTATTTTTTATTATTATTATTATTATTATTTATTATTTTTATTATTTTATAATTATGATTATTATTAACATTGAGGCTGTATTTGTTCCTATTTGGTTTTTTTTTTTTACTTCAAAATAAGAGATATACAGTGTGCATAGGAATTTGTTTTTAGTTTTTTTTCCAACTATAGTCCGGCCTTCCAACGGTCTGAGGGACCATGACTATTTAAAAAGTTTGCTTTAGGCAGTTATGCGGCTGAGAAAAAGGCCTGGGGCTGTTAGGAGTTGTGGGTGTTGAAGTCCAAAACACTTGGAGGCCCCAAGTTGGCCCATGCCTGGTGTAGACGCACCTCTAGCGTAGTACCCAAAGCACTGCACTCAAATCTGGAAGGGTGGCTGTCGTGTTTGGGGTGCTATGGAGGGGCAAAGACCTCGAAACCCTCCCAAAAGAGCCACAGAAGGTCCAAACAGACTAAATTCTCAAACTGAGCCTCTAAACTCGGAGCTGACCTCCTGCGGGTCCTCCTTGAAGGTGCTGTCCGGCTGCCACCGTTGCTGCGGAGGAGCCACGTGGATGGCGTCGAAGAGGGAATGGAGTGAGCCGTTGTCGTAGACGTCGCCGGAGGGGATCATGTAGCTCTCCGCCGGGTTGGCTTCCATCTTGCTGGGACCCGGGGGCAAAGCGGGGGGCTTGTGGGGAGCCGGGAGGCCATCCAGCACCAAGCCGTTCTTCTTGGGCAAGTCGGTGTATTCCTGGCTCACGGAGACGTTCTCCGCCAGGAGCTTCATCAGCTGAGCCGAATTTTCGAAGGAGGAAATGTCAGGTTCGTAATCCATCACGTGGCAGTGCCTGCAAAGCGAAGGAACGGCGGGCATCAATCAAGGCAAAATAAATATAGGACAGGTGATACCTGGCTTGAAAACGGTCCATGAGACACAGTTCTAGGAGTCTTAGGAGACCATGAGCTGAAGCTAGAATGTGTCTAGGGGAGAGCAACTAGGGCAGGGGTCCCCAAACTATGGCCCGGGGGCCACATGCAGCCCTCCGAGGTCATTTACCTGGCCCCCGCCCTCAGTTTTATAATATATTGTATACACATATAATATTGATAATATTATTGTAATGTCATACAATATAACACTAATAATAATACCCTATAATAATATTAATTATATATTCTATAATACATAATAATATTACTAATAATATTACAGTACAGTGGTATAGTTCAATATAGTAATATATAATGCTAATATTGTGCTATGCTAATAATATAATATATTCTATGTACAAATAATTTGTAAGCCACTCTGAGTCCCCTTTGGGGTGAGAAGGGTGGGATACAAATGCAGTAAATAAATAATAAATAAATAAATACATTTTCGACTTAGGCTCACCCAAAGTCTGAAATGACTTGAAGGCACACAACAACAACAACAACAACAATCCTAATTAACTTGACTATCTCATTGGCCAGAAGCAGGAGCACACTTCCCATTGAAATCCTGATAAATGTATGTTGGGTTAAAATTGTTTTTATTTTTAAATATTGTATTGTTTTTTCAATGTTCTTGTTGTTGTTGTTTTTACACTATAAATAAGACATGTGCAGTGTACATTGGAATTTGTTTGTATTTTTTTTTTCAAATGATAATCCGGCCCCCCAACAGACTGAAGGATTGTGGACCGGCCCTCGGATTAAAAAGTTTGAGGACCCCTGAACTAGGGTCTGGAGAACAAGCGCTATGAGGAGTGGCTTAAAGAGCCAAGCATGTTTATGTTAATGTAAGATTAATATAAGGGGCTTCTGGTGGCACAGTGTGTTAAAGCGCTGAGCTGCTGAACTTGTGGACCAAAAGGTCCCAGGTTCAAATCCCGGGAGCGGAATGAACACTCACTGTTAGTCCCAGCTCCTGCCAACCTAGCAGTTCAAAAACACACAAATGTGAGTAGACCAATAGGCACCGCTCCGGCGGGAAGGTAACAGCGCTTCATGCAGTCATACTGGCCACATGACCTGGAGATGTCTTTGGACAACGCCGGCTCTTCGGCTTAGAAATGGAGATGAGCACCAACCCCCAGAGTCGGTCACGACTGGACTTAAAGTCAGGGGAAACCTTTACCTTTTTAAGATTAATGGAATGTGAATGTTTAAATGTAATTTTGTGCAATGCTTGTGAATGTAATCTGATCGCATCAGCAGAGAGTGTATTGACACTGAAAGGGTTAATCAGTCAAGCCTCTAATGAACTGTGAAGATGTGACCCTGAGTGTGCCTGGAACTCGTGAGATAAGATTTCGTTCGTTCCTCTTACTTCAGTGTCTTTTGTCTTGTTTCTGTCTGTTAGGTTGGATGTCAATGCTACCGTGTGCTATATATTTGCTCTTCTCAGTAAAGCTATATGTTTGCTTTTACTGAAGTCTCAAAGTGTCCATACTTCTGTGCTCCAAAGCTTCAGAGCTTCTGCCACACTCTGACAAAGGGGTTATGGGCCCAGCGCTGGAGCTGGAGCTACAACTGGAGTTGTAGTTCGGACTAGAGACTGGAGCTATTCTGGTGAGCCTGCTTCTACAGAGAACCGGTGTGTGTCTTCAAAGGAAGGCTGAGAAGAGCCTGCAGAAGAGAAGGCTGAGAGGAGACATGATGAGGGCCATGGATCAATACGTGAAGGGAAGTCATAAAGAGACTATGTGAAGTCATAAAGACAATATGTGAAGGGAGCAAGCTTGTTTTCTGCTGCCTTGGACACAGAACAACGGCTTCATACGACAGGAAAGGCGATTCCACCTGAACATTAGGAAGAATTTTGTCACTGTGAGAGAGCTGTTCAGCAGTGGAACTCTCTGCCCCGGAGTGTGGTGGAGGCTCCTTCTTTGGAGGCTTTGAAACAGAGGCTGGGTGGCCATTCATCGCGGGTACTTTTAATGCAATTTTCCTGCTTCTTGGCAGGGGGTTGGACTAGATGGCCCATGAGGTCTCTTCCAACTATACTATTCTATGATTCTAACACCATGTCTGCCATGAACAATGCAATAAAGCCCAGTTTGAAATAATTGAATTCATTTCTTGTTGATCCTGCCTTAACCATTAATGCCTGTTTACAACAGGCAGAGTAAACAGCAGCTGTCTCCAGAATCCCTTAATGAGAAGCTCCGAGAAGCAAAACAATAAAGAAGAGCAATAAACCTGCCTCACCAGCATGTTTTAAAGAATAGATCTATAGATCTGATCCTTTGTTTCTCATGGAAACAAAGTGGAAATACTAAGAAATGTCAAGGGGTGAAAGAAAAAGAAAAAGGTCTCTTCCGACTCTACGATTCTATGAGTCAACAGTGTGATGCAGTAGCTAAAAAGGCAAATCCGATTCTCGGAGTATGACATCAATACTGAGGGAAGCAAGAGTCCCATTCTATTCTGCTTTGGCCAGACCTCACCTGGAGTAGTGTGTCTAGTTTTAGGCACAACAATTCAATACAATTATTGCCAAGGAAACTCCATGATAGGGTTGTCATCATTTGGAAATGACTTAAAGGTACACAATAGTAATAAAGCCCAATAGCAATCCCTAATTTCCTCGGTTCTAATTGAATGGAGATGGAATTCGCCCAATGCATCCCTCTTTGGTATTAATAAAGGACAGAGAGAACTAGGAGGGTGTGGTCTTTTTGGACTCGGTGTGATAAGCAGAGTCTTGTTGTTTCAACTCCTTCCAGCACAAGCCGTGTTCTCCCTTTCATCCTCCTTGGCTTCCAGACCTTTGAGATCACCCTCCCAAAATAAATGTCCCATCGGCGCCTTTTAGTTTTGTCCCAATCCCTGGACTTTGTGTACCTCGCTGCTATGTGCCTCGCAGAGCTATTTCTGACTCCCTGCAGCGAGTTCATAAAAGGCTGGTTAGTGCTTAACCTTCGAAGCCAGGAAAGGATTGACTCCTTTCCTTACTTGTAATATTTCTAATATTGCTCAATATTTCTAATATTATGGTGTAATTACATCCACTAGAGCAGGGGTCCCCAAACTAAGGCCCAGGGGCCGGATGCGGCCTTCCAAGGTCATTTACCTGGCCCCCGCCCTCATTTATAATATAATATTTTTATATCAGTTTTAATAATATAATATATTGTATATACATATGATATTGATAATAATATTATCATTTTATACAATATAATACTAATAATAATACCATATAATAATATTAATTATATGTTATATATTACATATTAATATTGCAGTATAGTGGTATAGTTCAATATAGTAATATATAATGCTAATAGTGTGCTATGCTAATAATATAACATATTGTATGTACATATAATTTGTAAGCCACTCTGAGTCCCCTTTGGGGTGAGAAGGGTGTGATACAAATGTAGTAAATAAATATAGTAAATAAATAAATAAATTTTAGACTTAGGCTCGCCCAAAGTCTGAAATGACTTGAAGGCACACAACAACAACAATAACAACAATCCTAATTAACTTGACTATCTCATTGGCTATAAGCAGGCCCACACTTCCCATTGAAATCCTGATAAATGTATGTTGGTTAAAATTGTTTTTATTTTTAAATATTGTATTGCTCTTTCATTGTTATTTTATTGTTCTTGTTGTTGTTGTTTTTGCACTACAAATAAGACATGTGTAGTGTACATCAGAATTTGTTTGTATTTTTTTTCAAATGATAATTTGGCCCCTCAACAGTTTGAAGGATTGTGGACTGGCCCTCTGCATAAAAAGTTTGGGGACCCCTGCACTAGAGAGTCGTTGCAAATTGTAAGAACAAATCAGCAAAGCCTTGCAAACTGTTGCCAGTCATATTACTTTAATATCTGAGCTAGACATTTGTAAACAGTCCTTTCCTCTTGAGCCGAACTCTCCTTTGAGAAGTAGTTGTGCAAGAAGTTGACTTAAAATCGTGCAATTGACTCTGGATCGGCCTTAGACCTTGCTTTTTGGATGCTGTGTCTTCATGTTGGATTGTATTTAAATATGTTTTTCTGTAAGCTTATTTTAATTTTAATGTAATTTCCCCATGTTTTATCCTGTAGGTACTATGTAGTGCCGTTTGTAAGATGCCTTGAATCCCTCCAGGGGTTGAAAAAGGCGGGATATAAATACAGTAAATAAATAATAAATAAATAAAAATGGGGAAATTTCGAACATGATACTTGGAGACTTGGAGCCAAACCCTGAGATCATGGTGATGATGGTTATATGTACTTATATGCTGCTTTTTCTCGGGATATAAATATGGTAAATAAATAATAAATAAATAAAAATGGGGAAATTTGCACCCTTCTATCTGGAGACTTGGAGCCAAACCCTGAGATCATGGTGATGATGGTTATATGTATTTATATGCTGCCTTTTCTCGGGATATAAATATGGTAAATAAATAATAAATAAATAAAAATGGGGAAATTTGCGCCCTTCTATCTGGAGACTTGGAGCCAAACCCTGAGATCATGGTGATGATGGTTATATGTATTTATATGCTGCCTTTTCTCAGGATATAAATATGGTAAATAAATAATAAATAAATAAAAATGGGGAAATTTGCGCCCTTCTATCTGGAGACTTGGAGCCAAACCCTGAGATCATGGTGATGATGGTTATATGTATTTATATGCTGCCTTTTCTCGGGATATAAATATGGTAAATAAATCATAAATAAATAAAAATGGGGAAATTTGCACCCTTCTATCTGGAGACTTGGAGCCAAACCCTGAGATCATGGTGATGATGGTTGTATGTATTTATATGCTGCTTTTTCTCTCTTAACAGAGACTCAACGCGGCAAAGATCGGGCAACCCTAAACATTATTGTCACGAAAAAATAAATGCAGCCCTCATATGTAGAAGGAAGAGTTTGTGTATATTTATTTGAAGGAAACAAGCATCTGTTGCAAATGAAGATGGCACATAAGGAAGCCAGCTAGCCTCCCTCCAAGATGATCCTTTGTGAATTTTTGAGAAATATGGTGCCAAAAAAAGCCGTTTTCTCACCTCTTTCCGATGTCATTGCGCCCTGTGTTTCCGGATGGGACATAACGTTTCTCCTTTGGAATCTGCAAAGAAAGAAAGACTGTTTTGCAGAGGGTCTGCCAATGGACACGACTCCATTTATTCGGAGAGATCCTGTTGTCATTCCCGCTCTCATTTTAACGTCAATCCCTGCACCATCCACTCCCATGCCAGAAAAAACAACTTGAATAATAAGCACAACCACGTTGCCAACATATTGCTAAAGGTTCTTATGAGGAAGTCTCTTTGTTATGATTCAGTGGATCCATAAATGTTCAAGAGAAATTATTCTTTCCTTGAACAAAGCAACTAGTTGAGACGCTTGATCCACTAGAGACCTAAACTAGTTGGACAAAACCTTCTTCTCCCAAATTCTTGGGAATTTTAACTTCTCTGAAAAGGCGGAAGCAAGATGAATATTTCCGGTAAATCTCGCCAGAGGCAAGTTAGGACATGGGGACGCTGTGACGGCGAAAGGTGACTCAAATCCTGCAAAAGGTTATGTTATTGGCAACCCATTTGTTGCCTTGGAAGAGATTGGCAATCGAACTTGATTTAAATTGGGACGACTGTCCCAATTTGGCAGGAATAATTTTGTCATCGGGAGTTGTAGTTGCTGGGATTTATAGTTCACCTACAATCAAAGGGTATTTTGAACTCCACCAATGATGGAATTGAACCAAACTTGGCACACAGAACTCCCATGACTAACGGAAAATAATGGAAGAATTTGGTGGGCATTGACCTTGACTTTGGGAGTTATAGTTCACCTACATCCAGAGAGCACTGTGGACTCCAAACAATGATGGATCAGGACCAAACTTGGCACGAATACTCAATATGCCCAAATGTGAACACTGATGGAATTTGGGGAAAATAGACCTTGACATTTGGGAGTTGTAGTTGCTGGGATTTATAGTTCACCTACAATCAAAGAGCCCCTTGAACCATACCAACAATAGAATTGAGCCAAACTTCCCACACAGAACCCCCAAGAACAACAGAAAATACTGGCCTTTGGCGACCCCTTTGACACCCTTATCCAAGGACAAGTTCTTCCAATACAAAAGCCTTTGTGATAGATATTTGGATTCTGTGTCCAAATCAGATAAAGATAGTTCCCGATGACCACAGATGGGGCCAGGCTGTGGCGCAGGATGGTTAGTAGCCAGCTGCAATAAATCACTCTGACCAAGAGTTCGAGGCCAGCCCGTAGCGGAATGAGCACCCGACCATTAAAATAAAATAAATAGCCCCTGCTCATTGCTGACCTAAGCAACCCGAAAGATAGTTGCATCTATCAAGTATTATTATTTTACTAGCTGTGCCCGGCCACACGTTGCTGTGGCCTTTTCTGGTGGTGTTGGTGAGAAATTGTTGAGGTAGTGGTGGTATTGAATGTCTGTTGTATGGTTGTCTTTATGTTTAGTATGCACACTGAAGTGGATTATATGGCAGTGTAGAGTCAAGATAATCCAGTTCAAAGCAGATAATATAAGATTCTAAATGGGTTATATAGCTGTGTGGAAGGGCCTTGAGTCTACACTGCCATATAATCCAGTTAAAATCTGATAATCTGTGGAAGAGGCCTAAGTGAGGCCTAACTGTACTTGTCCCCTGGGCTGAGGAGGTTGCTAGGAGACCAAGTGGGCGGAGCTTAGTCTTCAAACTGGCAACAATTGGATAAAAACTATTATTCCTCTCCCTGTAATTAGGACTTTATTTTTCTTTTCTTTTTTGTTGTATCAACCTAGAGCCGTGAATGATGGGTTGTGTTGTCAAATTTCGAGTTTGGGGGGCCTGTAGTTTTGTTGTTTTGTCCGCTGCCCTGATGCCATCACTCTTTTATATATATAGATTTATATGCCGCCCTTCTCACCCCGAAGGGGACTCAGAGCGGCTTACAAATTAAATTTACATACAATATTATATTATTAGCATAGTACAATACTGGTAATAAATTACTATATTGTACTGTATCAATTATTAGTAATATTACATGTAAAGTATAATATATAATTAATATTATTATAGTGTATTATTAGTATTATATCGTATTACAATATAATATTATGAATATTATATGTATATACAATATGTTATAATTATTATATATTATTGTAAATTATATATATATATATATATATATACATATACATATACATATACATATATATACAGTAGAGTCTCACTTATCCAAGCTAAACGGGCCGGCAGAAGCTTGGATAAGCGAATATCTTGGATAATAAGGAGGGATTAAGGAAAAGCCTATTAAACATCAAATTAGGTTATGATTTTACAAATTAAGCACCAAAACTTCATGTTATACAACAAATTTGACAGAAAAAGTAGTTCATGACACATTAATGCTATGTAGTAATTACTGTATTTACAAATTTAGCACCAAAATATCACGATGTATTGAAAACATTGACTACAAAAATGGACTGGATAATCCAGAACGTTGGATAAGCGAGTGTTGGATAAGTGAGACTCTACTGTATGTATACACACACATACATATGTTTGTGTGTGTGTGTGTGTGTGTGTGTGTGTATATATATATATATACTAGCTTTGCCCGGCCACGCATTGTTGTGGCTTATGGGAATCCTTTGTTGGCCAGGTGGAATAGCAGTGAATAGCCTTGCAGTCTCAAAGCCTGGCCATTTTCTGGAGTAGCTGGAGCTTTTTGTTGCATGAACGTAGAGGCATGGATGAGGGTTGTGCTGCCAAGTTTAGTGTTTCTGGAATGTGTAGTTTTGTTGTTTTGTCCTAGGCCGAAATTTCATTACCTATTGTGTTTTAGCGTATTGTTATTGATTATGGTTTATACTGTTTTAATTGTTTTTAATTTGCCTTTTGTTTTGTATTGTTATATTGTGTGTTGAGGCCTTGGCCTTTGTAAGCTGCATCGAGTCCTTCGGGAGATGCTAGCGAGGTACAAATAAAGTTTAATAATAATAATAATAATAATAAATATATATATATATATATATATATATATATATATATATATATATATCTAGCATAGCATGTTATTGCGGGGAGAGGCCTCCAGCTGATGTAAAGAGACAAGATGGATCTCTCTTCATAACTCCCTCTTAGATCTGGCACACTAAATTAGGAAATTTAGGTACCACTATATGTGGGGAGGCTAATTTAACTAATCTACGACACCCTAAAAAAACCGTCCAGAAAGCGTTCGGAATGAGGAAGTTTCTGTCACAGTGGATGATGAAGCAGCTACTCTCCCTGTGGCCGGAATTGAGCATACCCTCAGGAAGCTAGAGAAGTTTAAATTGCCTCAATGTCTGTCTCTGTCTCTGTTCTATGTGTATATGGCATTGAATGGTTGCCAATTATGTGTATATTGTGATCCGCCCTGAGAAAGGCAGAATATAAATACTGTAAATGAATACCGTTGGACAGCGTGATGAGGATTGAAACTGGGATAAGAGATCACCAAAGCGTGAGAAAGAACGTCAAGCCACAGCAGGGCTTTTGGTGATGCCAGGAGTGGCTTCTTTCCCATACCATGTAATAGTCGCAGAGGAGACTCAGGGCGGCCACGCTTTCGTCGTCTCCGTTGACCCTCATCATGGCTTTGGTGGCCGCCGTCAGAGGGTTCTCCAGGTAAGTTTTCCAAGCCTCGTCTTCATTCATGCAGGAGAACTTTTGGAAGCCCATCCCGTCGTTCTTCAGAAGGCGCACCGACCTGAAACTACGAAGAAGAGCAAGTTGGTTAGGGATCTCAGAGAACAAGAAAGGAATCGTTCTCAACTTGGAGAGACAGCCCTGGTTTCTGGCTCTCACTCTATTGCTAACTATGACTCTTTCTTTCTTTCCTTCTCTTCTTTTGTATTTGCATGCACACATTTGCATCCCACTTGTGAGTACACAGTGAGCCAGTCTCAGAATTCAGTTACTAATCTTCGACATGAGCAAAACCCTGGAACCGTTCTTCAGAAATATTATGAAATGATAGATGTGGGAAATGTGCAAGAACCCAGTCACCTGAAACACTGCTTCTTTCTTGCTCTCTGTATGTTAAACATTCTGCTGGTTATGGGATAGCTGGGGTTTGACTACTGTCATGTGTTCAATGTAGGGCTGCCCTTGGAATTGTTTGCAGCCAGTGCAAAACGCAGCAATTAGACCAGTATGAGATACCGAGTATAAGCCGAGGCACCTAATTTTACCACAATAAAACTGGGAAAACATTGACTCCAGTATAAGCCGAGATACCAATAAAATAACCGTATACACTCGAGTATAAGCCAACCCGAATATAAGCCGAGGCACCTAATTTTACCACAAAAAAACTGGGAAAACTCCAGTATAAGTTGAGATACCAATAAAATTACCATATATACTCGAGTATAAGCCGACCTGAATATAAGCTGAGGCACCCAATTTTACCACAAAAAAACTGGGAAAACATTGACCCCAGTATAAGCCGAGATACCAATAAAATTACTGTATATACTCGAGTATAAGCCGACCCGAATATAAGCCGAGGCACCCAATTTTATCACAAAAAACCTGGGAAAACATTGACTCCAGTTTAAACCGAGATACCAATAAAATTACCATATATACTCGAGTATAAGCTGACCCGAATATAAGACGAGGCAGCTAATTATACCACAAAAAAACTGGGAAAACATTGACTCCAGTATAAGCCGAGATACCAATAAAATAACCGTATACACTCGAGTATAAGCCAACCCGAATATAAGCCGAGGCACCTAATTTTACCACAAAAAACTGGGAAAACTCCAGTATAAGTTGAGATACCAATAAAATTACCATATATACTCGAGTATAAGCTGATCTGAATATAAGCTGAGGCACCCAATTTTACCACAAAAAAACTGGGAAAACATTGACCCCAGTATAAGCCGAGATACCAATAAAATTACTGTATATACTCGAGTATAAGCCGACCCGAATATAAGCCGAGGCACCCAATTTTATCACAAAAAACCTGGGAAAACATTGACTCCAGTATAAGCCGAGATACCAATAAAATTACCATATATACTCGAGTATAAGCTGACCCGAATATAAGACGAGGCAGCTAATTATACCACAAAAAAACTGGGAAAACATTGACTCCAGTATAAGCCGAGATACCAATAAAATTACCATATATACTCAAGTATAAGCCGATGCAAATATAAGACGAGGCAGCTAATTTTACCACAAAAAAACTGGGAAAACACTGACTCCAGTATAAGCCGAGGGTGGTAAATTTCAGAAATAAAAATAGATACCAATAAAATTACATTAATTGAGGCATCAGTAGGTTAAATGTTTTTGAATATTTACATAAAGTTCAAATTTAAGATAAGACTGTCCAAATCTGATTAAATCATTATTCTCATCTTCTTCAATATAAATGTGCTTATGTATCCTTTTAATAATAATAATAATACAGTAAAATAATACATGTAATAATAATAATAATAATAATAATAATAAATACAGGAAAATAATACATGTAATAATAGAGTAAAATAATAAATGCAATAATAATAATAAGGTCAGAGTGAAATAATAAATGTATTATTAATAATAATAAAAATAGAGTAAAATAAATGTAATAGTAGCAACAGTAATAGAGAAAAATAATAAATGTAATAATACCAATAATAATAGAGTAAAATAATTAATGTATTAATAATAATAAAAATAGAGTAAAATAAATGTAAAAGTAACAACAATAATAAAGAAAAATAATAAATGTAATAATAATAATTAATAGAGTAAAATAATAAATGTAAAAATCCAATAATAATAGAGAAAAATAATAAATGTACCATATATTCTCGAGTATAAGCTGACCCAAATATAAACCAACCAGGACCCTCACCCGGGTATAAGCCGGGGGGGGGGGCTTTTTCAGTCTTAAAAAAGGGCTGAAAAACTAGGCTTATACTCGAGTATATACAGTAATTGTTTTTCTTCTCCTCTTTGTTTCACTCCCTGTCTCTCTTCTCACCATTCTTTACTACAGTAGAGTCTCACTTATCCAACGTAAACGGGCCAGCAGAACGTTGGATAAGCGAATATGTTGGATAATAAGGAGAGATTAAGGAAAAGCCTATTAAACATCAAATTAGGTTATGATTTTACAAATTAAGCACCAAAACATCATGTTAGACAACAAATTTGACAGAAAAAGTAGTTCAATACACAGTAATGCTATGTAGTAATTACTGTATTTACGAATTTAGCACCAAAATATCACGATGTATTAAAAACATTGACTGCAAAAATGCGTTGGATAATCCAGAACGTTGGATAAGCGAGTGTTGGATAAGTGAGACTCTACTGTACTTGGTTTATGTCTCCCACTTTTGTTGGGAAATAAATTAAAAATATTATACAAAAAAATGAAAAGCTTTCCCATGTTCAAATGGGCAACATGGCTTATGCAAAGGGATGCGAAATATCGGTAGCCACGAATTGGCTCACCGATAAACGGTGTCTAGAGGAGAAGTGATATTTTATCACCCAGTATAAAGGATCTCCCACTCTTCTTTGGCTTGGAGGGCTTTGGGGCATGGGTTCAGAATTGTAAAACCTTCCCACCAGGGTTGTGATGAGAGCAAACCAAAGACATAAGAAGAGACTCCCCAGAGCTTTCTTTCTCCTTTTCCAGCTGGTGGGAAAGCGGGCAGGGTGCAGAGTACATGGAGATCTCTGCTGCCGGAGGGGACGTAACCAAATGGAAATCCCTTTGCGGCCCCACCTTGGGTGCCTGGGTGCCGTCTCGGAGCGGCTCCTCCGTGGCCTCGGGGCCAAGAGTTTGTTCTCAGATCGCGGTCGACTCCACCGTCCCGGAATCAAAAGGCAGCTGTTATTATTAGCTAATAACAGCCGTGAACTTGAGGGCAGGGATTTTAACAAGTCTCGCCTGATGACTTGTGGGTCGGGTCTTCTCACAGCCCCAGGAAGCCGGCATTTGGGGATATTATGGGGGCCCTGGGTTGCACAGTGTGTTAAAGCACTGAGCTGCTGAACTTGCAGACCAAAAGGTCCCAGGTTCAAATCCCGGGAGCGGAATGAGCGCCCGCTGTTAGCCCCAGCTCCTGCCAACCTAGTTCGAAAACATGCAAATGTGAGTAGATCAATACGTACTGCTCTGGTGGGAAGGTAACGGTGCTCCATGCAGTCATGCCAGTGGCCACATGACCTTGGAGGTGTCTATGGACAATGACGGCTCTTCGGCTTAGAAATGGAGATAAGCACCAACCCCCAGAGTGTGAGTAGATCAATAGGTACCGCTCCGGTAGGAAGGTAACTGCACTCCATACAGTTATGCCGGCCACATGACCTTGGAGGTGTCTATGGACAACGCCGGCTCTTCGGCTTAGAAATGGAGATGAGCACCAACCCCCAGAGTGTGAGTAGATCAACAGGTACCGCTCCGGCAGGAAGGTAACAGCGCTCCATGCAGTCATGCCAATGGCCACATGACCTTGGAGGTGTCTATGGACAACGCCGGCTCTTCGGCTTAGAAATGGAGATAAGCACCAACCCCCAGAGTGTGAGTAGATCAATAGGTACCGCTCCGGTAGGAAGGTAACAGCGCTCCATGCAGTCATGCCAATGGCCACATGACCTTGGAGGTGTCTATGGACAATGACGGCTCTTCGGCTTAGAAATGGAGATGAGCACCAACCCCCAGAGTGTGAGTAGATCAATAGGTACCGCTCCGGCAGGAAGGTAACAGCGCTCCATGCAGTCATGCCAGTGGCCACATGACCTTGGAGGTGTCTATGGATAATGACGGCTCTTCGGCTTAGAAATGGAGATAAGCACCAACCCCCAGAGTGTGAGTAGATCAATAGGTACCGCTCCGGTAGGAAGGTAACTGCACTCCATACAGTTATGCCAGTGGCCACATGACCTTGGAGGTGTCTATGGACAATGCCGGCTCTTTGGCTTAGAAATGGAGATGAGCAGCAACCCCCAGAGTTGGACACAACTGAACTTAACGTCAGGAGAAACATTTACCTTTACCTATGGGAACTGGGGACCTCCATGTCTTAGGGGAAAATCCCCTTGAATTTGTAGAGACATGGTCACTAAACTGTGGCCCCAAATCAGGTCCAGTAACATTATTGTAAAGTTCAGACTATAACCCAAAATAGATTCACTGGCCCAATGACATAGGAAACAACAGCAAATACTAGGCCATGGCTTGAGGATAGTATGCCTACAAAGGGAGACTTGGGTAGTTCTTTTATAGTTCGGTGTAAGAATCAGAGTGAGTACTAAACTTGAAAATAGTCTACAAATAATAATAATAATAATAATAATAATAATAATAATAATAATAATCCTTGCAGCCCAGGAGCAAGCCATCAGAACAAAGGCAATTAAGGCCAATATTGAAAAATCAGCTGATGACCCAAAATGCAGGCTGTGCAAGGAAGCCGACGAAACCATTGATCATATCCTCAGCTGCTGTAAGAAAATCGCACAGACAGACTACAAACAGAGGCACAACTATGTGGCCCAAATGATTCATTGGAACTTATGCCTCAAGTACCACCTCCCAGCAGCAAAGAACTGGTGGGATCACAAACCTGCAAAAGTATTGGAAAATGAGCACGCAAAGATACTGTGGGACTTCCGAATCCAGACTGACAAAGTTCTGGAACACAACACACCAGACATCACAGTTGTGGAAAATAAAAAGGTTTGGATCATTGATGTTGCCATCCCAGGTGACAATCGCATTGACAAAAAACAACAGGAAAAACTCAGCCGCTACCAGGACCTCAAGATTGAACTTCAAAGATTCTGGCAGAAACCAGTGCAGGTGGTCCCGGTGGTGATGGGCACACTGGGTGCCGTGCCAAAAGATCTCAGCCGACATTTGGAAACAATAGACATTGACAAAATTACGATCTGCCAAGTGCAAAAGGCCACCCTGCTGGGATCTGGCTTTTAAACCAACCAGTGCATTCACATGGCATAATAATCCATGGTTTGTGTTATCCACGATTGGTTGCTCAAGTTGTGAATTGCATGGCAGATAACCCAACCAACCACGATTCCGCCTTCCCCTCTCTGTGTTGTTCCTGGTGTGTTTCTGTTCCTTGTTGTTGTTGTTGCCAGTTTCGGTTTGGGAAGCAAATACACCAGAAGACACAACACGCCAAGATAGAAACAATTTGCGGATTTGTAAACTCAAGACAAAAACAAAATTTCAGTTTGTGGTTTGTTGTCAGCAAAGGCAGGGCTGTGCATCGCAACAAGATTTCAGCAAGTGATACTATAATGTCTTTTGATGTGTAAACAGCATGGTCACTGTCAAAAATTCAAAACACTCCAAGGAGTCTGAGGCCCCATTTACACTTCCGCATAATCCGGTTTCTAAATCCAGATTCTTTGCTTTGAACTGGATCATAGGGCAGTGTAGACTCATATAATGCGGTTTGAGGCAGATAATCTGTGGCACTTTATCTATGCTTTTGGGTTCGTAACTTATAATGTGCACTCGCTAATCTACTATTACAACCTTACTGTTTTTAATTCTATGTATTAGTAAGTGTGTTTTTATTTTACTGGTCAATGTTGAAATATTATAACGGGTGCATGTTATTGTTTATTGATGTATTGTACTTTGTTATTGTTTTGAATCTGATATTTTTGTGAGCCACCCTGAGTCCCCTCCGGGGGAAATGGAAGCGGGATACAAATAAACGTATTATTATTATTATTATTATTATTATTATTATTATTATTATTAATCTGGATTCAGAGACTGGATTGTATGGCATTGTCGTTCTATGTGTTGGTGAAGGCTGGAATCACAAGGTTGTTGTGTGTTTTCCGGGCTATATGGCCATGTTCCAGAAGCATTCTCTCCTGACGTTTATACCTCACAACCTCTGAGGATGCCTGCCATAGATGTGGGTGAAACGTCAGGAGGGAATGCTTCTGGAACATGGCCATACAGCCCGGAAAACACACAACAACCCAGTGTTGATCTAGCCTGGGAAAGTTACTGTATATACTCGAGTATAAGCCTAGTTTTTCAGCCCTTTTTTAAGACTGAAAAAGCCCCCCTCGGCTTATACTCGGGTGAGGGTCCTGGTTGGCTTATATTTGGGTCAGCTTATACTCGAGAATATATGGTATATTTATTATTTTTCTCCATTATTGTTGTTACTATTACATTTATTTTACTCTATTATTATTATTATTATTATTATTATTATTATTATTATTATTATTATATTTATTACTTCACTCTGATCTTATTATTTTTATTGCATTTATTATTTTACTCTATTTATTATAACTTGTATTATTTTTCTGTATTTATTATTATTATTACATGTATTATTTTACTCTATTATTATTAAAAGGATACATAATCACATTGAAGAAGATGAGAGTAATGTTTTGATCATAGTTGGACAGTCTTATCTTAAACTTGAGCTTTATGTAAATGTTCAAAAACATTTAATCTACTGATGCCTCAATTAATGTCATTTTATTGGTATCTATTTTTATTTCTGAAATTTACCACCCTCGGCTTATACTGGAGTCAAAGATTTCCCAGTTTTTTTGTGGTAAAATTAGGTGCCTCGGCTTATATTAGGGTCGGCGTATACTCGAGTATATATGGTAATTTTATTGGTATCTC
The DNA here is from genome assembly GCF_035594765.1 of Anolis carolinensis. Taxonomy (NCBI): domain Eukaryota; kingdom Metazoa; phylum Chordata; class Lepidosauria; order Squamata; family Anolidae; genus Anolis; species Anolis carolinensis. Next base: position 22,449,746 of record NW_026943821.1, on the reverse strand, counting down.
GGCTTATACTGGAGTCAATGTTTTCCCATTTTTTTTGGTGGTAAAATTAGGTGCCTCGGCTTATATTCGGGTCGGCTTATACTCGAGTATATATGGTAATTTTATTGGTATCTCGGCTTATACTGGAGTCAATGTTTTCCCATTTTTTTTGGTGGTAAAATTAGGTCCCTCGGCTTATATTCGGGTCGGCTTATACTCGAGTATATATGGTAATTTTATTGGTATCTCGGCTTATACTGGAGTCAATGTTTTCCCATTTTTTTTGGTGGTAAAATTAGGTGCCTCGGCTTATATTCGGGTCGGCTTATACTCGAGTATATATGGTAATTTTATTGGTATCTCGGCTTATACTGGAATCAATGTTTTCCCCAGTTTTTTTGTGGTAAAATTAGGTGCCTCGGCTTATATTCAGGTCGGCTTATACTCAAGTATATACGGTACTTCCTAGCTTTCCATTTCAGGGAAGTCCTGTCCTTTGCTTGGCAGAGGTCTAGAAAGAAAGGTCTAGTTTAGCTTTTTCTGCCCAAGAGTGCTGGTGCCCCACCAAACTACAACTCCCAGGATCCCATAGCATTGAGCCAGGGCAATAATGTGGTTTTCAAACCATTTTCATTCTGCATCCTTATTAACCACTTATTTCGTTACAGGTTCCAGAATCCCATGTTTATTAAGAAAAATACGAAGCCATGCCAACTGCGAGAAAAAGTAGACGAACTTCACATGATCCCTTGCTGTGCAGACATCTGCTGAAACGGCATTATTGTACTTGCAATTTGGTAATAAACAAGATCCCCAACAACTGACATCTGCAGATGAAGTTGTAATGAAAAATACAGACACGGAGGCCATTCCAAAAAAAAAAGTTGGCAACCTTGCAACTGTTAATAAAACCCAACAATGTTGCACATGGAGACCTCATGATGTTCGCTCCAAATCTGCGCTTAAGTATGGAAGCCAGATACAGTCTAACCCTAACCCATGTAAGTGTTATTTATTTCTATAATTGTATTTTTACGTTGCTTAATAATGTGTTATTATGTTGTTATGTAATGTTTGTGTTGTTTTTATGATTGGAAACCGCCCTGAGTCCCATCCGGGAGATAGGGCGGTATATAAATAACGTTTTTTATTGTTATTATTATTATTTATTATTGCCCAGAATCCTGCATCAAAAGTGCGCCAGTACACATTGGGCTCTTTGGATCCGCATCGAATGTTCTTTATTACAATCCGACCCTTCTTAGCTGATGTCCAGGGGTCCATTGGATGGAGAGCAATGAATGCTGCTCCATGGAGAATCCATCACCCCTCATTTTGCAACGGAAATCCATATCTTTACCTTATAACAAGGTAAACATTGTTACCTTTGGGTTGTAGTCCAAACAATAACAGAACTACTCAAGGCTCCGTTATACTATCAAAAGTATCCTCAAGTCATGGCCTATTACTAGCTCTTATCCAACATTCTGGATTATCAATGTTTTCAATACATTGCGATATTTTGGTGCTAAATTCGTAAATACAGTAATTACTACATAGCAGTACTGCGTATTGAACTACTTTTTCTGTCAAATGTGTTGTAAAACATGATGTTTTGGTGCTTAATTTGTAAACGCATAACCGAATTTGATGTTGAATAGGCTTTTCCTTAATCCCTCCTTATTATCCAACATACTCGCTTATCCAATGTTCTGTATTATCTAACGCATTTTTGTTGCCAATGCTTTCAATACATCGTGATATTTTGGTGCTAAATTCATAAATACAGTACTAATTACAACATAACATTACTGCGTATTGAACTACTTTTTCTCTCAAATGTGTTGTAAAACATGATGTTTTGGTGCTTAATTTGTAAAAGCATAACCTAATTTGATGTTGAATAGGCTTTTCCTTAATCCCTCCTTATTATCCAACATATTCGCTTATCCAGTGTTCTGGATTATCCAACGCCTTTTTGTTGCCAATGCTTTCAATACATCGTGATATTTTGGTGCTAAATTCATAAATACAGTACTAATTACAACATAACATTACTGCGCATTGAACTACTTTTTCTGTCAAATGTGTTGTAAAACATGATGTTTTGATGCTTAATTTGTACCCTGTTTCCCCGAAAATAAGACATCCCCAGAAAATAAGACCTAGTAGAGGTTTTGCTGAATTGCTAAATATAAGGCCTCCCCTGAAAGTAAGACCTGGCAAAGTTTGTGTTTGGAAATATGCCTGCCAAACAGAACACCAGAGCATGCATGATTGGTAAATATGTGTACCATAGATTGTTGTAAATAGAAATAATGGTAGTAACAAGAAATTCTTGATAGGATTCACAGTTTTTCGGTTATGCTGGTTTGTGATGACAACTACTGGGCAGTATATAATAAATGTTCTTTTTTTTTTGTTCAACAATAAATGTGAATTCTTCTTCATGGAAAAATAAGACATCCCCTGAAAATAAGACCTAGCCCATCTTTGGGAGCAAAAAAGAATATAAGACACTGTCTTATTTTCAGGGAAACACGGTAAAATCATAACCTAATTTTATGTTTAATAGGCTTTTCCTTAATCCCTCCTTATTATCCAAGATATTCGCTTATCCAAGCTTCTGCTGGCCTGTTTAGCTTGGATAAGTGAGACTCTACTGTATTATTATTCTTGTCCCTGTTTTTAAGTTGAGTGTATCTCACTCGGGGATGGCTCGTAACAGGGTGTGATGGGGTCACTAGTCATCCTGTCTGAACACAACACGTCCTAAAAAGAATACGGGATGCATACGGAATATTTCCATATGTGAGAAAGTCCTTATAGTTTGAAAGAAGAGCCAATGTTCCCAACACCCCAGGCCTAAGTTGCGCACAAGGGAGGCCTGGTCCCTGCCGCCTCTGTCTCTCCCCGCCAGACTCCTTCCAGACAGTTTCGCTCCCCGGTGGTGGGTTTCCTTCCCCGCTGCCTGCTTCTCCCCCTTAAGCAGCAGGAGTTTCGTTGTCTTTCTCGCCTTTTCTTTTCTCACGCAGCCAGGCCTCCCTCCCCTTCCCTTCCAGGCGCCTTGTCTCCAAGCAGGAGGAGGCACACAGGTTGGGATGACTCAGGTTTCGCCACTCGCTGCTGCCTGATCCTGTCCGGGCAAGACCCGGCAGACCGACTGCCTCCAAAAAGAGAAAGAACAGAGGCAGGAAAGCATTGGGCCTTTCCTCCGGAACTCAGGACCCTTGTGGCCTATGACAGTGGTTCTCAACCTGTGCATCCCCAGATGTTTTGGCCTTCTAGAAGTCTTAAAAGCTGCCCAAGAACAAGCCATTAGAACCAATGCCATCAAAGCCAAAATTGAAAAGTCGGCGACAGATCCCAAATGTAGACTCTGCAAGGAAGCTGGTGAAACAATAGATCCCATCCTCAGCTGCTGCAGAAAGATCGCACAGACAGACTACAAGCAGAAGCACAACACCGTTGCTCAGATGATTCATTGGAACTTGTGCCACAAATACCATCTGCCTGCGACAAAGAACTGGTGGGATCACAAGCCGGAAAAAGTTACAGAGAATGAGCATGTCAAGCTTCTCTGGGACTTCCAAATTCAGACAGAGTGTTGGAGCACAATATCCTGACCTCACGATTGTGTTAAAAAACAAAGTATGGATTGTCAATGTTGCAATCCCAGGTGACAGCAGAATTGAAGAGAAACAACTAGAAAAGCTGGCACGATATGAGGATTTAAAGATCAAATTGCAAAGACTGTGGCACAAGCCAGACAAGGTGGTCCCAGTGGTGATTGGCACACTGGGTGCAGTGCCTAAAGGCCTTGGCCTGCACTTCAACACAATCGGCACTGACAAAATCCCCACCTGCCAGCTGCAGAAGGCCACCTTACTGGGATCTGCCCGCATTAATTGCTGATACATCACACAGTTCTAGACACTTGGGAAGTGTCCGGCGTGTGGTCAAATTCAACAGCCAGCAGAGTGTCTGCTGTGGACTCATCTTGTAGTGTTTCTAATAATAATAATAATACTAACAACAACAACAACAACAACAACACTCCTAGACACTTGGGAAGTGTCCGACGTGTGATCCAATACAACAGCGAGCAGAGAGTCTGCTTTGGACTCATCTTGTTGTGTTTCAAATAGTAATAATAACAACAACTTTATTTTTCTATCCTGCCTCCATCTCCGCAAAGGGACTTGGGGCAGCTCACATGGGGCCAGGCCCAAAACAAAACATGAACAGAGTTAAAGCATAAATAAACAGTAGAACAAATCAAATCAAACAAAACAGATTAAAAGCACAATAATGCAGTATAAAATCACAATAATAACAAAATAAAATGGAAATGATAAAGCAAACATCACCACAAATGGATGAAATAGGGGGCGGTCAAGTTAAAAAATACAAGAGTATTATATTTGCACAAACCCATTAGAACAGAGGTGCCATAATGGTCTTATATTCACCTTCCTGGTTGGCTTATATTTGGGTCAGCTTATACTCGAGAATATATGGTACATGTATTATTTTTCTCTATTATTATTGGTATTCTTACATTTATTATTTTTCTCTATTATTGTTGCTACTATTACATTTATTTTACTCTATTTTAATTTTTATTAATAATACATTTAATATTTCACTCTGATATTATTATTATTATTATATTTATTATTTTACTCTATTTATTACTACATGTATTATTTTCCTATATTTATTATTATTATTACATGTATTATTTTACTCTATTATTATTAAAAGGATACATAAGCATATTTACATTGAAGAAGATGAGAATAATGATTTGATCAGAGTTGGACAGTCTTATCTTAAATTTGAGCTTTATGTAAATACAGTAGAGTCTCACTTATCCAACGTAAACGGGCCGGCAGAACATTGGATAAGTGAATATGTTGGATAATAAAGAGAGATTAAGGAAAAGCCTATTAAACATCAAATTAGGTTATGATTTTACAAATTAAGCACCAAAACATCATGTTATACAACAAATTTGACAGAAAAAGTAGTTCAATACACAGTAATGCTATGTAGTAATTACTGTATTTACGAATTTAGCACCAAAATATCATGATATATTGAAAACATTGACTACAAAAATGTGTTGGATAATCCAGAATGTTGGATAACTGAGACTCTACTGTATTCAAAAACATTTAACCTACCGATGCCTCAATTAATGTACTTTTATTGGGATCTATTTTTATTTCTGAAATTTACCACTCTCGGCTTATACTGGAGTCAATGTTTTCCCAGTTTTTTTGTGGTAAAATTAGGCGCCTCGGCTTATATTCGGGTTGGCTTATACTCGAGTATATACGGTAATTTTATTGGTATCTCAGCTTATACTGGAGTCAATGTTTTCCCAGTTTTTTGTGGTAAAATTAGGTGCCTCGGCTTATATTCGGGTCAGCTTATACTCGAGTATATATGGGTATATCAAATGTTTTAATAAATATTATTTTTTTAAAAAGAAACTGACCAATTGACTTAGTCACACTCTCTCAGACTTAAAAGAAGGCAATGGTAAAAAAATTAGCCATTTTCAAATCTCACAAATAGATCTGAGCCATTGGGTTGTTGTGTGTTTTCTGGGCTGTCTGGCCATGTTCCGGGAGCATTCTCTCCTGACGTTTCACCCACATCTATGGCGGGGGATCAACCTCTGAGCCATCTTTTCCTTAGACCTCGGAGGGAAAATGACACTGCTCTAAACAACGCTGTCCTTTAATCCAGTTCAGCCCAGAAACTTGTGAGTTTTTATAGAAAAAGGGAGGAAAAATGTACGAACTGCACCTATGCTTTGCTTTTTTGCAAAGGTCCTTTTGCAAACTATGACAACAGTTTGGTAAAAATAAATAAAAAAGGAGAAAAGGAGGTGTGTGGGGAGAGAAGGGAGGACTCACAAGAGCTTTCTGTCGGCAGGACAAACCCTTGTGTGCGTTAATAAAGGGCTTTAACCTTTTCATTCACCAAAAGCATAACTCAAACGTTTTAATAGCACGCCTTGCTGCATGACAAAAATTTGCTCCTGGCAATCATGGTTTCGACCACAAAACCACAGCAGGGAGCAGCTCCGACGTGAAGTTAACTCTTTCGGGGACAGAGATCACCGCCTGCAACAAAAATTTAAAAGTTTTCAAAAGTTTCTACTTCGGAGAGACTGCATTGGTTTCCCTCCTGCGGATGAAGGACATTTAATGGCATCCCTGCCTTGCTTTGCTGTTCAGGTCAACTCAGATTCTTCGCTTGTTTGCATACATTACGCAGTGCAAACTTCGGTTTGTCAATAAGTCTCGTTTAAGAGAACAAAGCGGAATCTATATATATAAAAGGGTAATGAAATTTCGGCCTAGGACAAAACAACAAAACTACACATCCCAGAAACACTAAACTTGGCAGCACAACCCCTCATCCATGCCTCTACGTTCATACAACAAAAAGAAAAGAAAAATAAAGTCCTAATTAGAAGGAGAGGAATAATTGTTTTTAGCCAGTTGCTGCCAGTTAGAAGGCTAAGCTCCACCCACTTGGTCTCCTAGCAACCCACTCAGCCCAGGGGACAGGCAGAGTTAGGCCTCACTTAGGCCTCTTCCACACTGCCTATAAAATACAGATTATCAGATTTGAACTGGATTATATGGCAGTGGAGACTCCAGGCCCTTCCACACAGCTTTATATCACCCATTTATAATCATGTATTAATTTCCTGTATTTATTATTATTATTATTATTATTACATGTATTATTTTACTTTATTATTATTAAAAGGATGCATAAGCACATTTACATTGAAGAAGATGAGAATAATGATTTGATCAGAGTTGGACAGTCTTATCTTAAATTTGAGCTTTATGTAAATATTCAAAAACATTTAACCTACTGATGCTTCAATTAATGTCAGCTTATACTCGAGAATATATGATACATTTATTATTTTCTCTATTATTATTGGTATTGTTACATTTATTATTTTTCTCTATTATTGTTGCTACTATTACATTTATTTTATTCTATTTTTATTAATAATACATTTATTATTTCACTCTGATCTTATTATTATTATTGCATTTATTATTTTACTCTATTTATTATTACATGTACAGTAGAGTCTCACTAATCCAAGCCTCGCTTATCCAAGCCTCTGGATAATCCAAGCCATTTTTGTAGTCAATGTTTCCAATATATCGTGATATTTTGGTGCTAAATTCGTAAATACAGTAATTACAACATAACATTACTGCGTATTGAACTACTTTTTCTGTCAAATTTGTTGTATAACATGAAGTTTTGGTGCTTAATTTGTAAAATCATAACCTAATTTGATGTTTAATAGGCTTTTCCTTGATCAGTCCTTATAATCCAAGATATTCGCTTATCCAAGCTTCTGCCGGCCCGTTTAGCTTGGATTAGTGAGACTCTACTGTATTAATTTCCTGTATTTATTATTATTATTATTATTATTATTATTATTATTACATGTATTATTTTACTCTATTATTTTGCAATGGGAAAAGTGGTATGAAAGGCAACCTTGGTCAAAGTACGTTCTCTCAGCCGGAGAGGAAGACAAGGGCAGACCCCTTCTGAATAAAAAACCTTGCCAATAAAAACCTATAACAAGGTCGCCAGAAGCCAGAGACAACTTGTAGGCACATCGCAAGAGAAACCATAGCTTTCGCTGTGCAGTGCCATATTATTTTCCTATGGCATTTTGTTAGGTGTCCAAAGTACAACAGCCTCGGTTGAGTCCTCTTGGATGCTGGTGAGAGTTCAGACTTCATTAGCCCCAGGACCCATTTATTTGCTTTTTCCAGCCCTTCATTTCAATAGGGTTCAGTGTTATCCATGGATCCGCCTATCCATGCAAAGTCTAGAAATACATTCCCCGCAGATATGGGGATCGTATGATGACGCTATGATAAGTCAATCATTCGGCGTTTGCTGAAACTCGGGTTTTTCCTGTTGTATCAATTGAACAAAGCCAATTCTGGAACAGGTTATTGAATCATGTTGCCTTTGGATCCTACATTAGAGATGTCTTCCTCTTCCCTGGAAGGCAAATCATGCTCAGTGTTGACAGGAGCATCCTTCATCCTTACAGATGACTCTTCTGAGGTTGATGGAAAAACTCAGGGCAGGTCTCCCTTTGTGCCTTACGGTCAAACCGCCCCAGAAAGCAATACGGGCCTTCTTTCACTCTGGATTTGTTTATTTGGAGACCTCAAGGCAGAGAGGGAGAAAGCCAGACCAAAGAGAAAGTCCTAAAGGGAATTTTGTCAGTTTTCATAACTTCTGGTGACTTTCTCTGAAGGCTTTCTTGGTCAAATTTCTTCAGGCAAGGTTTGTGACGACTGCATTTCCCTGTTGCTGAAAAAGTTATCTTATTTTGGAAAATGGCATTTATAATCATTTGGAGATCATAATCTTCTTGAAAAGTTTGATCTTTCAGAAAAGAGCCAAAAACCTGTTTGAGTAGAATCTTCTCATATGGTATAGAACCAAATGTAATATGGAAGATAATATCTTCAGTTGTTAGACTGACTATGCCAATGCACAAAATAGCAGAGTTTCAGAAGTGTTTTTCAGTTGCCCAAAAATATATCTACTCTCCCATAAAACAACTACTGTATGTACTCGAGTATAAGCCTAGTTTTTCAGCCCTTTTTTAGGACTGAAAAAAAACCCTCGGCTTATACTCGAGTGAGGGTCCTGGTGGGCTTATATTCAGGTCAGCTTATACTCAAGTATATATGGTATATTTATTATTTTTCTCTATTAGTATTGGTATTGTTACATTTATTATTTTACTCTATTAATTATTATTATTACATTTATTATTTCACTCTATTATTGTTGTTACTTTTACATTTATTTTACTCTATATTTATTATTATTATTAACACATATATTATTTTACTCTATTTATCATTACATTTATTATTTTACTGCCTTTATTGTTATTATTATTACATTTATTATTTCACTCTATTATTATTAAAAGGATACATAAGCACATTTACATAGAAGAAGATGAGAATAATGATTTAATCAGAGTTGAACAGTCTTATCTTAAATTTGAGCGTTATGTAAATATTCAAAAACATTTAACCTACCAATGCCTCAATTAATGTAATTTTATTGGTTTCTATTTTTATTTCTGAAATTTACCATCCTCGTCTTATACTGGATTAAATGTTTTCCCAGGTTTTTTTGTGGTAAAATTAGGTGCCTTGGCTTATATTCGGGTCGGCTAATACTCGAGTATATACGGTAGTTTTATATCACACATTCAAGAGACAAAAATGAAGTAGGCTTTGGTAAAATAACATATTTGGTTTACTCACAACCTTCATGTGTTCAGCATAACACAGGTACATAGCTTGTCAGTCTAGTTTCAGATATGTTTGAAATAATCTCTGTGTGGATGGCACAGGGCATCTTTCTTACAAACATCAAGCAAGTGTTCGCTCTTAGTAGTCCAAAGACTAAAAACAATCTAAAATGGAGTCTGTGGCCTCAGCAGTCTCAGATCAGATCATGAGGGCTGCAGCCCCGCCCACAAGCTCTCAGGAAACATAGAGCAAAGGAAGCTGCATACTAGAATATTCACACAAAACAGTAAGCAAACAGAATTATATAGTAACGAATTACTAGAGGAGGCCTGAACAAGGTTGTAATTTCCAACATATTATGACCCTGAGGACCAGGGCAAATCTTGCAAGACAAATCTTGCAAAAGAAAACAGTAACAATAACAACAACTTGATTCTTATAACCCGCCTCCATCTCCCCGAAGGAACTCGGGGAGACTTACATGGGTTTTGTCTTAGGCTCCCCATAAGTCAGAAATGGCTTCAAAGCACACAAAAACATGGAAATTGGCCATCTCTAAACAAATCTTGCTGAGAAAACCCTGTGATCACAAAACAACAAAGGCCGAGAGAGTGTGACTTGCACAAGGCCATTTCTACTGCAAAAAGCGGATTTACTGGAGTTTGACTCCAACACCCAAAACAGTGGTGGATCCGCTCCAGTTTTTAGTCCAAACTCGAGCGGAGTTACTGTACCTGAAGGCAGGAATCTCCAGCACTTTGCTTCAAAGATGGATAGTTCGGACTAAAACCAGGAGCGGATTCACCATCCCATTGGCACAAAAGCAACCAGCTGTGACTTGCTGCTCGTACAGAAGCGGTGACTCCCAATAACAGAGGCAATGCCATAAAGTGCCCTTGTAAGAGTGCCAAGATCACATAGGTAAAAATTGAAGGGACCATAAGCCAGAAAATAGTAAATCTTTTGCCTATGTAGCTTTGCCTTTGCATATGCCCCTCCCTTCCTGTGAGCTGGTGCCTTTCTCCAGAAAGTTCCAAGACCAAAAGTTAGCTTGAAATCAACAAGTGAAGTCACAGGTATCACTTATGCCAAAGTAGGCGTGGAAGGTGAGGAAGACCCTCAGCTACTGGTCAATTTTAGATAAGCCAAAGGTATAAATTTTTTGTTTGCTACGCACATGTTGTGGCAGCCATTTGCAAGTACAAACCTTTTGGGGTGTCCGGCTGTTCCGCCTTCTCACAGCTGTGGTGAAAATAAACTTTGAAGGTAATTGTCTTACAAAATGAAAGGCTGCATAAAATGTTAAGTTGTCATTATGAGAATTACAACATTTGTTCTTCGCAGGGGGAAAAAAGTCACCCTGTTTTGGAAGAAACAGCACATAAAAGAAGATATAGATCACAGCCCCTGCAAGAGAGCGGCCAACTTGGATCTTGTGCCATAAGGAGCAGCCGCTGGATCCAAATACACTAAATGAGCAAAAACATTCCCATGACTTCATCTCAGCCCAAGAAAAAGCTCAGTTGCTCTCATAGGTTGCTTGCTCTTAAAGGTACATAAGCAAAGCTGGGAGGAAAAGTTGGCAACCAAAAGTCTAATAGTCAACTGTTATACACAATAGTGTTATACAGTACTAAAACATATAAGACAATTTAATCTCGAAATGAATAGCTGAACATTAAGGATATATAATGGTACAATATGCAATAGTTAGGAATGGTGGGAGTTGAAGTCCAAAACACCTGGAGGGCCCAAATTTGCCCATGCCTGATCTACACTGTCAAAATAAGGCACATAAACAGTGGCTCAAAGGGATGGCATGCTTTTGCCATTGTCTCTCTCCCTCTGGCGGTAACTGTAGGCATCCTTTGACATTTGCAAGGCAAACGGGTTCGAATTGCGCACTCGAAAATCCCTGAATGTTTCACCCTGAAGCATTTCTGATCAGTAATCAATCAGGATTTGCATAAACGGCTTGCATGCCATCCAGCCCAACAAAGCCTTGTGCTGGTGCTGTAATCTGGAAAGCTTGCACATGAAAGATATTGCATGCGACAAGAGGAGCTCTCTTTTCTTCTCCGGATTCAACGGCAGCTTATGCAAAGCTGGAGTATCCCAATCAATTAGGAATTCCACTCTATGGGAAGGATAGTGGGTCTCGGATTATGATTCTGGAGAGCAGAAGCTCCATCAATGTGCAAGTCACACTCTCTCAGCCTCAGAGAGTAAGACAACAAAACAACAAAAACTTTATTTATATACCGCTCTATCTCCCAAAAGGGAGTCAGGGCGGTTTATACGTAGTAAGCATTCAATACCACACAGAACATACACAAACCCATGTAATAAAACATAAGCATAAGCATAAAAAGGATTAAAAACAATATATCCCTTTAAAATATAAAAACAGTCCCAACTACCGTATATACTCGAGTATAAGCCGACCCGAATATAAGCCGAGGCACCTAATTTTACCACAAAAAAAAAACAAAAAACCTGGGAAAACATTGACTCCAGTATAAGCCGAGAGTTGTAAATTTCAGAAATAAAAATAGATACCAATAAAATTACATTAACTGAGGCATCAGTAGGTTAGATGTTTTTTAATATTTACATAAAGCTCAAATTTAAGATAAGACTGTCCGACTCTGATCAAATCATTATTCTCATCTTCTTCAATGTAAATGTGCTTATGTATCCTTTTAATAATAATAGAGTAAGATAATACATATAATAATAATAATAATAATACAAGAAAATAATAAATGTAATAACAGAGTAAATAATACATGTAATAACAATAAATAAATGTATTATTATTAATAATAAAAATAGAGTAAAATAAATGTAATAGTAGCAACAATAATAGAGAAAAATAATAAATGTAATAATACCAATAATAATAGAGAAAAATAATAAATGTACCATATATTCTCGAGTATAAGCTGACCCAAATATAAGCCAACCAGGACCCTCACCCGAGTATAAGCCGAGGGGGGCTTTTTCAGTCTTTAAAAAAGGGATGAAAAACTAGGCTTGTACTCGAGTATATACAGTATTCCAAGACGACTCCATCATAGGGTCACCTTGAGGTCTCCATAGGTCGGACACGACTGGAAGGCACACAACAAACAAGAACTTTCCCAACCCTAGTGCAAATGTGGATAGTAGGACCTTACACATTGAGAAATACAGTAGAGTCTCACTTATCCAACATAAACGGCCCAAAATGTTGGACAATAAGGAGGGGTTAAGGAAAAGCCTATTGAACGTCAAATTATATTATGATTTTACAAATTAAGCATCAAAACATCATGTTTTACAACAAATCTGCTACTTGTTTGGGAGTGTGGTTACACTTGTGTTGTTGTTGGGCGTGCTGGCCCATTTAGCGTTGCTACTTAAAGAAACAGATGTGGATCTGGGCAGGAGGCAGATTGCGTTGGATAATATAGAACGTTGGATAAGTGAGACTCTACTGTACTATGTTTCTAAGACTCTTTGAACACAATTTCAGATGGGTCCTATCCCATGATGTTCGCCCCATTCCATCAGTAATCTGTTGCAGAGAGAGGATTTTTGATTAACTATGATTTTATATATTGTTGAGCCACTGTTATTACGTGTGATTGGAAAATCAGGATGCAGCCCAACAACTAAAATCTCGCGAGAACGGGAGCTCGAGACTTCCATGCTACACCACTGTGCAATATTAGAAAACCTATATAGAAAAGTGAAGTAGGGAGGCATTTGAACGGATTGGGAGAAGCCAGCCTTCTGTGGTCTGATGAGTCAAAGCATAGTATTTTCTAAACATAAGAATCGCAGGAATCAGGATGCATCCTGTCCTAAAAATACACAGGATGTATACTGATATCCCGATGTGATAAGGTCCGCAGGTGTGTTGTTTTCAGACTTGATCAGACTCTCCAGCTTTTCCTCCTATATTTCTAGCGTGCTGGGCCCATAATCAATGTGAGGGAATTGAGATAAAGCGATCGTAAATCATCTGCCTTTATCTCAACTCTTTTCGACCTTCACAGGGAAAGAGACACAAATCCCAATTATTCTGCCGTTAGGAAACACTAAGGAATCAGGAAGGTTACCAACATTTAGCGTGCTGGGCCCATAACCAATGTCAGGGAATTGAGATAAAGCGATCGTAAATCATCTGCCTTTATCTCAACTCTTTTCGACCTTCACAGGGAAAGAGACACAAATCCCAATTATTCTGCCGTTAGGAAACACTAAGGAATCAGGAAGGTTACCAACATTTAGCGTGCTGGGCCCATAACCAATGTCAGGGAATTGAGATAAAGCGATCGTAAATCATCTGCCTTTATCTCAACTCTTTTCGACCTTCACAGGGAAAGAGACACAAATCCCAATTATTCTGCCGTTAGGAAACACTAAGGAATCAGGAAGGTTACCAACATTTAGCGTGCTGGGCCCATAACCAATGTCAGGGAATTGAGATAAAGCGATCGTAAATCATCTGCCTTTATCACAACTCTTTTCGACCTTAACAGGGAAAGAGACACAAATCCCAATTATTCTGCCGTTAGGAAACACTAAGGAATCAGGAAGGTTACCAACATTTAGCGTGCTGGGCCCATAACCAATGTCAGGGAATTGAGATAAAGCGATCATAAATCATCTGCCTTTATCTCAACTCTTTTCGACCTTCACAGGGAAAGAGACACAAATCCCAATTATTCTGCCGTTAGGAAACACTAAGGAATCAGGAAGGTTACCAACATTTAGCGTGCTGGGCCCATAACCCATGTCAGGGAATTGAGATAAAACGATCGTAAATCATCTGCCTTTATCTCAACTCTTTTCAACCTTCACAGGGAAAGAGACACAAATCCCAATTATTCTGCCGTTGGGAAACACTAAGATTACCAACATTTGGCATGCTGGGCCCATAACCCATGCTCATACCTGGTTTAGTCGCTTGAATGTTGGCCTATGAGACCCGAGTTCGAATCCCGACTAAGCCATTGAAACTCACTGAGTTAACTCCACTGAGGCTGGATCTATACCGCTATATAATCCAGATTATCTGCTTTGAACTGGATGATATGAGCCTACACTGCCATACAATCTAGTTCAATGTGGTAAATCTGGATTCAGAAACTGGATTATATGGCAGTGTAGATGGGGCCTGACTGAGTCATACGCTGCCGACCTTGATGTAAAGCCATGGCAAACGCTCTTGAGCAAATCTCTATTACCGCACACCGGGGTCAACCCGAAGGCACATCGCAACGACGACAACAAACATCTTTTCAGATGGACGCGCTTCACTGGAAGTGGTTTGTGGACGAAGAGTATGTTTTTGCCCCTGAACCGAAGCTGTGCCGAGGAAGTGTTTTGGGGTGAGTCACTTCACCCCTTTGCCTTCCAACGATGCCATTATTCCCTGAGTCAACACAACGAAGGGCTTGGACCTCCCTTTTGGAAGCCTTCCATATTCCGCATGATAAAACAGAACCCGAGCCCGTGCCAACAAACACACATGTCACAACCAATGTGTGCTTCTTCCCCCGAAACTACATGCCTTTTACCGTTGTGTTTCAGAATGGAAGGACGAAACCTTGGGCTAAATCCCATCGATATCCATGAGATTACTTTCTGAGAAAAAACCCACTCTGCTCCAAATCACAATCCATAAAATGTCATATATGGAAACAGGACAATGTAGAATATATTCTGCAAAAGAGATGCATGGAAGACGTTCTGCAACAGCGGAATGTTTAAACTCTTCGAGTCAACCTCATTCACAATATTGTGGGATATAAAACAAGAGGGAGTTTCCCATACACAGCACGACTTTTAAACGGCATTTATAGTGCAGCCCTTGAATCCATGGGATCGATACCCACGGTTTCCTTTATCCACGTCCAACAAAATATGCCCTTCCTAGGAATTTTTCTAGGTCCTCCAAAACAACTGTATGATGTGTTGTCAAAGCCAGAATCGCTGGGTTGCTGTGAGTTTTCCGGGCTGTCTGGCCATGTTCCAGAAGCATTCTCTCCTGACGTTTCACCCACTTCTATGGCAGGTATCCTCAGAGGTTGTGAGGTCTGTTGGAAACTAGGCTAGTGGGGTTTATATATCCGTGGAATGATGTCCAGCTTGGGAGAAAGAACTCTTGTCTGTTTCAGGCAATTGTGAATGTTGCCATTGGCCAGCTTGTTTAGTACTGAATGGCCTTGCAGCTTCAAAGCCTGGCTGTTTCCTGCCTGGGGGAAATCCTTCGTTGGGAGGTGTTAAATGGCTCTGATTCTTTCTTGTCTGGAATTCCCCTTTTTGAGTGTCGTTCTTTTTTATCCTGTCCAATTATGTCCTTTATGTACTATCCATTTGGGCAGCTTGATTAGTATTGAATAGCCTTGCAGCTGCAAAGCCTGGCTGCTTCCTGCCTGGGGGAAATCCTTCGTTGGGGGGTGTTAAATGGCTCTGATTGTTTCTTGTCTGGAATTCCCATTTTTGAGTGCCATTCTTTATTATCCTGTCCTTTATGTCCTTTATGTACTATCCAATTGGGAAAACTTGATTAGCATTGAATAGCTTTGCAGATTCAAAGCCTGGCTACTTCCTGCCTGGGGGAATCTTTCGTTGGGAGGTGTTAAATGGCCCTGATTGTTTCTTGTCTGGAATTCCCATTTTTGAGTGTTGTTCTTTATATACTGACCAATTACGTATGTCCTTTATGTACTATCCAATCGGGCAGCTTGATTAGCATTGAATGGCTTTGCAGCTTCAAAGCCCTGCCTGGGGAAATCCTTTGCTGGGTGGCTTCTGGAACATGGTCATACAGCCTGGAAAACTCACAGCAACCCCACGGTATGATATTCCCAGACCCAAAGTCCTTCATTTCAACTATTTCCAAAAGAAACATAAGAACACTCATTTTTAAAAAAACCCTACAGAGAAAGGGAATGGAAACTGATATCTTTTTCAACGGCTGTCATTCCCAATTTATGATCCTTCTCATATTAGAGCAATTGGCTTTCAAGTGAAAGGAGAAAACGGATTGTTTTTTAATCGGCGTGCAAGTTGCCAAAAGTTTCCTGGATCTCCCCCAGAATCGCCATGGTTTACTTAGTACAAAATAATAAAGTCTTAAAGGCGGTACGCACCGTAAAAGCCTTCTGCTATGATTACAAAGATTGTCCAAACCACAATGAAAAAAAGCACCGTGCGCTCCTTTGATCGTTTCAGAAAGGAATCCAAAATCTATAACAAAAAAAGCCATCCACTTACTCAATCTCGTTCGACATGTTCCACCAAAGGTCTTCCAATGCTTTGCCAGAAAGAAAAATAAATATATATAGATCTCTGGAGCTGTATCTTCCGAGCCTGGGCTTCCCGAACCTCGCCTAGTGCCTTCCAAAGAGAGACATCACCTGTAAAGTGAAGAGGCTGGAATCAGGTTAGAGGTTTATGTTGTGCAGGCATTTCTCCTGACAGGTAGTTAATCTCCGGCTCTGGCTTCTGATTGGCTGAAAGGGACAGGTGCCAGGAGACAGGTACACTCCAGCAGGTGCAGTCCTTAACCCTTTGCAAACCCACACAAAAGGCCAATGGGATCCAGACGTTTCCAGGCAGGTAGATAGAAAGAGACGCAAAGGAAAATTCCTTCAGGGCGGAAGGAGGAGAGGGTTAGATTTCTGTGCTCCTTTGCAAGGCTTTTTTGGGCACCTCCCTTGTTGGAAGATGCATTAGAGAACAAGTTGGCCAAACTATTTTGGGACCTGGATATATGGGTGAAAAGGGGTTCATGGGCAAGACAGAAGAAATGCATCTATCTATCTATCTATCTATCATCTATCTATATATATAAAAGAGTGATGGCATCAGGGCAGCGGACAAAACAATAAAACTACAGCCCCCCCCCCCACCTCGAAATTTGACAACACAACCCATCATCCACGGCTTTTTGATACAACAAAAAGAAAAGAAAAATAGTCCTAATTAGAGGGAGATTAATAATTGTTTTTATCCCATTGCTGCCACTTACAAGGCTAAGTTCCGCCCACTTGGTCTCCTAGCAACCTACTCAGCCCAGGGGACAGGCACAGTTAGGCCTCACTTAGGCCTCTTCCACAGATTATCTAATTTGCACTGGATTATATGGCAGTGTAGACTCAAGGCCCTTCCACACAGCTATATAACCCATTTAGAATCTTATATTATCTGCATTGAACTGGATTATCTTGACTCCACACTTGCCATATAATCCACTTCAGTGTGCAGTCGGACACAACTGGACTTAATGTCAGGAGAAAACCTTTACCCTTGACCTTAACTACCACTAATTCCTCAATACTTTATTTCCCATACCACCAGACTTCACCACAGCAACGCGTGGCCAGGCACAGCGGGTATATCTATATATTAAATAAAATGTAATGTGCATAATTAGGACCGAATTAACAACAAAACCACTGGGCCAAATCGTACCAAATTTGGCCACAATACTCATCACTTTCCAAGGATTGACCTTGCAGCTTCAAAGCCTGGCTGCTTTATACCTAGGGGACTCCACTGTTGGCCAACTTGCATACCATTGAATAGCCTTGCAGCTTCAAAGCCTGGCTGCTTCATACCATTGTTGGCCAACTTGCATACCATTAAATACCCTTGCAGCTTCATAGCCTGACTGCTTAGTACCTAGGGGACTCCATTGTTGGCCAACTTGCATACCATTGAATAGCCTTGCAGTTTCAAAGCCTGGCTGCTTCGTATCTAAGGGACTCCATTGTTGGCCAACTTGAATACCATTGAATAGCCTTGCAGCTTCAAAGCCTGGCTGCTTCAGAAACATAAACATTTTATCATCTAATCGGTAAAATTGGATCTGTGAGCAAATTCAGGAAAAGACAACAGCTTTCTGGATTCAACTGTCCTTTGAGGTTGTACCCAGATTGTTGTTGTTGTTGTTGTTGTTGTTGTTACTATTATAGATAGAGCCATGGGAAATTCATGGCAATACAACAGATCTCTGGATTCAATTGCCTCTTTTGGTTGTACAGTGCCCAGGTAACATCACCATTATTATTATTATTATTATTATTATTATTATTATTATTATTATTATTATTATTATTATTGAAATAGATAGATAGATAGATAGATAGATAGATAGATAGATAGATAGATAGATAGACCTATTATACAGTGTTGATGTGCCCTTGAACTCAATTGAAGCAAGCAGAGCAGAAAAGAAGGATGGGAGGAGCAGAGAGAAACCAGGACATTGTAAAAGCAGTTGAGAATTGGGATGGCAGAGGATTAATGATGAGTTAATGAGTTTTTTTTTTTAATCACGTCAGAGGCGAATTGAGAACATACTGCAAGTTGCTTCTGGTGTGAGAGAATGGGCTGTCTACAAAGACGTTGCCCAAGGGATGCCCGGATGTGTTACGATTCTGCTGGAAGGCGTGTCTCATGTCTCTGAATGGGAAGCTAGGGCTGACGGACGGGAGCTCACGGATTTGAACCGCCAAGCTTCAGGTCAGCAGTTCAACCGGCACAAGGATTTAATCCTTAGGGAAAAGAGAGGAAATGGGAAATAAAAGGGAAATAAAAGAAGCAATAATTGAATGTGCACAAGCAGTAATAGTATTAGGGTGGAAAGATAAATCTAAATGGTCAGTAAGTAAATGGTACCAATATATGGTGGAGCAAATGGAATTTCAAATTATGAATGTGAAACTAAATGTTGTAAAAACTAATGAAAATAGAACAAGAGAAATGGAAGACAGATGGACAAGGGTAAAGAACTATAACATGAATCAATCTGGAGATCAAGCCATAAGAAATAAGATACAAATGTTATATAGTATATAGGATGGAAATGGATAAAGATATAAAGATTGTCTCACAAAGAAACGAATATGTAAAAAGAAAACAATCCTCGTGTTGGTGGTGGGAATTGTAAATGTTTTGTATGTCTACGGTATGTATTTTTTGTGTTTTAAAAAATAAAAAAAATGTATTAAAAGAAAGGATTTAATCCATTGTGGCACCGTGGCCCTTTATTGGGATGCAAACAAGCTTTTTTTTTTTGCAGCCAAAAGATGGAAAGTGGGAGGAGATGGAAACCGGGACGTTTTTAAAAGAGTATGATAAGAGAATGAATCGGGGTTGTCCCTGATTCATTGTGGCAATTGAAACGTATAATATGTGCAGACCTGAGCATCAGCTGGTGATTTGAATGCCAAATCAGGTAACTGTACGATAATGCGGTTTTGCAATGTGGGCCATTAGAGTGACTCAGCCCAAGGTGCCTTCCAATGCCTCCCATTAAAAGGTGGGTCATATTAACATCTCAAAGGAGTGGCTGCAATCACTTTGGGTGCATCTACAAGGCAGAATGAACGGGCACCTTGAATTGGCACCGCTTTCATTGCCAGGGATCCCTGCTACAAGATCCTGGGAGTTGTAGTTTTGCAAGTCCTTTAGTTTCTCTGCCCAAAAATGCTGTTGCCTCACCAAACTACAACTCCCAGAGTCCCATACCATTGAGCCATGGCAGTTCAAGTACAGTAGAGTCTCACTTATCCAACATAAACGGGCCGGCAGAATGTTGGATAAGCAAGTATGTTGGATAATAAGGAGGCATTAAGGAAAAGCCTATTAAATATCAAATTAGGTTATGATTTTACAAATTAAGCACCAAAACATCATGTTAGACAACAAATTTGGCAGAAAAAGTACAGTAGAGTCTCACTTATCCAACATAAACGGGCCGGCAGAATGTTGGATAAGCAAGTATGTTGGATAATAAGGAGGCATTAAGGAAAAGCCTATTAAATATCAAATTAGGTTATGATTTTACAAATTAAGCACCAAAACATCATGTTAGACAACAAATTTGGCAGAAAAAGTACAGTAGAGTCTCACTTATCCAACATAAACGGGCCGGCAGAATGTTGGATAAGCAAGTATGTTGGATAATAAGGAGGCATTAAGGAAAAGCCTATTAAATATCAAATTAGGTTATGATTTTACAAATTAAGCACCAAAACATCATGTTAGACAACAAATTTGGCAGAAAAAGTACAGTAGAGTCTCACTTATCCAACACTCGCTTATCCAACATTCTGGATTATCCAACACATTTTTGGAGTCAATGTTTTCAATATATCGTGATATTTTGGTGCAAAATTCATAAATACAGTAATTACTACATAGCATTACTGCGTATTGAACTACTTTTTCTGCCAAATTTGTTGTCTAACATGATGTTTTGGTGCTTCATTTGTAAAATCATAACCTAATTTGATGTTTAATAGGCTTTTCCTTAATCCCTCCTTATTATCCAAGATATTCGCTTATCCAAGCTTTTGCCGGCCCGTTTATGTTGGATAAGTGAGACTCTACTGTAGTTCAATACGCAGCAATGCTATGTAGTAATTACTGTATTTATGAATTTAGCACCAAAATATCACGATATACAGTAGAGTCTCACTTATCCAAGCCTCGCTTATCCAAGCAACTGGATTATCCAAGCCATTTTTGTAGTCAATGTTTTCAATATATCGTGATATTTTGGTGCTAAATTCTTAAATATAGTACAGTAGAGTCTCACTTATCCAAGCCTCGCTTATCCAAGCCTCTGGATTATCCAAGCCATTTTTGTAGTCAATGTTTTCAATACATCGTGATATTTTGGTGCTAAATTCGTAAATACAGTAATTACAACATAACATTACTGCGTATTGAACTACTTTTTCTGTCAAATTTGTTGTATAACATGATGTTTTGGTGCTTCATTTGTAAAATCAGAACTTAATTTGATGTTTAATAGGCTTTTCCTTAATCCCTCCTTATTATCCAAGTTATTCGCTTATCCAAGCTTCTGCCGGCCCGTTTAGCTTGGATAAGTGAGACTCTGCTGTATTCAAAACATTGACTACAAAAATGTGTTGGATAATCCAGAACGTTGGATAAGCGAGTGCTGGATAAGTGAGACTCTACTGTAGTATCAAACTGCATTCATTCTACAATGTAGATGCCCAGCGTTTGGCTTTTCGTCCGCCGTGTGCTTCTTACTTTGTGGCTCTCTTCCAGTTCTGTCGCCGGGCTTAAAGGCTCGGTGCTAAGGCTGGGTGAAAATAGTTTAAATAGTTTAAATGTTTGATTTTAAAGGCTCATAAAAGGAGGCTGAGATATTGGGCAGCGCAATCCCCAAACATATTGACTCAGGGGCAGTAAATCCCACCACAGTTCATTGGGATTTATGTCCAAATAAGTGAGCTCAGGCTTGCAGTTTTAGTGGATTATCCAGGTTGCGTAATCGAGCCCAAAATATTGTGTTTGGCATTGGGAAGAATGGAAAGAGAGCCTCATTATGTTTGAAATGTTGTTCTTCCAAGGGTGCATCTACACTGTAGAATTAATGCAGTTTGATGCCACTTTAACTGCCCTGGCTCAGTGCTAAACAGTTTTCCTCTGATAGTTTTATTTGTCATTGCCTTCAAGTTGTTTCGAATGGATAAAGCTGTTAGGAATTGTGAGATTTGAAGTCCAAAACACCTGGAAGGCAAAGGGTTGCCAGTGCCAGGTCTATAATAATGATAATAATAATAATAATAATAATAATAATAATAATAATAATAATAATAATACCAGGAGCAAGCCATCAGAACAAATGCAATTAAGGCCAAGATCGAAAAATCAGCTGATGACCCAAAATGCAGACTGTGCAAGGAAACCGACAAAACCATTGATCATATCCTCAGCTGCTGTAAGAAAATCGCACAGACGGACTACAAACAGAGGCACAACTATGTGGCCCAAATGATTCATTGGAACTTATGCCTCAAGGACCACCTCCCAGCAGCAAAGAACTGGTGGGATCACAAACCTGCAAAAGTATTGGAAAATGAGCATGCAAGGATACTGTGGGACTTCCGAATCCAGACTGACAAAGTTCTGGAACACAACACACCAGACATCACAGATGTGGAAAAGAAAAAGGTTTGGATCATTAATGTCGGCATCCCAGGTGACAGTCGCATTGAGGAAAAACAACAGGAAAAACTCAGTCACTATCAGGACCTCAAGATTGAACTTCAAAGACTTTGGCAGAAACCAGTGCAGGTGGTCCCGGTGGTGATGGGCACATTGGGTGCCGTGCCAAAAGATCTCAGCTGGCATTTGGAAACAATAGACATTGACAAAATTACGATCTGCCAATTACAAAAGGCCACCCTGCTGGGATCGGCACACATCATCCGAAAATACATCACACAGTCCTAGACACTTGTGTTCGACTTGTGATTTTGTGATATGAAATCCAGCATATCTATCTTGTTTGCTGTGTCATAATAATAATAATAATAATAATAATAATAATAATAATAATATCATCCGAAAATACCTCACACAGTCCTAGACACTTGTGTTCGACTTGTGATTTTGTGATATGAAATCCAGCATATCTATCTTGTTTGCTGTGTCATAATAATAATAATAATAATAATAATAATAATAATAATAATATCATCCGAAAATACATCACACAGTCCTAGACACTTGTGTTCGACTTGTGATTTTGTGATATGAAATCCAGCATATCTATCTTGTTTGCTGTGTCATAATAATAATAATAATAATAATAATAATAATAATATCATCCGAAAATACATCACACAGTCTTAGACACTGGGAAGTGTTTGACTTGTGATTTTGTGATATGAAATCCAGCATATCTATCTTGTTTGCTGTGTCATAATAATAATAATAATAATAATAATAATAATAATAATAATAATAATAATAATATCATCCGAAAATACATCACACAGTCCTAGACACTGGGAAGTGTTTGACTTGTGATTTTGTGATACGAAATCCAGCATATCTATCTTGATTGCTGTGTCATAAAATAAAATAATAATAATAATACATTGGCATGTTTTCAAACCCCAGATTCAAACCTGCTACCCTTTGGTCCGCAAGTTCAGCAGCTCAGCACTTTACCATGCTGTGCCACCTGGTCCTAATTGTGACGGTCCTATTATTTTACATGTTGTCCGGCCCTATTGTGCTCTTTTAGTGACAACTGGGATTGCATTTCCATCACTCCCATGGCAAGCCCTGCTCTCCCCCTTCGCCTTGTGTGGGTTCCCCTTCAGAGTAGCTGGGCCCAGTTTTGGCAAATTGATGCAATTGAAACAAAACTCCGGGAGTCTTCCAGCACTTCCCAGCCTCCTGGAGAGTTTCTGTGTCACCCACACATCGCCCCGAACGAGAGCGGGCAAAGCCGAGGAGGGCAGGGCCGTGAGTCACTGGGCCGTGGGCTGGGATGCCAGCCGGGGATCGGAGGGGAGACGTGTCAAGACGTGTCCTCTCCACTTCCCTCCTGGGCTTTCTTCGGCTTCGGTTCACCTCCTCCCTCCGCAGCCTTATGCCAACCCTAAGGGTTTTCTTAGGGTTTTCAAATTGATTCGAATCTAATACGGCCTCAAATCTAATGCACACCTCAGTTTTCAAAACCTGAATGTAACGTGCAGAGAGAAAAAGTGCACTCTTTGCAATTTAGAACATCAAAGCTTCCAGCAACAGAAGAGAAAACCTTGGTTCCCGGACCACGCACAATAAGTGAAAATCTGCAAAGTAGGGACGCTATATACTGTATATACTCGAGTATAAGCCTAGTTTTTCAGCCCTCTTTTTAAGACTGAAAAAGCCCCCCTCGGCTTATACTCGGGTGAGGGTCCTGGTTGGCTTATATTTGGGTCAGCTTATACCTGTGAATATATGGTACATTATTATTTTTCTCTATTATTATTGGTATTATTACATTTATTATTTTTCTCTATTATTGTTGCTACTATTACATTTATTTTGCTCTATTATTATTATTATTATTATTATTACATTTATTATTTCACTCTGATATTATTATTTTTATTCCATTTATTATTTTACTCTATTATTATTATTATTATTATTATTATTATTACATTTATTATTTCACTCTGATATTATTATTTTTATTCCATTTATTATTTTACTCTTATTATTATTATTATTATTATTATTATTATTATTATTATTATTATTATTATTTGCAACTTGGTCATTGAATTCAGTCCAGATATACGCTCACTCTGTGCAATAATGTTTTTACTGAGTGTCATTTTTAAATCCATTGTTTTTTCTAATTTGGAATTTTTATTATAATGACTATGTTACCATCATTTTATATTTTTGATATTAAGTGAAGTCATTAAGGCATTGAATGTTTGCCGTTTATATGTATGTTGACTGCTCTGAGTTCCTCTGGAAAGAGAGGGCGGTCTAGAAATAAATTATTATTATTATTATTATTATTATTATTATTATTATTATTATTATTATTTCCCAGTATGATACAGGAACCTAGCCACTATCATGCAACAATATAATAAAAATAGAATTGTTGTTGTTGTTGTTGTTGTTGTTGTTGTTGTTGTTGTTGTTGTTTCCTAATATGATACAGGATTCCAGTCACTATCAAGCAACAATATAATTATTATTATAATGAATTATTATTATTATTTTATTGTATGACACAGCAAACAAGATATTCATGCTGGATTTCGTATCACAAAATCACAAGTCGAACACTTCCCAAGTGTCTAGGACTGTGTGATGTATTTTTGGATGATGCGTGCAGATCCCAGTTGGGTGGCCTTTTGCAGTTGACAGATTGTAATTTTGTCAATGTCTATTGTTTCCAAATGCCGGCTGAGATCTTTTGGCACGGCACCCAGTGTGCCCATCACCACCGGGACCACCTGCACTGGTTTTCTGCAATAGTCTTTGAAGTTCGATCTTGAGGTCCTGATAGCGGCTGAGTTTTTCCTGTTGTTTTTCGTCAATGCGACTGTCACCTGGGATAGCGACATCAATGATCCAAACCTTTTTCTTTTCCACAACTGTGATGTCTGGTGTGTTGTGTTCCAGAACTTTGTCAGTCTGGATTCGGAAGTCCCACAGTATCTTTGCGTGTTCATTTTCCACGACCTTTGCTGGTTTGTGATCCCACCAGTTCTTTGCTGCTGGGAGGTGGTACTTGAGGCATAAGTTCCAATGGATCATTTGGGCCACACAGTTGTGCTTCTGTTTGTAGTCTGTCTGTGCAATTTTCTTACAGCAGCTGAGGATATGATCCATGGTTTCGTCGGTTTCCTTGCACAGTCGGCATTTTGGGTCAACAGCTGATTTTTCGATCTTGGCCTTAATTGCATTTGTTCTGATGGCTTGCTCCTGGGCTGCAAGGATCAGGCCTTATTATTATTATTATTATTATTATTATTATTATTATTATTATATTATGACACAGCAAACAAGATAGATATGCTGGATTTCATATTATTATTATTATTATTATTATTATTATTATTATTATTATTATTATTATTATTATTATTTGAAAGACAACAAGATGATGATGATGATGATGATGATGATTATTATTATTATTATTCCATTCTTCTTGTCCAAAGAAGGTTCCAAGGAACATGTGGCTAGCAAAACATAGCTGCATCCACACTGCAGAATGATAGTACTTTGACACAAGATTGACCGACATTGCGCCATGCTATGAAATGCTGGGATTTGTAGTTTGGTGAGCTATATTATCCATCTGATGCCACCAGGATTCCATAGGATGGAACCATGGCAGTTAAAGTGGTGTCAAACCACTGCAGTGTGGAGGCTCTTTTTGTTTCCACCATAGTCAGCCTAGAAACACAAGCTTAGGAAGCCGGTAGGATTTTTTAAAAAAAAGAAGGTTTTGGAGTCTTGTTTACCAAGAGAAAATAGACATTTTGCATGCAAACAGAAGGATGCAGAAGGTGGGGAAGGTGTAGGTGCAGGGAGATTTGGGAACACAGATTGGGGAGCGTAGGAGTAGAGCAGATAGGAGCCTTCATTATGGTAAAAAGAAACACGGCAAGAGATGCCTCTCCCGATTGAGATGAATGTGGCTCCGTGGTTAGAATGCCCTGCTAGATAAAGGACAATGCAAATTCACATCAAGATCTAGTTTTGGGTTTCTTCCGGTGACCTTCAATGGCAGGGATATTGTGAGGATAAACTGAGAGAGGAGATCATCGCAGGCGGAGAAGGAGGGTTTGCTTACGAAACCGACTATGAAGTTACAGATGGGATCTGCAAGGAAGCGGAGGCAGATATATTCCTCTAAATGGAAAGGGACACAAGGATTTTGCACTCAGATGTTTTGGCCTTCAACTCCCAGAAATATTAACAGCTGGCTGAGATTTGTGAGAGTTGTAAACAGATGAAGTGCGGCAGTCGTGTGTATGGAAATAGATTTTACTTGGTTAATTCTCCTAAAATTGAACTGTTGATAAAGTCACATACAAATGAACATGATGGCTGTCTTTAAAGGTAATGCTGCAGAAATCAGTTGAACATGCTCAGGACTCTTCTCCAGTATGAAGTGTTACAAAATAATTTAAAGATCAAAAGTGGGCCTAAAATGAAATTGGGATCTGGTATAGTTGGTAGAACACCACTGTGATATTCTATCATGCTGTCCTAGTTAATAACCTCTCCATTGCCTTCTGCACCAACTGAATTTTCCTATTATTTGCTATGTCTTAATTGCTTATTTTATTTGACTGTTGTATCATTGTTTTTAGCTCTAGATATTCATTGTAACTGTTATATTTTGTTTCTGTTTTGGGCTTGGCCCCATGTTAGCCGCCCTGAGTCCCGTCGGGGAGATGGTGGCGGGATAGAAAAATAAAGTATTATTATTATTATTATTATTATTATTATTATTAACCAGATGTGGCGCAGCTGGTTAGTAGCCAGTGTCGCACCTCAGGTTAGCTTCACCTTGCTAAAGACACCAGACTGCACATCAAATGTAGTCTTTTGTAGTTTATTAGAAAATAGGGAAAAGATAGTTTATAAAAGGCAAAGTTCAGTTCCAAAAGATAGCTACAAAAACAAGGCTGTAAGAACAAATCCATGGAAACATTAGGCATGAAACAAGGTTCTTAAAATGAAGCCAAAGTCCCAGAAACGAGGATACATCCAGGCTATAAGATAATACAGGAAAGCAGACTTGGTTCTTGATTCAAGCGAGGAAATTGCTTTGACAAAGATTTCCCTCTCAGCAGACTGTTTTAATAGCATAACATGAAGGCATTTCTTTGCCCTTTGAACTCCCTCTTTTTTGCTATTCTGAGACTTCTGCGCAACCCCCGAAATTTCAAACGACTAGCCCGATCTAGAGACACAGCCTCATCGCTTTCGCTTTCAAGGCCACAGGGCTTGTTAGTGTTATCAGACTGAGGCTGGGAACCGCTCTCCCTTTCTGCTTCTTGCACCTGAAAACCATCATCATTAACAACAATATTTCTTCCCATCGGAAAACCTCCCTGCTCCTCATCTCCCACAGCAGGAACACTCTGCACCTGAATTCCATAATCCCCATCAGAGTCATCTTGTTCCCATGAGAAGAAATGATGATGTTGTTTCTGATGATGGTTTTCAGGTGCAAGAAGCAAAAAGGGAGAGTAGCTCTTTGCCTCCGCCTGATAACACTAACAAGCTCAGTGGCCTTGACACTGAGGCTGCGTCTCTCGGGCTAGTCGGCTGGAATTTAGGGTGTTGCGTAGAAGCCTCCGAATAGCAAATAAATGGGAGGTCAGAGGGCAAAGAAATGCCTTCATGTCATGCTATTAAAATAGTCTGCTGAAAGGGAGATCTCTGTCAATGCAACTTCATCGCTTGATCAAGAACCAAGTCTGCTTTCCTGTATTATCATATAGCCTGGATATATTCTGTTTGTTGGGACTTTTGGCTTCTCTGAAAATGACCTTGTTTCATGCTCTATGTTCCTATGGACTCATTGCTTATAGCCTTGGTTTTCTACCTATCTTTTGGAACTGAACTTTTTCCATTTTATTAACTATCTTTTGCCTATTTTCTAAATAAACTACAAAGACTACTTTCGGTGTGCTGCCTGGTGTCTTTAGCAAGGTGAAGCCAACCTGAGGTGATCACCGGATTTCCGTGGCTGAACCAGGATTCGAACCCAGACCTCCAGAGTCAGCATCCAAAACTATAATCACTACGCTGTGCTACCTGGGAAAGGGAGTAATAGTAAACTGGAAGGCAATGGGAAGACTGGGAGACCACACTACGAGTGAATTGAATCAGTGGAGGAAGCCACGCACTTGAGTTTGAAAGTCATTTCTCGCATGTGTCATCCGTCAAGACAAGGAGAATGCCAGCATCTCATTCATCTTCAATGATTCAGAAGCCGGTCACTTGCACAAAGAAGTGTCCAGTTTGTTACCGAGATGCACAACAAGGTGGAAGATCGGCCATAGGAAAATTCCTTGTTGTGTGTGATGAGTGTCATCTCCCCCTCCAGCTAGTTCTACCAGTTTTGACCAAGTAAAAGGTTTGGATTGTAAACAGCTTAAAGTTGTCTTCGAGGCAACCACTTTCAGTTTAAAGACGTCAATAAATAATACAGGCGGAGAAGGGGCCCGTTTCAGTTTGAGGCTACTCATAGGCCTACCTTTCCCCTGTTTCGGGAGGAATTATTTGTTGTTCAGAGCCTTCTGAACCACTGAGTAATCGTGGAGTAAACACAGCGGGGAGAGACGGGTTTGCAGTTTGGCCCCAGCCTGCTATTTCTGTTGTCTACCTTCAAGGGTGTCTCTACACTACAGAATTAATGCAGTTTGACACCACTTGAACTGCCATGGCCCAATACTATGGAATCATGGGAGTTGTTGTTTGGTGAAGCACCAGGATTCTTGGGGCAGAGAGGGATGAAGACCTCATAATAATAATAATAATAATAATAATAATAATAATAATAATAATAATAATAATAATAATAATTTAATAATAATAATAATAATACTAATAATAATACTAATAATAATAATAATATGCAGGCTGTGCAAGGAAACTGACGAAACCATTGATCATATCCTCATAATAATAATAATAATAATAATAATAATAATAATAATAATAATAATAATAATTTAATAATAATAATAATACTAATAATACTACTACTAATAATAATAATAATATGCAGGCTGTGCAAGGAAACTGACAAAACCATTGATCATATCCTCAGCTGCTGTAAGAAAATCGCACAGAGTACAAACAGAGGCACAACTATGTGACCCAAATGATTCATTGGAACTTATGCCTCAAGTACCACCTCCCAGCAGCAAAGAACTGGTGGGATCACAAACCTGCAAAAGTATTGGAAAATGAGCACGCAAAGATACTGTGGGACTTCCGAATCCAGACTGACAAAGTTCTGGAACACAACACACCAGACATCACAGTTGTGGAAAAGAAAAAGGTTTGGATCATTGATGTCGCCATCCCAGGTCACAGTCGCATTGACGAAAAACAACAGGAAAAACTCAGCCGCTATCAGGACCTCAAGATTGAACTTCAAAGACTCTGGCAGAAACCAGTGCAGGTGGTCCCGGTAGTGATGGGCACACTGGGTGCCGTGCCAAAAGCTCTCAGCCGGCATTTGGAAACAATAGACATTGACAAAATTATGATCTGCCAAGTGCAAAAGGCCACCCTACTGGGATCTGCACGCATCATCCGAAAATACATCACACAGTCCTAGACACTTGGGAAGTGTTTGACTTGTGGTTTTGTGATACGAAATCCAGCATATTTCCTTGTTTGCGGTGTCATACAACGTCGTTGTGTCAATAATAATAATAATAATGATTTTATTATTATTAATAATAATAATAATAATATATTATTATTATTATTATTATTATTATTATTATTATTATTATTATTATTAAACATATTGTGTATTGGAGAATGAGCACGCAAAGATACTGTGCGACTTCTGAACCCAGACTGACAAAGTTCTGGAACACAACACACCAGACATCACAGTTGTGGAAAAGAAAAAGGTTTGGCTCATTAATGTTGCCATCCCAGGTGACAGTCGCATTGACGAAAAACAACAGGAAAAACTCAGCCACTATCAGGACCTCAAGATTGAACTTCAAAGACTCTGGCACAAACCAGTGCAGGTGGTCCCGGTGGTGATGGGTACATTGGGTGCCGTGCCAAAAGATCTCAGCCGGCATTTGGAAACAATAGACATTGACAAAATCACAATCTGCCAACTGCAAAAGGCCACCCTACTGGGATCTGCACGCATCATCCGAAAATACATCACACAGTCCTAAACACTTGGGAAGTGTTCAACTTGTGATTTTGTGATATGAAATCCAGCATATCTATCTTGTTTGCTGTGTCATAATAAAATAATAATAATAATAATAATAATAATAATAATAATAATACCGTATATATTTGAGTATAAGCCGACCCAAATATTTATTTATTTATTTGCTACATTTATATGCCGCCCTTCTCAGAGCAGCTTACAAATTAAATTTACATACAATATTATATTAGCATAGTACAATACTGGTAATAAATTACTATATTGTACTGCATCAATATATTGTAATATTATAAGTAATATTACATGTAAAATATAATATATAATTAATATTATTATATTGTATTATTAGTACTATATCGTATTACATATAAGCCGAGGCACCTAATTTTACCACAAAAAAACCTGGGAGAACATTGACTCCAGTATCAGCCAAGATACCAATAAAATTACCATATATACTCCAGTATAAGCCGACCTGAATATAAGCCGAGATTATTAATTCTATCCATATCTTGTGTTGTAATTACAGTCTTCCTATCCTCATTCAATCATCCTTATGATGGTTGTCTATGAGTTTGCTACATCCCCGGGTCATGATGCCAGATTTGGATAAGCTTAAAGAGGAATCAGAACATATTTTGGAGAAGAATGATTCACATTTGCCTTAGTCAGAAATGACTTTTCGGCACACATCAGTGACAAAGGAAACTCTGAAATTTTTGGTTGTCACTCTGAAGCAAAGCTGTCTCTGTTGGGCTGGATTTGGATTTGTTTGGGTCCACAAAGGGCCATGAAATTGGATGTACAGTAGAGTCTCATTTATCCAACATTCGCTTATCCAACGTTTTGGATTATCCAACGCATTTTTGTAGTCAATGTTTTCAATATATCATGATATTTTGGTACGAAATTTGTAAATACAGTAACTACTAGACATGTCCAAAAAATCGTTTTGAATCGTATATCGGAATTATTTCGGATTGTTCTCACTTTTTGATACGCATTCCGAGACATTGTCTCACAGCGCAACCAGCAATGTAATTCGAACCATTGTTGGCCCATTCTCTAATTGTCTCTTAATGTTTCGTTAATCCCCCCCCCCCCCAAAATTAAATATATTTTAAAAAATATTTTAAAAATTTTTTTTTGTTTCTGCAACCTACCTTGAATGGGAGCTTAGCGCAGCCTAACATGGCTGCTGCTCCCCGGCCAATCAGAAGCTTCCACGATGGATGCAAAGGTGGGGGCTAACGTCCTCTGCGTCCACATGGAAGATTGCCATACAAACCCAGTGTGTAGCGATTGCGCATGCGCATCCGCCATTTTAGAAACATTTAGAATCATTACAAATTGTCGGAAATATCCGAAAATTTGGGGTGAAAAAATCGGAAAAACTTTCTATATCGAAGCGCCAACACCCCCTACTTTAGAAACGAGAATTGAAACATTTTTTTCATTGATCGGACATGCCTAGTAACTACATAGCACTACTGCGTATTGAACTACTTTTTCTGCCAAATTTGTTGTCTAACATGATGTCTTGGTGCTTCATTTGTCAAATCATAACCTAATTTGATGTTTAATAGACTTCTTCTTAATCTCTCCTTATTATCCAACATATTCACTAATCCAACATTCTCCCGGCCCGTTTATGTTGGATAAGTGAGACTCTACTGTATTGAATACCAAATGCTTTTAATAGTGACCAATGACTCCATAAAGTGGTTTCAAACCTTATTATAAGGCAGTGTAGATGGAATCTGAGAGAGCAGGGTTTGAATCCTGGTCAGCCACAGAAAGCCACTTGGGAGTCATTGAATCATAGAGTTGGGAGAGACCACATGGGCCTTCTATGCAGGAAAAACACAATCAAAGCACTCCCAACAGATGGCCATTCGTCCCCTGTTTAAAAGCCTCCAATGAAGGCGCTTCCACCACATGGCAAACCTGCCGAGAAAGCCCAATCTTGGGGACACCATGAGTCGGAGTTGCCTTGAATGCCTGCATGGTGCGGAACCATCTTTCTAGCATTAAAGGGAAGTATAGTACATTTCTCCTTTGAAGATCTGTCTCTCTGTATGAAGCCTGGCTTTAGGCCAGTTTAGGAGTCTCCCAAATGAGTCGATGGTCCTGGCAGCGAAGAGGAGAGCTTGGTCGCCCAGCCCAGCTTTTCCTTATTCACGCCGGAAGGGACTGTCTCACTGCACTGCCCCAGATTTTCCAAGTTGATTTACTCAACGTCCTTTCCGAAATGCATGTTGGGCTTAAGAATTCAGGGCGGGGCTTCATTACACCATGTTAGTTCCATGTCATTTTAGAATCATAGAATCGTAGAGTTGGAAGAGACCTCATGGGCCATCCAGTCCAACCCCATTCTGCCAAGAAGCAGGAAAATCTCATTCAAAGCATCCCCGACAGATGGCCATCCAGCCCCTGCTTAAAAGCCTCCAAAGAAGGAGCCTCCACCACACTCTGTGGCAGAGAGTTCCACTGCTGAACAGCTCTCACAGTGAGGAAGGTGGAATCTCCTTTCCTGTAGTTTGAAGCCATTGTTCCGTGTCCTAGTCTCCAGGGCAGCAGAAAACAAGCTTGCTCCCTCCTCCCTATGACTTCCCTTCACGTATTTGTACATGGCTATCATGTCTCCTCTCAGCCTTCTCTTCTGCAGGCTAAACATGCCCAGTTCTTTAAGCCGCTCCTCATAGGGCTTGTTCTCCAGACCCTTGATCATTTTAGTCTCCCTCCTCTGGACACTTTCCAGCTTATCAACATCTCCCTTCAACTGCGGTGCCCAGAATTAGACACAGTATTCCAGGTGTGGCCTGACCAAGGCAGAAAAGAGGTGTAGCATGACTTCCTTGGATCTAGATGCTATACCCCTATTTATGCAAGCCAAAATCCCATTGGCTTTTTTCGCTGCTGCATCACATTGTAGGCTCAGGTTTAACTTGTTGTCCACAAGGACTCCAAGGTCTTTTTCACACATACTGCTGTCAAGCCAGACATCGTCCCCCATTCTGTATCTTTGCATTTCATTTTTTCTGCCGAAGTGAAGTATCTTGCATTTGTCCCTGTTGAACTTCATTTTCTTAGTTTCAGCCCATCTCTCTAGTCTGTCAAGACAGAAAAGCCCCAATTGCTTACAGCGCATGTGCAGAGGCCCCCCCAGGAACTGAAACGACTACATTGCCCAGAGGACCTCGTAGCTGTGCGCTGACCCTAACGGCACTTTTAAAATACATTGCCATGGTGGAACAGCCTTGCAGCTTCAAAGCCAGGCTGCTTCCTAACCAGTGGGATCCTTGGTTGGCCACCTTGAATACCACTGAACAGCCTTACAGCTTCAAAGCCAGGCTGCTTCCTAACCAGAGGGATGCTAACCACCAGACTACGTCACAGCAATGCGTGGCTGGGCACAGCTAGTCTATATATATAAAAGAGTGATGGAATCCTGGCGATCGCCAAAACAACAAAACTAAACACCCCACAACCTCAAAAATTGACAACACAACCCATCATCCATGCCTCTAGGTTGATACAACAAAAAGGAAAGAAAAATAAAGTCCTAATTAGAGGGAGAGGAATAATTGTTTTTATCCAATTGCTGCCAGTTAGAAGACTAAGCTCCACCCACATGGTCTCCTAGCAACCCACTCACCCAGGGGACAGGCAGAGTTAGGCCTCACTTAGGCCTCTTCCACACTGCCTATAAAATACAGATTATCTGATTTTAACTGGATTATATGGCAGTGCAGACTCAAGGCCCTTCCATACATCTATATAACCCATTTATAATCTTATATTATCTGCTTTGAACTGGATTATTTTGACTCCACACTGCCATATAATCCACTTCAGTGTGTATTTTATACAGCTGTGTAGAAGGGGCCTCACATAATCCAGTTCTAAGCAGATAATATAAGATACTTTATTTCCCATACCACCATACTTTGCCACAGCAACGCGTGGCTGGGCATAGCTAGTAGTATTATAAAATTATAAAATACTAGCTGTGCCCAGCCATGCGTTGCGGTGGCAAAGTGGTGATGGTATTGATTAAAAGTTGTGGAATTTTTATTTGACGTTTTTTGTATTTTTTAAATTAATTTTATTGTAACTTATCTTTTTTATTTATTATATTTTATTATTTTGTTGTATTTTTGTATTATTTTTAGTTATTTTGTTATAGCATTTTATTGTGTTAATTTTTTAGTGTTTTTAATTATTTTTATTGTGTTATTTGAATTTATTTTATTGTTTATTCTTTTATTAACACTGGGCTGAGTGGGTTGCTAGGAGACCAAGTGGGCGGAGCTTAGCCTTCTAAGTGGCAGCAATTGGATAAAAACAATTATTGCTCTCCCTCTAAGTAGGACTTTATTTTTCTTCTCTTTTTGTTGTATCAACCTAGAGGCATGGATGATGGGTTGTGTTGTCAAATTTCGAGGTTGGGGGGCCTGTAGTTTTGTTGTTTTGTGGGTCGCCGTGATGCCATCACTCTTTTATATATATAGATAATCAACCATTAATAATCAACAACAATACTGTATCCTGTTTCTCCTGTAAGCTCAGTAACATTTATTTTTTTGTTTCCAAAGAAAGTGGGGAAAGGGTTAGCACCAAGCTATGTATCGAGTTGCCTGGGAACGATCAGTGAGTCACCTGTCCTTTGGAAAAGGCAATTTGGGAATCCTTGCTTTCGAAGTGACTCACCGTGAAGCCTGATCAATACATAGGATGGGGACAATTTGATCAGGAAATACAAAACGCTTCTCTGAAATCCCAGGGAAAAAGGGAACAAGGCCAGTTTCTCCCAAAACCTCTCCCAAGCATCATGCAAATGGGGAGCCTTTTCTTCTCCACACCCCTCAGGTCTTCCCTTTGTTGTTTGCCAATCAAAGTCTTCGAGGGAAGAATGGCTTTTTGGCAAATAAGGTCTGGCCGGGGTCCTTCGTGCCCCAAAAGCGGTCACAGGACATCAAAAGCTTCCCAGTGATGAGAATGTGTCTGGGAGCCCAGAAGGTGTTCTTATCAGATGGGAATCCACTCCAAGGTTTGTTTTCAGGCCAGGAATTACAGAAGAGATCGAAATCAGGTCACTTTCCTTTGAACGGTCAAGACTCCATCATCAGTTTAGGGCAGATTCCCAGGTCCATGAAATATAAGTTGAATAGCCCTTACCTGGAATTCTGAAATACTCACCTGAGTGGCCGAGAGAGTGACACCTTTGCTTTTGGAGAGTTCAGTGAACGCGAATTGTGTTTCATGCACACAATTATTATTGAACATATCTATATACAGTAGAGTCTCACTTATCCAACATAAACGGGCCGGCAGAATGTTGGATAAGCGAATATGTTGGATAATAAGGAGGGGTGAAGGAAAAGCCTATTAAACATCAAATCAGGTTATGATTTTAAAAATTAAGCACCAAAACATCATGTTATACAACAAATTTGACAGAAAAAGTAGTTCAATATGCAGTAATGCTATGTAGTAATTACTGTATTTACGAATTTAGCACCAAAATATCACGATATATTGAAAACATTGACTACAAAAATGCGTTGGATAATCCAGAACGTTGGATAAGCAAGTGTTGGATAAGTGAGACTCTACTGTATATAAAAGAGTGATGGCATCACGGCGACCCACAAAACAACAAAACTACAGGCCCCCCAACCTCGAAATTTGACAACACAACCCATCATCCACGCCTCTAGGTTGATACAACAAAAAGAAAAGAAAAATAAAGTCCTAATTAGAGAGAGAGGAATAATTGCTTTTCAAGGTTGGGGGGCCTGTAGTTTTGTTGTTTTGTGGGTCGCCGTGATGCCATCACTCTTTTATATATATAGATTATTATTTTCATGGTTTTATTAAATTTGGCAAGTGAAATATTAGGAACCAAAACGGTGTAGTGCTTTGTGCATTGGACTGCACTTCGATCACTACTACAGTGGATTCCATAGGAAACTATAGCTTTCATGTGTCATTTGCGGGTGACTCAAGGCTGTTGTTGTTATTGTGAGCCTTGCAGTCATTTCCGACTTAACGGCAAACCCATGGTGAACCTATCATGGGGTTCTCTTGACAAGATTTATTCCAAAGAGGTTTGCTGTTGCCTGGGGCTGAGAAACGGTGACTCGCCTAAGGTCGGCCAGTGGGTTTCCATGTCCGAGCAGGGATTTGAACCCGGATCTCCAAAAGTCTTTTGAAACCATTGCACCAGGCTGGCTCCCTTTCCCAAAGGCAAGACCTTTGCATGTTCACCAAGAGGCAGGATGTTTCTCGTGGGAAAGGACAAGGCGTGGAGGGGGGTATGTGGAAGCCATGCCATTTCCCTTTGCCCCGTGGCACCGTCTTTGGTAAGTCGGACGGCCTTGTCCTGTCATCGGCATTTTCCACCGGGAGGGAAAATCCCCACAGCCTCAGGCCCAGCCCCGACTTTTGCAAACTGCGATCTTTTTTCTCTCTTTCTGCCAAATGTTACAAAGGGATTTGTCCTTTTAAGGCCTATAGCAGAGCTTTCCAAACTGAAATCCAAAGGTAAAGGTTTCCCCTGACGTTAAGTCGAGTCGTGTCCGACTCTGGGCGTTGGTGCTCATCTCCATTTCTAAGCCGAAGAGCCGGCGTTGTCCGTAGACACCTCCAAGGTCACGTGGTTGGCATGACTGCACGGAGCGCCGTTACCTTCCCACCAGAGCAGTACCTATTGATCTACTCGCACTCTGGGGGTTGGTGCTTATCTCTATTTCTAGGCCGAAGAGCTGGCATTGTCCGTAGACACCTCCTAGGTCATGTGGCCACTGGCTTGACTGCATGCAGCGCCATTAACTTCACACCGGAGCAGTACCTATTGATCTACTCACACTCTGAGGGTTGGTGCTTATCTCCATTTCTAAGCCGAAGAGCCAACGTTGTCCGTAGACACCTCCAGGGTCATGTGGCCATAGGCATGACTGCATGGAGCGCTGTTACCTTCCCACCGGAGCAGTACCTATTGATCTACTCACACTCTGGGGGTTGGTGCTCATCTCCATTTCTAAGCCGAAGAGCCGGCGTTGTCCATAAACACCTCCTAGGTCATGTGGCCACTGGCATGACTGCATGCAGCGCCATTACCTTCCCACCGGAGCAGTACCTATTGATCTACTCACACTCTGGGGGTTGGTGCTTATCTCCATTTCTAAGCCAAAGAGCCAGTGTTGTCCATAGACACCTCCAAAGTCATGTGGCCACTGGCATGACTGCATGGAGCACCCTTACCTTCCCACCGGAGCAGTACCTATTGATCTACTCACACTCTGGGGGTTGGTGCTTATCTCCATTTCTAAGCCGAAGAGCCGGCATTGTCCATAGACACCTCCTAGGTCATGTGGCCACTGGCATGACTGCATGCAGCGCCATTAACTTCCCACCGGAGCAGTACCTATTGATCTACTCACACTCTGGGGGTTGGTGCTTATCTCCATTTCTAAGCCGAAGAGCCAACGTTGTCCATAGACACCTCCTAGGTCATGTGGCCATAGGCATGACTGCATGAAGCGCCGTTACCTTCCCACCGGAGCAGTACCTATTGATCTACTCACACTCTGGGGGTTGGTGCTTATCTCTATTTCTAGGCCGAAGAGCTGGCATTGTCCGTAGACACCTCCAAGGTCATGTGGCCGGCATGACTGTATGGAGAGCTGTTACCTTCCCGCTGGAGTGGTACCTATTGATCTACTCACATTTGCATGTTTTCGAACTGCTAGGTCATCAGAAGGTGAAGCTAACAGCAGGCGCTCACTCCGCTCCCAGATTCGAACCTGCGGCCTTTCAGTCTGCAAGTTCAGCAGCTCAGCACTTTAACACACTGCACCATCGGGTGCTCTAAAAAATATGGAATGCTTCATGAATTTGCGTGTCGATAATACAAAACAATGCCTGGCCCCTGGTGGCCAATGTGAGTAGATCAATAGGTACCGCTCCGGTGGGTAGGTAACGGCGCTCCATGCAATCATGCCAATGGCCGCATGACCTTGGAGGTGTCTACGGACAATGCCGGCTCTTCAGCTTAGAAATAGAGATGAGCACCAAACTCCAGAGTCGGTCACGATTGGACTTAACATCAGGGGGAACCTTTACCTTTACTTTTAATACAATACAGTGCCGGGCTCCTGGTGGCGCAGTGTGTTAAAGCGTTGAGCTGCTGAACTTGTGGACCAAAAGGTTGCAGGTTCGAATCCGGGGAGTGGAGTGAGTGCCCGCTGTTAGCCCCAGCTTCTGCCAACCTAGCAGTTCGAAAACATGCCAATGTGAGTAGATCAATAGGTACCGCTCCGGCGGGAAGGTAACGGCGCTCCATGCAGTCATGCCAGTGGCCACATGACCTCGGAGGTGTCTACGGACAACGCCGGCTCTTCGGCTTAGAAATAGAGATGAGCACCAACCCCCAGAGTGTGAGTAGATCAATGGGTACTGCTCCGGTGGGAAGGTAACGGCACTCCATGCAGTCATGCCAGTGGCCACATGACTTTGGAGGAGTCTACGGACAACGTCGGCTCTTCAGCTTAGAAATAGAGATGAGCACCAACCCTCAGAGTGTGAGTAGATCAATAGGTACTGCTCTGGTGGGAAGGTAACGGCACTCCATGCAGTCATGCCGGCCACATGACCTTGGAGGTATCTACGGACAATGCCGGCTCTTTGGCTTAGAAATTGAGATAAGCACCAACCCCCAGAGTGTGAGTAGATCAATAGGTACTGCTCCGGTGGGAAGGTAACGGCACTCCATGCAGTCATGCCGGCCACATGACCTTGGAGGTATCTACGGACAATGCCGGCTCTTTGGCTTAGAAATGGAGATAAGCACCAACCCCCAGAGTGTGAGTAGATCAATAGGTACTGCTCCGGTGGGAAGGTAACGGCACTCCATGCAGTCATGCCGGCCACATGACCTAGGAAGTGTTTATGGACAACGCCGGCTCTTCAGCTTAGAAATAGAGATGAGCACCAACCCTCAGAGTTGGACACGACTGGACTTAACATCAGGGGAAACCTTTACCTTAATACAATAAATACAATACAATAATGCCATGCAAATTGTATACTGACCAGCTCCACTCGTGCTTCAGTTATATAAGCAGTATGTTGCAGGTGACTTGGAGGAGAAGGTTTATCTATTTATTTTGCAGCGTCCCTTGGATATTCACAGCCTCCAGCAAAAGTCTGGGCTTTTGGGATCCACCTGCCTGGGGGGCTGAGAGATGGGGCTGGAGATACCTCTATGGCAGGGGGTCTGGCAGGTCATTGGCCCCCTTTGATCTCTCCATTGGAGACGAAGCGGCTGGTGGCCAAAGGGTCACACGAAGGGCCGGCGGCCTTATCTCTTCTGCTGCCTCCCTTGCGTTGGTTCAGCAAAAGGACAAAAAGAGGGTGGGCAGGAGGCATTGTGCACCTGAAGAAAGTGGCATTTCAGGGCAGGAAGGGTTAAGGGTTCCATTCCCTGTCTGGTCATGAGGTGACACTCTCTCAGCCACAGAGGAAGGCAAGGGCATGTTGCCTGTCCGTTTATGGCAACTCCACGTATTTTGTGGAGTTTCCTTAGGCAAGGAATAG
Source organism: Anolis carolinensis (assembly GCF_035594765.1). Lineage (NCBI taxonomy): Eukaryota > Metazoa > Chordata > Lepidosauria > Squamata > Anolidae > Anolis > Anolis carolinensis. The sequence continues at coordinate 22,409,552 of NW_026943821.1, read as the reverse complement.
GCATCGATGGTTTGGTCAATCCCTTCCTCTGAAATAGAGGCTCCAGCACTCGGCATTCATTGACCATCTCCCACCCAAGTACAAACCAGGGCTGACCCTGCTTAGCTTCCAAGACTAGACCCAAGCACCTGATGGTCTCCCATCCAAATACCAATCAGGATGGACCCTGCTTAGCTTCTGAGACTAAATGTGACTCAAAACCTTGACTGTATCCCATCCAAGTACAAACCAGCACTGACCCTGCTTAGCTTCCAAGACTAGACCCAAACACCTGATGGTCTCCCATCCGAATACCAACCAGGATGGACCCTGCTTAGCTTCTGAGACTAACTGGGACCCAAAATCTTGACTGTCTCCCATCCAAGTGCAAACCAGTGCTGACCCTGCTTAGCTTCCAAGATTAGACCCAAGCACATTAGTCTCCCATCCACATACGAACCAGGATGGACCCTGCTTAGCTTCTGAGACTAAATGGGACCCCAAATCTTGATTGTCTCCCATCCAAGTACAAACCAGCACTGACCCTGCTTAGCTTCCAAGACTAGACCCAAGAACATGATGGTCTCCCATCCAAATAACCAGGATGAACCCTGCTTAGCTTCCAAGACTATACCCAAGCACCTGATAGTCTCCCACCTGATAGTCTCCCATCCACATACAAACCAGGATGGACCCTGCTTAGCTTCTGAGACTAATGTGACTCAAAATCTTGACTGTATCCCATCCAAGTACAAACCAGCACTGACCCTGCTTAGCTTCCAAGACTAGACCCATGAACCCGATGGTCTCCCATCCAAATAACAACCAGGATGGACCTTGCTTAGCTTCTGAGACTAAATGGGATCCGAGATCTTGACTGTCTCCCATTCAAATGCTAACCAGGGCTGACTCTGCTTAGCTTCCAAGGTTAGACAAGATTCCTTGAATGTCTCCCATTCAAGTACAAACTAGCACTGACCCTGCTTAGCTTCCAAGACTAGACCCAAGAACCTGATGGTCTCCCATCCACATACAAACCGGGATGGACCCTGCTTAGCTTCTGAGACTAAATGGAACCCAAAATCTTTATCGTCCCCCATCCAAGTACAAACCAGTGCTGACCCTGCTTAGCTTCCAAGACTAGACCCAAGAACCTGATGGTCTCCCATCCACATACGAACCAGGATGGATCCTGCTTAGCTTCTGAGACTGAATGGAACCCAAAATCTTTATCGTCTCCCATCCAAATACCAACCAGGATAGACCCTGAGTAGCTTCTGAGACTAAATAGGATCCAAGATCCTGACTGTCTTCTATCCAAGTAAAAACCAGTGCTGACCCTGCTTAGCTTCCAAGACTAGACCCAAGAACCTGGTGGTCTCCCATCCACATACGAACCAGGATGGACCCTGCTTAGCTTCTGAGACTAACTGGGACCCAAAATCTTGACTGTCTCCCATCCAAGTGCAAACCAGCACTGACCCTGCTTAGCTTCCAAGACTAGACCCAAGAACCCGATGGTCTCCCATCCAAATAACAACCAGAATGAACCCTGCTTAGCTCTGAACAATAAACAGGCTGTGAAGCAACCGGCGGCAACAGGGAGTCAAGAACGCACCGATTAATTTCCATACGTGATCATGCAAATGAACGATTGCCAAATAACGATCCTTCTAGCAATCTCGTTAAGTGCCGCAAGAGTAGAAACAATCCCTTCATGCAAAACATTAGACCATCTAATACAACCGTGGAGATGGTTTATATAACTAGCAGGAAATCTAGCGTATAAATTAGCAAGAGAAGAAACCGAACGGGAGGAACTTGAAGAAACTGGGAAGCCCATTGTTATACTCTTATTTTTTTTTTTTAGGAATGCTGAATTTATGTCCATCTGATCTACACTGTAGAATGAACACAGTTTTTCCCCACTCTAACAGCCATGGTTCAATATATATGTTACATTTATTATTTTTCTCTATTATTATTGGTATTATTACATTTATTATTTTTCTGTATTATTGTTGTTACTATTACATTTATTTTACTCTATTTTTATTATTATTATAGTAGAGTCTCACTTATCCAACATAAACGGGCTGGCAGAACGTTGGATAAGTGAATATGTTGGATAATAAGGAGGGATTAAGGAAAAGCCTATTAAACATCAAATTAGTTTATGATTTTACAAATTAAGCACCAAAACATCATGTTATACAACAAATTTGACAGAAAAAGTAGTTCAATAAGCAGTAATGCTATGTAGTAATTACTGTATTTACGAATTTAGCACCAAAATATCACAATGTATTGAAAACATTGACTACAAAAATGCATTGGATAATCCAGAATGTTGGATACGCGAGTGTTGGATAAGTGAGACTCTACTGTATTAATACATTTATTATTTCACTCTGATATTATTATTATTATTATTATTATTATTATTATTATTATTATTGCATTCATTTTTTTCTCTATTTATTATTACATGTATTATTTTCCTGTAATAATACAGTAGAGTCTCACTTATCCAAGCCTCGCTTATCCAAGCTTCTGGATTATCCAAGGCATTTTTGTAGTCAATGGTTTCAATATATCATGATATTTTCGTAAATACAGTAATTACAACATAACATTACTGCATATTGAACTACTTTTTCTGTCAAATTTGTTGTGGTGCTTAATTTGTAAAATCATAACCTAATTTGATGTTTAATAGGCTTTTCCTTAATCCCTCCTTATTATCCAAGATATTCGCTTATCCAAGCTTCTGCCGGCCCGTTTAGCTTGGATAAGTGAGACTCTACTGTATTACATTTATTTTACTCTATTATTATTATTATTATTATTATTATTATTATTATTATTATTATTATTATTATTATTATTATTGTTATTTTATTATGACACAGCAAACAAGATAGATATGCTGGATTTCATTTCACAAAACCACAAGTCGAACACTTCCCAAGTGTCTAGGACTGTGTGATGTATTTTCGGATGATGTGCGCAGATCCCAGCAGGGTGGCCTTTTGCAGTTGGCAGATCGTAATTTATTATTAATACATTTATTATTGCACTCTGATCTTATTATTATTACTATTACATTTATTTTACTCTATTTTTATTATTAATAATAAATTTATTATTTCACTCTGATCTTATTATTATTATTGCATTTATTATTTTACTCTATTTATTATTACATGTATTATTTTCCTGTATTTATTATTATTATTATAACATGTATTATTTTACTCTATTATTATTAAAAGGATACATAAGCATATTTACATTGAAGAAGATGAGAATAATGATTTGATCAGAGTTGGACAGTCTTATCTTAAATTTGAGCTTTATGTAAATATTCAAAAACATTTAACCTACTGATGCCTCAATTAATGTCATTTTATTGGTATCTATTTTTATTTCTGAAATTTACCACCCTCGGCTTATACTGGAGTCAATGTTTTCCTGCGCTTTTTGTGGTAAAATTAGGTGCCTCGGCCTATATTCGGGTCGGCTTATACTCGAATATATACGGTAATTTTATTGGTATCTCAGCTTATACTTGAGTCAATGTTTTCCCAGTTTTTTCGTGGTAAAATTAGGTGCCTCGGCTTATATTCGGGTCAGCTTATACTCAAGTATATACAGTAATTAGTTATTTACATTCTGCAAGGGCAAGATGGAGAAATTGTTTGGCACATTGGAGACCGGGAAGTGGTCCAGAAAAGATAGGAATCATTTTGGAGTTCTGTGGTCAATGCCTCTAACCATTTTAGGACCACTCTTTCCTTGGAGAAAAACATTGCGATGGAATCCATTCCCAATAGTCAGCCTTTTTGACAAAGACGTCTGGTGTTTTCCCAATTGGGCTTTGAATAATCCATCCAGGAAGAGGTTCCTTTATTTGCACAAAGCCAGACTGATTCATTTGCATGGGCATCATTTGGTGGCATGGCATTCAACTCCCGATAAAGCATTAGGCAGCTGGGGAGGAATGTGGTGGGTTGTCCTCTATCTAGGAACAATTCATGATGCATCACGAGGGAGAGATATTTAGCATCCACCACTGTACAGACTGACCTATTTTCAGGGTTCAAGCAGGCTTGCCTTCCTATATTTCACAAGATAAAACTAGAACGCGGTTGTCCATAAGGAAAACACACCACAGTTTTCTGTTGCCTGAACCTACTGGATCCCATAGCCTGTGCCAAACTGTGTTAATTCTTTCGTGTGGATGCACCCTAAGTTCATGAAACATATGCCCTGGCAGAATATGTAAAGCAAAGTGAAGAACCTGCTTTGATTGAAGTCAAAAATCAGAAACTCCTCAAAGCACAGCAGACAAAAAACCAGTACAAGAAAACCGCACTACAAACTAGAGCTGACAGCTGGCACAACAAAACAATACGATTGAGATCCACATGTGTGGGGCTGATAGGGGTAAACTGTAGGGGTGACAATGACATATGATGTACACACCCAGTTTTATTATATTTATTTATTGTATGGTTACAAGTGTTTTATTTAATATTTATATAGAATGTAACCAGGTCTTTTCGAGCCTGGTTGTTTGGCTTCTACAAACTAGAGCTGACAGCTGGCACAACAAAACATTGCATGGAAAGTTCCTTGACAGAATTGAAGGAAAAGCAGATAAGGAGAAGACCTGGTTATGGCTCATGAATGGGACCCTGAAGAAGGAGACAGAAGGCCTGATCCTTGCAGCCCAGGAGCAAGCCATCAGGATAAATGCAATTAAGGCCAAGATAAAAAAAAATCAGCTGATGACCCAAAATGCAGACTGTGCAAGGAAACCGACGAAACCATTGATCATCTCCTCAGCTGCTGTAAGAAAATCGCACAGACAGACTACAAACAGAGGCACAACTATGTGGCCCAAATGATTCATTGGAACTTATGCCTCAAGTACCACCTCCCAGCAGTCAAGAACTGGTGGGATCACAAACCTGCAAAAGTATTGGAAAATGAGCACACAAAGATACTGTGGGATTTCTGAATTCAGACTGACAAAGTTCTGGAACACAACACACCAGACATCACAGTTGTGGAAAAGAAAAAGGTTTGGATCATTGATGTTGCCATCCCAGGTGACAGTCGCATTGACGAAAAATAACAGGAAAAACTCAGGATCTCAAGATCGAACTTCAAAGACTCTGGCAGAAACCAGTGCAGGTGGTCCCGGTGGTGATCGGCACATTGGGTGCCGTGCCAAAAGATCTCAGCCGGCATTTGGAAACAATAGACATTGACAAAATAACAATCTGCCAACTGCAAAAGGCCACCCTACTGGGATCTGCACGTATCATCCGGAAATACATCACACAATCCTAAACACTTGGGAAGTGTTCGACTTAAGATTTTGTGAAACGAAATCGAGCATATCTATCTTGTTTGCTGTGTCATACAATATAATAATAATAATAATTTTATTTTTGTATGCTGCCTCCATCTCCCCAACAGGGACTCAGAGCGGCTCACACGGGGGCAAGCCCAATACAATCATATAATATCATAAAATCAACAGTTAAGACATCAAAGAATGCATTAAAAAAACAAATTAACAAGTCATGATTTAAAATAGACATAGTTAAAATATTAAACAATCATCCAAGGCATTAAAAGGTCCAATATAGGACAATATAGGAACTCAGAAAGTATTCCAAAATTGGAGGGCCACTACTGAGTAGGCATTGTTATTGGTCATCATCTGCCTAAATGTATGTATACCTACATATTTCCAAATTTTGCAAGTAAAAACCAGGATGCTTGCAGCTCAGAAAGAGACCAATATTCAGTCAAGTTGGCGACATTGCCAGTAAGGAAAGCCTGTCAGGTTATGAAAGGTCAGTTTGCTTTTGCCAGAATCTACTGGGAAGAACACAATTCCACCATCTCCTTTCTCCCCCTCTTTTCACTTTTGAGATATCTGAGTACAAACTGAATTTTGCATTTGGGAACCAGTTTGCAGAAGGCTGAAGGCTAAGGCAGAGGAGAACAGAGAAACCGGGACATTTTAAAAAAAGTTGAAAAGTGGGATGACAGAGGATTGATCATGAATATCACTGACAATCAGGACTGTTGATGGATAGGAAACTGGAGTCCTATGAATCCCATTTTGGGAGAAAAATCCAATCTATATATATAAAGGAGTAATTCTGTCCGTTCCTCCCGCTAAACAACAAAAGTACAAGCCCCAGAACCTAGAAATTTGGCAACACAACCCACCATCCTTGCCCCTAGGTTCCGACAACAAAAAGAAAAGAAAAATAAAGTCCTAATTAGAGGGAGAGAAATAATTGTTTTTATCTAATTGCTGCCAGTTAGAAGGCTAAGCTCCGCCCACTTGATCTCCTAGCAACCCACTCAACCCTGTGTTAATAAAAGAATAAAAAATAAAATAAATACAAATAATACAATAAAAATAATAAAAAACACTAAAAAATTAATACAATAAAATACTATAATAACAAAATAACTAAAAATAATACAACAAAATAATAAAATATAACAAATAAAAAAGATAAGTTAAAATAAAATTAATTAAAAATACAAATAACATCAAATAAAAATTCCACAACAATTTTTAACCAATACCACCACCACTTTGCCACAGCAACGCGTGGCCGGGCACATCTAGTAAATATATATTTTGCTTTAACCCTCTAGTTTGTCGTCTTTATAGGGAGAGAGCACGGCTTGTGAGTCACATGTGGTGAAAGTTTTGGAAACTGCAAACAACCAAGTAGAGTTTGGGCTGAAATGTGGACTACAACTCCCAGCATGTTATGGATATTATGATCCAAACAGGAACTTTTGCCTAGCTCTGGCTTTGGGATCTGGGGGACAATATAGTTACTGCTGGGCTGTATGAGATAAATTTCGTACATTTTACAGTGGTGCCAAAGTGCATTGACTCTACAATGGAGATGGATTCGCCTTCAGAGATGTTGTGACAATATGGCAGCATTCTGTTGTCATTCCCTAGTTGTGGAATATTATCCTCAGCCTCTATTCTGCTTGATTTGAATACACACGCTTGAAAAAAGCAAACTGAGCAAAGAAATCTTTGTACAAATCAGAAGGGAGACAAGCCCGTGGATGTCCTTGTTGGGCAACTCCGGTGCACATCTGGATGCACATTTGAATGAATATCTGATTTATGTTTGCATCGATGCTGAGATATAGATGGAAGGAAAAGTGTGGAAATAAAGGGGCAGGTTTCACGCCTTCCATGTGAGCTCCTACTGTGCATCTACACCAGGGGTCCCCAAACTAAGGCCCGGGGGCCGGATGCGGCCCATCGAAGCCATTTATCCGGCCCCCACGGCAACCATTATTATTATTATTATCAACACAACGACGTTGTATGGCACAGCAAACAAGATAGATATGCTGGATTTCGTTTCGCAAAACCACAAGTCGAACACTTCCCAAGTGTCTAGGACTGTGTGGTGTATTTCCGGATGATGAGCGCAGATCCCAGCAGGGTGGCCTTTTGCAGTTGGCAGATCGTAATTTTGTCAATGTCTATTGTTTCCAAATGCCGGCTGAGATCTTTTGGCACGGCACCCAGTGTGCCCATCACCACCGGGACCACATGTACTGGTTTCTGCCAGAGTCTTTGAAGTTCAATCTTGAGGTCCTGATAGTGGCTGAGTTTTTCCTGTTGTTTTTCATCTATGCGACTGTCACCTGGGATGGCAACATCAATGATCCAAACCTTGTTCTTTTCCACAACTGTGATGTCTGGTGTGTTGTGTTCCAGAACTTTATTATTATTATTATTATTATTATTATTATTATTATTATTATTATTATTATTATTATCATTGAGGCTGGGTGGCCATCTCTCAGGGGTGCTTTGCTAGTGCTTTCAGTGCACAAAGGCAGGAGGGGATTGGACTTAATGGCCCAAATGGTCTCTTCCAGCCCTCTTTATTATTATTATTATTATTATTATTATTATTATTATTATTATTATTATTATTAACATTGAGGCTGGGTGGCCATCTGTCAGGGGTGGTTTGAATGTGCTTTCGGTGCACAAAGGCAGAAGGGGATTGGATTCGATGGCCCAAAGGGTCTCTTCCAACCCTCTTTTTTATTATTGTTATTATTATTATTATTATTATTATTATTATTATTGTTAACATTGAGGCTGGGAGGCCATCTGTCAGGGGTGCTTTGAATGTGCTTTCGGTGCACAAAGGCAGAAGGGGATTGGATTCGATGGACCAAAGGGTCTCTTCCAACCCTCTTTTTTATCATTGTTATTATTATTATTATTATTATTATTATTATTATTATTGTTAACATTGAGGCTGGGAGGCCATCTGTCAGGGGTGCTTTGAATGTGCTTTCAGTGCACAAAGGCAGAAGGGGATTGGATTCGATGGCCCAAAGGGTCTCTTCCAACCCTCTTTTTTATCATTGTTATTATTATTATTATTATTATTATTATTATTATTGTTAACATTGAGGCTGGGAGGCCATCTGTCAGGGGTGCTTTGAATGTGCTTTCGGTGCACAAAGGCAGAAGGGGATTGGATTCGATGGCCCAAAGGGTCTCTTCCAACCCTCTTTTTTGTTGTTGTTATTATTATTATTATTATTATTATTATTATTATTATTGTTAACATTGAGGCTGGGAGGCCATCTGTCAGGGGTGCTTTGAATGTGCTTTCGGTGCACAAAGGCAGAAGGGGATTGGATTCGATGGCCCAAAGGGTCTCTTCCAACCCTCTTTTTTGTTGTTGTTATTATTATTATTATTATTATTATTATTATTATTATTATTATTAACATTGAGGCTGGGAGGCCATCTGTCAGGGGTGCTTTGCTTGTGCTTTTGGTGCACAAAGGCAAAAGGGGGTCGGGCTAAATGGCCCAAAGGGTCTCTTCCAACCCTCTTTTGTTGTTGTTGTTGTTGTTGTTGTTGTTGTTATTGTTTGGTGGCCAACTATAGTCCGGCCCTCCAACGGTCTGAAGGATCGTGAACTGGCCCCCTGTTTAAAAAGTTTGGGGACCCCTGATCTACACCATCTACTAACTTTGGCTCTCCAGGTGTTTTGGACATCAATTCTCCCAATTGTGTGAGTTGAAGTCCAAAACACTTGGAGGGCCGAAATTTGCTCATGCCTGATCTACACTGTGGAATGAATGCAGCTTGACACCACTTCAATTGCCATGGCTCCATACTATGGGATCATTGGAGTTATTTTTTTTGACAAAGAGGTCTGGTGCCTCACCAAACTACAAATCCCAGGATTCTGTAGCACTGAGCCATGGCGGTTAATGCAATATCAAACTGCATTCATTATACAGTGTAAATATACCTTAGGAGCCAGTGTTTGTAGACAAACCACTGGAACTGACCTTTGCCGTTTAATAATAATAATAATAATAATAATAATAATAATAATAATAATAATAATAAAACTTTATTTATACCCCACCACCATCTCCCCGCGGGGATTTGGGGCCGCTCACATTGTTACAAGAGTAACAACACAAATACATTAGCACAATATACACAGTTTAAAACACAAAAAGGTAATAAAACAAAAGTTAGAACAAAAGTTAATACAACAGTAAGAATACCAAACAACCATCAATACAATTCAGTCAAACTTCATAGGTGGGGGGGACTGCAGCAGCAATATAAAGATAGAATCATTCGATTAAAATACCCAGATAAGAGGGACCTAGTAAAATTCAGAATAGAATTATAATGAAGCTGGTCATCCAATGGCTGTCTCTCCAAAGGCCAACCTAAACATCCAGCTCACAAAGGGCTTCCAGATCAATGGTTTCACTCTGGGTTTTAGTACAAACTAAATACTTTCTGTATATATTTCAGATTTCAATATTAATGTCAAAAATTCATGGTATGATTTTACATAGGATTTGTGCTACATTAATACAGTAAAGACAAATATCACTTAAGTAAAATAAACATTAAATATTAAATAACCAAAAATAAAATAAGGTGTAAACACTAAACTAATCTGAGAATCTGCTATTGCAACACATCCAATGAAGTGGTTTAAAACCAGTATAAAAAAAGATTAGGACTAAGTACATTCCAGTCTACATGGAATACACGAAGCTCATTCCAGAAGCGTCTTTAAGAACTGGTCCAAGAGTCCAGAAGAGCCTTGACTCCCAGTGTGACCATCATCCCACTTTCTTTGCTAGTTATCTTGTACCCAGTATGCTTGATTATGCCACTTGCTGAACACTTTGGAAACAGACTAAATCATGGTGCTGCTTTTCCACTCCAGCTGTTTACAAGATCCCCAGATGTGTGGCTTAGGCAGGGTTTGGCTCCGATCCAGCGAACCGGTTTGATCCTTTTTAATGAAAGAGACAGGACAGCGAAGTCAGAGCAACGGAGGAAGGCGAGATGACACAAAGAGGCAGCAGCGTGTGAGGAAAGAACTCCTCTGCCGGGTGTCCTGCAGGCATCACATGCTTCTGTGGGGTCATTATCATGTGTTTGGGATCGCACTTCATGCTGCCCTGCCTGCCTCTCCTCCTCGGCTGATGCAACATCCGCAATGCAGTTTGTGACAGCCTTTGCAAGAGAAGAGCTGCGGATCAACAAGCATCTGGCTGATCTCAGGGAAGCTGAAGTTCCATCATTCCACCCCACGATCCTTATCAACAACCTGGAAGTTTCGGTGTTTAAGGAGGCCTCCTTTAGCTGTGCCAGTGGGCACACCACCTCTACTCTTTGGGCCTAGTTAGTTCCCTCCCTTCCTGGTTCGGCACAAAATATTCACGGAAAAAGAAAGCTCTCTGGTCCTCGAGGTATTTTCCTCACATGCTTTCAAAGTCACTGCCAACTTGTGGGGACCCAAGGCGAACGTGTCATACGGCTTTCTTGGAAATATTGGTTCAGAGCGGTTTCAATGTGGAATTTGTTGATATGGCCCCAAATCAATGGTAAATTCTACCACTGATTCATATCATTCTGAACTGCCATCTGTTGTGGTAATCTCTGAGCGGTTAGACTCAATTCAACCCTCTCTGGGGGAGATTCCACCAAAATCAGCAGAGTAGCAAAAGCAAAGCTTTCAAATGCAACAGTTACTTACACTGGCGAGCAAGAGAAGCCTTTCGGATGGCAATGGACTGCAGAGTCTCAATAAAAGTTCAAAAAGTATTTATTCAGGTAAAAAGAACTCCATTGTAGATAGAAAGGCTTGGGAGCTGTCTAGTCTACTCTAGACTGGTTTCTAAGGAAAAATAAGAAAGGAAAAACATCTAAATAGTTACATCTTGCCAGGAGAGATGGCAGGACGTGTTGTTAGCTAGAAGAACAAAGGGAGAAGAGTGAACCAAAATGGTTCCAACCTCATGGTCCAGTTTATTGGGGCCATAAAAGACATTTTGACCAATGGGATGTTAGTGTCCCTGGAGAGTCACATTTCTGCTAACTTCAAAGTAAGGGATGTGACGTAAACAGGATAGAGTGAAACACAGTAAAGCCTATCTAGGCATGCTTTGGAAACAGGGAAAGGATTCCCTCAATCTAACTCTATCATCTATCTAACTACATTTGGACTTGAGTAGTCCAGGATGATTCCCAACACCATCAAGTTCGACATGATGAGAGACCTCCAAGGCAGCTTATTGTCCATAGCCCTGTGCAGGTCTGGCCATGTCTTCTCCACTTGAGTCCAACTCTCGCAAATGCCATCTTCCTCTCTTCCCATAGCCTTCTACCCTACGAAGCATTATCTTTTTTTAAAATATATATTTTATTGACGTTTTACCTTATAAGATAGAGTAAATTAACATCAAAAGAGTGAGAACATTTGATTGTATGGAAAGTAGGAAAACTGCGATTAAAAAAGGATCAAAAAGGGAGAGAGAGAGAGAGAGAAAAAAAACCCCAAAAACAAAACTAAAGTGCCCATATTTATATAAAAAATAAAATAAATAAATCTGAACAAATGGTGATATAAAAATGCAAAAGTACTTGGCAAAGAAACATACCAAAAAGCAAGAGCAAAAAAGCATTAGCACTGGCATTAAACACTTCGAGTAAAATTGCTAGGTTAGAAGCAGCTGACATTGGTAATGTTCTAACAAAGAACTGCCAAAAACTGTTAAAGTTAAACTAAATTATCATTGTTGTTCCAGTACAACAGTTGGAAAATATAATGATAATAATAATAATAATAATAATAATAATAATAATAATAATAACTTATGCCTCAAGTACCATCTTCCAGTAGCAAAGAACTGGTGGGATCACAAACCTGCAAAAGTATTGGAAAATGAACATGCAAAGATACTGTGGGACTTCCGAATCCAGACTGACAAAGTTCTGGAACACAACACACCAGACATCACAGTTGTGGAAAAGAAAAAGGTTTGGATCATTGATGTCGCCATCCCAGGGTTCAGTCGCATTGACGAAAAACAACAGGAAAAACTCAGCCGCTATCAGGACTTCAGGATTGAACTTCAAAGACTCTGGCAGAAATCAGTGCAGGTGGTCCCGGTGGTGATGGGCACACTGGGTGCCATGCCAAAAGATCCCAGCCAGCATTTGGAAACAATAGACATTGACAAAATTACGATCTGCCAACTGCAAAAGGCCACCCTGCTGGGATCTGCACGCATCATCCGAAAATACATCACACAGTCCTAGACACTTGGGAAGTGTTTGACTTGTGATTTTGTGATATGAAATCCAGCATATTATCTTGTTTGCTGTGTCATAATAAAATAATGGTAGTAATAGTAAGCATTATAGTCTTTACTAGTGAGTCCTGCCTTCTCCGCAGATGGTCTAGTTATGGACACCTCAGTTTAGTCTCCTTGACTTCATTTGCTCTTGGGCCCATTTATTGCCCTTATTCGCAGTCCAAAGTATCTGCAGAATTCTCCTCCAGCACCACACCTTGAGTGATATCTTCATATCCACCATCATCACTCTCCAGCTTTCACAACCGGACATAGAAATGGGGAAGACTGATCTTCCAAACTTTAGTCTGCAGTGATCTATTTCAGCACTTTGAGATCTTGTCCAGATCCTTCATAGCCATCCTTCCAAGTCCTTGTCTTCTTCTGATTTCTTGACTGCAATCTCCATTCCCAGTAATGATTTCAGCATAAGTCTCAGATCCATTGTAACTGTATAAACATGGTATGAAGTGTGAAACATAGTTGCGGGATGCAATGCAACAAGCAACGGGCTGAATTTGCAGGACTGAAAAGCAAACTGGAATACTTTCGATAATTTGCACAATCTGCAAATGAGATACTTGAATCTGAATAAGTGGAAGATGGCAACCTTAGAGCCAATATGGTGCAATAATTTGAGTGTTGGATAATGACTCTGGAGGCCACGGTTCGATTCTTGCTCAGCCATGGGACCTTGGGCGAGTCACACTTTCTCAGCCTCCGAAACTCCTGTGACAGGTCTGTCTTGGGGCTGTCGTGACTCAGAAATGACTTGAAGGCACACACCAACAACAATACGGCAACCCTACTAACTGGTAACAATAGCTCAATAGACCTAAGACCAGGCTGGGAAACGGTTGATCCAGATTGCTTTGAATGGTTTGACTCTAAATGTGACTTTTGAAGAACACGAGTCATTTCCAGCAAAAGCTCCGAAACTGGACAGAATGTCCAAAACATTGCAACAACCAAACAAATAAGCAAAAACAAAACCAATGTTGCTAAATTTTCCAAGTCCTGTTTTCAAGAGACAATCAAGTTGCTACTACAAAGTGTACAAGGATGGCATACACATATAATTTGTGTCATATATGCGGTATTCCAGACAGTTTTTGGGTGCATCTACACCAGGGGTCCCCAAACTAAGGCCCGGGGGCCGGATGCGGCCCATCGAAGCCATTTATCCGGCCCCCACAGCACAAGGGCACAAGGGGGTTGGGCTAAATGACCCAAGGGGTCTCTTCTTCTCTTACAACCATTATTATTATTATTATTATTATTATTATTATTATTATTATTATTATTATTATTATTATTACCATTGAGGCTGGGTGGACATCTGTCAGGGGCAATACTAATGGCTTTTGGTGCACAAAGGCAGAAGGGGATAGGACTAAATGGCCCAAGGGGTCTCTTCCAACCTTCTTTATTATTATTATTATTATTATTATTATTATTATTATTATTATTAACATTGAGGCTGGGTGGCCATCTGTCAGGGATGCTTTGCTTCTGCTTTCGGTGCACAAAGGCAGAAGGGGATTGGACTCAATGGCCCAAGGGGTCTCTTCCAACCCTTATTATTATTATTATTATTATTATTATTATTATTATTATTATTATTATTATTACAGTAGAGTCTCACTAATCCAAGCCTCGCTTATCCAAGCCTCTGGATAATCCAAGCCATTTTTGTAGTCAATGTTTTCAATATATCGTGATATTTTGGTGCTAAATTTGTAAATACAGTAATTACAACATAATATTACTGCCTATTGAACTACTTTTTCTGTCAAATTTGTTGTATAACATGATGTTTTGGTGCTTAATTTGTAAAATCATAATTTAATTTGATGTTTAATAGGCTTTTCCTTAATCCCTCCTTATTATCCAAGATATTTGCTTATCCAAGCTTCTGCTGGCCCGTTTAGCTTGGATAAGTGAGACTCTACTGTATTAACATTGAGGCTGGGTGGCCATCTGTCATTGATGCTTTGCTTGTGCTTTCGGTGCACAAAGGCAGAAGGGGATTGGACTCAATGGTCCAAAGGGTCTCTTCCAACCCTCTTTTTTATTGTTGTTGTTGTTGTTGTTGTTATTAATTATTATTGCTCGGTGGCCAACTATAGTCCGGCCCTCCAACGGTCCGAAGGATCGTGAACTGGCTCCCTGTTTAAAAAGTTTGGGGACCCCTGATCTACACTGTCGTATTAATGCAGTTCAGTTGCCATGGAATCCTGGGAATTCTAATTTGGCGTGGCACCATCTCTCTTTGGCACAGAAGGCTCAACACCTTGTCAAATACAGCTCCTGTGATTCCATCGCATTGAGCCATGTCTGTTCAAATTGTGCCAAATTGCATTAAATGAAAAACCAGACGGAGAGGTGAAAACAGAATTCTATGCAACTGAGGAATCACTTGGTGGTCTTCCAGCTGTGGAGAGGAACAATGATCCCAGGTGGCGAATTGAGGGGTCCATGGCGATTGCTTTCTTTTGTGACAATAGCAGACTTGTTGAATAGGCCAAACGCACGCAAAACCCATCCTCCAAGACTCTTGTCTTGGGTGTAGCCTTGCCAGTCCATGCTTCTGCCTGTGTTGCTTTATCCTCTCCAAGAGGCCTCCCATAAAAATTGAATGGCCGCATATTAGCCCTAATTTAGGGGCTCACCTTTCCATTCAGCCAGGAACAAAAGCGAACGAAGAAGGTCCAGACAGCAGCGACCACACGCAGCAATGTGCATAAATCTGCAAAACCTTCCCTGACATTTGTGTGCCTCCTTCAGCAAAGTGGAAGATAGTGGAGAGGTTTATTATAGGTTTCCGTTCCTACAATTTCAGTTGAGTAGAATTTTTGTTACTATTATATTACTATCGCCATGAGTTTCACACTCTTTGTAGTGTCAGAAACGGACAGCCATCCGTGATTCAGGTTCGATCCAACTGTTTAGATATGAAGTGTCGCAGCATAAAAAGGCATGTTTCACTTATTGCGACAATAAGGTCCTTTTAAGGCTGAATCTCTCTTATCCAAAATGCTTGGGATGAGAAACGTTTGGGATGCCTGCATTTGCACGTATGTAGATCTGACAAAAAGGCCCGAAACCTATATATAAAATTCATTTATGTTTCATATATGTCTTATGCATGTAGCCTAAAAGTCATTCTATACACAATATTTATAATAATGCGCATGGAACAAAATGTGATTACAGTAGAGTCTCACTTATCCAACCTTCACTTATCCAACGTTCTGGATTATCCAAGGCATTTTTGTAGTCAATGTTTTCAATACATCATGATATTTTGGTGCTAAATTCGTAAATACAGTAGAGTCTCACTTATCCAAGCTAAACGGGCCGGCAAAAGCTTGGATAAGCGAATATCTTGGATAATAAGGAGGGATTAAGGAAAAGCCTATTAAACATCAAATTAGGTTATGATTTTACAAATTAAGCACCAAAACATCATGTTATACAACAAATTTGACAGAAAAAGTAGTTCAATAGGCAGTAATGTTATGTTGTATTTACTGTATTTACGAATTTAGCACCAAAATATCACGATATATTGAAAACATTGACTACAAAAATGGCTTGGATAATCCAGAACCTTGGATAAGCGAGTCTTGGATAAGTGAGACTCTACTGTAGTTTCAAAGTAAGTACCACACAACTAAACAGGAAATAACACTTTCAAACCAGGAACAGATTTTTTTCAAATTTTGTTACTATCTGTGGTTCTGCTTTTTAATGCAAACTCCAGCAACGTCTCCCCGACAGTCATGAGAGCTGTTAATAGGTCTAGGAACATTGGCCCTCTCTGATTCAGCCCCTATGGAAACATGTTGAATTTTCCAAGCTGGAAAAGAAATCTCAGCTCGGAAAAGCAAACATCATGCTCAGACCACATCGGCTCCGATAGCATCGCATGACCTTTGGGACCGATTCTGTGCCCTGGTCAGCTTTGTGCCTGAAGCGGGTGCCCTTATGGCCCGGCCCTTTGGGCAACGAGGGGTCAGAGGAGGAGGAAAAGGGTCAGGCCGGAGAAATCAGAAGGAATGTGTTATGAAGTCTTCGCTGGAATCATACAACTCGCCACTCAGTGTTGCTCTGTTTCCAGGCACAATTCAAAGTACTGCTTTATCTCTATCTCTATCTATCTATCTATCTATCTATCTATCTATCTATCTATCTATCTATCTATCTATCTATCATATATCTATCATATATCTATCATCTAATAAAAGTGAAAATATGTATGTACAGGCAGTTCATGAGTTACAAACATCTGACTTACAAATTTACAAACACCACAGGGGTGTTAACCCATCCCTATGCTATCCAAAGCATGCATGCATGCATGCATGCATGCATAGATAGATAGATAGATAGATAGATAGATAGATAGATAGATAGATAGATAGATAGATGCAGATAGATAGATAGATAGACAGATAGAGATAGAGATACACACACACACACACACACACATACACAGTAGAGTTTCATTTATCCAAGCTAAACAGGCCGGCGGAACCTTGGATAAGCGAATATCTTGGATAATGTAATATTGGGCCCGGGCTGTGGCACAGGTGGGAGAGCAAGCCAGCTGCAATTATCTGCAATGAATCACTCTGACCAGGAGGTCATGAGTTCGAGGCCCGCTCGGAGCCTATGTTTGTCTTGTCTTTGTTCTATGTTAAAAGGCATTGAATGTTTGCCTATATGTGTAATGTGATCCCCCCTGAGTCCCCTTCGGGGTGAGAAGGGCAGAATAGAAATGTTGTAAATAAATAAATAATAAGGAGGGATTAAGGAAAAGCCTATTAAACATCAAATTAGGTTATGATTTTACAAATTAAGCACCAAAACATCATGTTATACAACAAATTTGACAGAAAAGGTAGTTCAATACGCAGTAACGTTATGTTGTAATTACTGTACTGTAGTTGTTTTACTCCAGAAACCTTGTTTTTGTGGCCACCACAAACTATGTTGAGTTGGTTAAGCCTCTATGAGATATTCATTGAAAGATTATCGTAAAATGTGCTGCAGGATGTCCCACAAAAACAAAGTTTTTGGCAGTTTGCCCATGCCCGGTGTAGACACTTGTTTGCAAACCTGATATTTTAAAATGCACGAGAAACAATGCATTCTTTATTGAATTTATACAGTGTTCCTGCACTACTTTGTGGTTTGCTTTTCAAGGACTTGCTGTTTCACATTTTTTTTAATAAACACTAAAATAATGGTATAAATCATAAAATCTATATATATAAAAGGATAAAAAAAAATCGGCCTAGGACAAAACAACAAAACTACACATCCCAGAAACACTAAACTTGGCAACACAACCCCTCATCCATGCCTCTACATTCATACAACAAAAAGAAAAGAAAAATAAAGTCCTAATTAGAGGGAGATAAATAATTGTTTTTATCCAATTGCTGCCAGTTACAAGGCTAAACTCTGCCCACTTGGTCTCCTAGGAACCTACTCAGCCCAGGGGACCAGCCTCTACATAATGAGGATGATGAAGATGATAATAATAATAATAATAATAATAATAATAATAATAGCATAGAATCCAAGAGTTTGGAGAGACCCCTAAGGGCCATCCAGCCCAACCCTTTCTACTATGCAGCAGGACACAATCCAAGCATTCACAACACATGGACAACGTATAAATACTGTACACTACTACACAGGGACATAGACCCCCTCTTCCTTCACCATTTTCACAGTACACAAACAACCAAATGCATACTAAACCTAAATACAACCATACAACAGACATTCAATACCACCACTACCTCAACAAGTTCTCACCAACACCACCAGACAACGCCACAGCAATGTGTGGCCGGGCACAGCTAGTAATATTATAAATCCCTCTTTCTACTTCCTTCCCAAGGAGAAGACTAAGGAAGGAAGGAAGGAGAAGCCGAAGGGAGAGAAAAGGATGCTGAATCAGCTTTGTTTTCGCTTCACAAGGCAGCGGCAGGCAGAGACGCTATTTGCCAGTGCGATTGTAAACAACACAAATATAGCATCCCTACTTGTTCCATTTTCACTTTTCACGGGTAGACCTGGAACTTAACCCCCGTGATAAGCGAGGGAACACTGTACTCTGCTTTTGCACCAGTGCCCAAGGTAACTATCCGGAGCCATAAACATGTTGCTGGTGAGTCAGAAAACATCTGGCCTTATTTTGAAATCATTAATGAGAGGACGAGGAGGTGTGTGCTTTTCCGGCGCGGTGCACCACAGGGCTGTGCCGAACACACCAATTATAAGGCATTGTTTTCTTTCTTTCTCTCTCTCTCTCTGTCTGTCATTCTGTCTTTCCTCTTCTCTATTTTGGCAAGAGCTGCAATTTTGCTCGGGCTGAGTTGACAAGCCCAATTTCCTCTCTGGAAAAGCTGACGCTGAATCCAGCCCCAGTTTGCCAAAACCTTGCTCTCTCAGCACAAAGCAAAAACTCCTGGAGCGCATCTCGGAGGGCACCGAGGTGTGGATTTAATGAAGACATTTTCTCCCTGGGCCTGGAATTGTAATTACATCAATGGGAAAGCCATGCATCCGTCACATACGGACTCATTTGGGGCTGCCAAGGGTGCATCTACGCTGCAACATTAACCCAGTTTGGCCCCTCTTGAACTTGCCCTGGCTCAATGCTACGGGATCGTGGGAGTTGTAGTGTGGTCCTCCTTGGCACAGAAGGCCAACCTCCCCAATCCTTCGCAAACAGGCTTTCGGGGTATTAAGGTGACTTCTTGTTGATGCAAAGCTCCTAATCTAGTGGTAGCTATTCATCCCTTTTTAATTGCTGCGCTTCGGCTGCTGTGTGTTTTAATTGATGTCTTTTAATGCTTTAATTATCGTTCGGCATTGCCTGCGTTTCACTGTTAGCTGCCTTGAGGATTATTTTTAAGTGGGAAAATTTAAGAGCGCCGTGAAGAGATCCCTAGCTTTTCTTCCCACCAAGATTACAGAGACCTTTGGGGAAACTATAGTTCCCAGGGACCTTTGGAAAGCAGTGATCCTTAAATCTTCTTTAAGTTATTTCTCTATCTATCTATCTATCTATCTATAGTGGATGTTTCGTATCCATTAAAGTTTGGTTTTTTTGAAGGCCACTTCACCTAGCAACAGCCACTCCTTCACTTAGCAACAGCCAATGCAGTGGCATCACAGAGGGCCACTTCACCTAGCAACAGCCATTCTTTCACTTAGCAACAGCCAATGGTGGCATCACAGAGGACCACTTCACCTAGCAACAACAACCCCTTCACTTAGCAATAGCCAATGGTGGCATCACAGAAGGCCACTTCACCTAGCAATAACAATCCCTTCATTTAGCAACAGCCAATTCAGTGGCATCACAGAGGGCCACTTCACCTAGCAACAGCCACTCCTTCACTTAGCAACTGCCAATCCAATGGCATCACATAAGGCCACTTCACCTAGCAACAGCAACCCTTTCACTTAGCAACCGCCAATCCAATGGCATCACATAGGGCCACTTCACCTAGCAACAGCAACCCTTTCACTTAGCAACCGCCAATCCAATGGCATCACATAGGGCCACTTCACCTAGCAACAGTCACTCCTTTCCTTAGCAACCACCAATCCCATGGCATCACATAGGGCCACTTCACCTAGCAACAGCCACTCTTTTGCTTAGCAACAGCCAATACAATAGCATCACATAGGGCCACTTCACCTAGCAACAGCCACTCCTTTGCTTAGCAACAGCCAATACAATAGCATCACATAGGGCCACTTCACCTAGCAACAGCCACTCCTTTGCTTAGCAACAGCCAATTCAGTAGCATCACAGAGGGCCACTTCACCTAGCAACAGCCACTCTTTCACTCAGCGACCACAACATTAGAACTTGGGTACTCAAGTCCCATTGTATCCAGCAATAATAAGGTATCCTTCTAACAAAATGGCAAAATGTTTTGCTTCCTGCATTTTTTAAAAAACCTTTTAAGTCATGGATGGTTGTGACTATAGGTGGAGAGCCCACGACTGACTGTATATCCGCTGTTAAAAGGGCAAGGAAGGTAATAAGGCGCTTCGGTTTCCGAAAGAAAGGAAACTCCTCAGGAATGTGGAACTGGTCGAGTTGAAGAAGGTCAAAGAAAACACTTTGGAAAGAAGCCGCGGGAAAGGGAACTGTTCCCATGCGCCTTTTAAAAGAAAAATTAATGGAACAATTAACCTGGTGTTGAAGGACGGACCTCGGAGCGGGACGATGGAGCAAACTAAGCGAACTCCCAGCAAAGGTGTGTCCGGCCTCCCTGAGCAAAAGTGGCTTCGGATGTAAATTATAAGATCTGGGGATCTCTATTGTAGATCAACCGCTCCTATAATCCGCAAGGCTTGCGAAGGAGGAAGGCAGCATCCATTCTCAGCAATGGTAACCCCTGTTTCTTACCATTTAGTCATCCCATAATATATAGCACCAGTTTGGCTTATTATGCCGAGTATGAGCGGGAATGTCTCGGCTTTGCATTTATTTAATATTTTTTCTCCTGGAAAATCCGTTCCAGCTCTTCAAATGAAGCCGAGGAGCTTCCAATATCCAACTGTAAAGCGCTTAGTTGAAAGTCTTGGGTCTGGCATACTTTTGACATAACATTGTTTTACATTCCAAATTCAAGTGCAGTCAGTTCTTCACGTTTGAAGATTTCATGATGGATCTGTTGTCCTCTCTAGGAATCTCTACGTCCTCCAGCACGAACTTATGGTCAATGTATGCTGGATGTTGACCATGGAGTCATCCTGGAGGATCTAGAGATTCCTAGAGAAGGTTAAAAAAATACAAATAGTATTTTTATTGGTAGTTTTGTACTTTTGTGGAGGTCCTGAACCCCTAACTCCTACAAAGATTCAATGAACTGACTGGGGTTTAGCAACTTGGATCCCATTGGGTCTACTTTATGATGCAGATCGAGAAGGATTATATGGCAGTGTAGATTCATATAGTGCAGTTCAATCAGCATGATATGAGTCTACACCAAGCATGGACCCGCCCTGGGAGAAAACTAGGAGTGGATCCATTGGATAGCCCTGGGAGAAAACCAGGAGTGGATCCATTGGATAGGCCTGGGAGAAAACCAGGAATTGATCCATTGGATAGCCCTGGGAGAAAACCAAGAGTGGATCCATTGGATAGCCCTGGGAGAAAACCAGGAGTGGATCCATTGGATAGCCCTGGGAGAAAACCAGGAGTGGATCCATTGGATAGCCCTGGGAGAAAATTAGGAATGGATCCATTGGATAGCTCTGGGAGAAAACCATGAGTGGAGCTATTGGATAACCCTGGGAGAAAACCAGGAATGGATCCATTGGATAACCCTGGGAGAAAACCAGGAATGGATCCATTGGATAGCTCTGGGAGAAAACCAGGAGTGGATCCATTGGATAACCCTGGGAGAAAACCAGGAATGGATCCATTGGATAACCCTGGGAGAAAACCAGGAATGGATCCATTGGATAACCCTGGGAGAAAACCAGGAATGGATCCATTGGATAGCTCTGGGAGAAAACCAGGAATAGATCCATTGGATAACCCTGGGAGAAAACCAGGAATGGATCCATTGGATAGCTCTGGGAGAAAACCAGGAATGGATCCATTGGATAGCCCTGGGAGAAAACCAGGAATGGATCCATTGGATAGCTCTGGGAGAAAACCAGGAGTGGATCCATTGGATAGCTCTGGAAGAAAACCAGGAGTGGATCCATTGGATAGCTCTGGAAGAAAACCAGGAGTGGATCCATTGGATAGCTCTGGAAGAAAACCAGGAGTGGAACCATTGGATAGCTCTGGGAGAAAACCAGGAGTGGATCCATTGCCCCAATGACATGGAAGCTCCAAATTGCATCTCGAAACGCAAGAGATTTGCATCAACTCAGGAGCGGGAGCAAACTTTCCATTGCCACTGATGGATGCCCGGATGCCCAGGAGTTGCCCCTCAAGCGATGGCAATATATGGTTCTGCCAAGTCGTGGCCCCGCTGATTCCGACCGGCCCTGAGGGCGAGACAGAGGTCATTGCTCCGTCCCTTGCGGTGCCATTCCGACCGCCCTTTCCTCATAGCCAACCCGACTTTTGCAATTTGAACCCAACGGCCCCCGTGGCCTTCCCTCCATAGTTCTGGTCAACAACCTTTCTGCTCTACAGATATCTCAAATTGCACACTATTTTCTCTTTCTCCGTGCCACGGATGCCCTTCAGCATTTCCTCGTGCGTCGCGCAACCCAAACCATGCCTACATTCATCTATTTGGTTTGGTTCGGTTCAAAACAGCCTTGCGTTCACCTTTGGACAGTTCGCGGCACGAAGCTTATGAAACGACTCACATATTACATGAATTTCGTTCCATTGAAAGCACGTGTTCTTCTGGTGTAAACAAAATCGCATTATATTTTTTTAAAATTGTTTTCATCTTCAAACGGGTGAAAGTGGAACTTTTTGCACATTTGAAATACTTCATTTGGGCGAATTGCATTTTCAGACCTCTCTTCAGCTCCCCATCTGCAGTGAAATATATTCTGGAGCATCAGTGTTGCCCATGCCTTAAAATACAAAATCTAACTGTAATAAAGATAGCAGTTTGGATGGGAGATAATAATAATAATAATAATAATAATAATAATAATAATAATAATAATAATAATAAGTAATTAGTAATTATTAGTAATAAGGAAACCGAAGAAACCATTGATCATATCCTCAGCTGCTGTAAGAAAATCGCACAGACAGACTACAAACAGAGGCACAACTATATGGCCCAAATGATTCATTGGAACTTATGCCTCAAGTACCTCCTTCCAGCTGGTGGGATCACAAACCTGCAAAAGTATTGGAAAATGAGCACACAAAGATACTGTGGGACTTCCGAATCCAGACTGACAAAGTTCTGGAACACAACACACCAGACATCACAGTTGTGGAAAAGAAAAAGGTTTGGATCATTGATGTCGCCATCCCAGGTGACAGTCGCATTGACGAAAAACAACAGGAAAAACTCAGCTGCTATCAGGACCTCAAGACTGAACTTCAAAGATTCTGGCAGAAACCAGAGCAGTGGTCCCGGTGGTGATGGGCACACTGGGTGCCGTGCCAAAAGATCTCAGCCGGCATTTGGAAACAATAGACATTGACAAAATTACGATCTGCCAACTGCAAAAGGCCACCCTGCTGGGATCTGCGCTCATCATCCGGAAATACACCACACAGTCCTAGACACTTGGGAAGTGTTCGACTTGTGATTTTGTGATATGAAATCCAGCATGTCTATCTTGTTTGCTGTGTCATAATAAAATAATAAACTTTATAATACTATATAATACTAATACTAATAATACAATATACAGTAGAGTCTCAACACTCGCTTATCCAACGTTCTGGATTATCCAACGCATTTTTGTAGTCAATGTTTTCAATACATCATGATATTTTGGTGCTAAATTCGTAAATACAGTAATTACTACATAGCATTACTGCGTATTGAACTACTTTTTCTGTCAAATTTGTTGTATAACATGATGTTTTGGTGCTTAATTTGTAAAATCATAACCTAATTTGATGTTTAATAGGCTTTTCCTTAGTCTCTCCTTATTATCCAACATATTCGCTTAGCCAACGTTCTGCCGGCCCGTTTATGTGGATAAGCGAGACTCTACTGCATTTATTATGCAATGCTTTTGACACGAAATAAAAATTTTAATATATCAACAGTTGTCAAAGGTGGTTCCTCCCACCAAAGTGGGCCATTGCATCGGAGGCTTATTGTTGTTCTTCTCTTCTCTTTGCTGACAAGCAGAGACCAGAATGCAAAGCAATGCTTTGAATTTCTCCCCCAAAAGGCACAGAAATTCGAGAACGGTTTCTGCATTCTCTGGGCAGGTGCCTCAAGCGCCTCCTGTATCTTCTGGACATCTTTCTCCATCTTCGGCCGTTCCCAGGAGCATGGAGTAAGAGGGGCAATAAACAGCAACCCGTATTTATGGCTAACCACATCCTTGTGGCTGCACTGGGATGAAGACCCATTGCCTTTATGGCCCCGGGCCCCGGCGATCAAAAGGTCCTCTTTAGTCTCCGCTACCCATTCCTTTCTTCATGGAAACCCGGGTTGCCAACATCACAAACATCCAAGGCAAGAGATGAAAGAGGAGATAGATTGATATATCTTATATGTATATCTATATATATAAAAGAGTGATGGCATCACGGCAGCGGACAAAACAACAAAAGTAAACACCCCACAACCTCGAAAATTGACATCACAATCCCTCATCCATGCCTCTAGGTTGATACAACAAAAAGAAAAGAAAAATGAAGTCCTAATTAGAGGGAGAAGAATAATTGTTTTTATCCAATTGCTGCCTGTTAGAAGGCTAAGCTCCGCTCACTTGGTCTCCTAGCAACCCACTCAGCCCAGGGGACCCTTTACCTTAACTACCACCAATTCCTCAATACTTTATTTCCCATACCACCATACTTCGCCACAGCAACGCGTGGCTGGGCACAGCTAGTGTATATGTATATGTGTGTGTATATATATATGTGTGTGTGTGTGTTTGTATACATACGCACACACATATACATACATGCATACATATGTATACATGCATGTATACATACGCACACACATATACATCAATATGTATATGTGTATGTGTGTACACACACACATATACATACATACATACATACATACATACATATCAGCTTAGATATTTGGTGATGCCCAGGTTGGATCTTTTGTAACTACAGTAGAGTCTCACTTATCCAACACTTGCTTATCCAACATTCTGGATTATCCAATGCATTTTTGTGGTCAATGTTTTCAATATATCATGATATTTTGGTGCTAAATTCGTAAATACAGTAATTACTACATAGCATTACTGCGTATTGAACTACTTTTTCTGTCAAATGTGTTGTATAACATGATGTTTTGGTGCTTAATTTGTAAAATCATAACCGAATTTGATGTTTAATAGGCTTTTCCTTAATCTCTCCTTATTATCCAACATATTCGCTTATCCAACGTTCTGCCAGCCCGTTTACGTTGGATAGGTGATACTGTACTGTATCAATATTAAAAATAGTCATTGTTCAATTTGGATTTTATGAATGCTCCCATATTAGAAAATGCATCAGAATGTGGGTGAACTACAACTCCCATTGTCATCTGTCATTGTCCCTAAACCGAACCAGTAGTTAAAGTTAGTTATGATGCACTCCTTTTAAGCTATTTTGTTACGTCTACACTTGTAGAATTAATGCAGTTTGATACTTTAACTGCTATGTCTCAATGTTGTGGAATGCTAGGAATTCCACTCTTTGGTGGAGAAGACTAAAGTTACTGTTTTCAATACATTGCAATGTTTTGGTGCTAAATTCGTAAATACAGTAATCGCTACATAACGTTACCATGTATTGAACTGCTTTTTCTGTCAATTTGTTGTAAAAACATGATGTTTTGCTGCTTAGTTTGTAAAATCATAACTTAATTTGACATTTAATAGGCTTTTCCAGGGGCCTCTGGTGGCGCAATGCGTTAAAGCGCTGAGCTGCTGAACTTGAAGACCAAAAGGTTGCAGGTTCGATTCCGGGGAGCTGAATGAATGCCCGCTGTTAGCTCCAGCTTCTGCCAACCTAGCAGTTCGAAAACATGCCAATGTGAGTAGATCAATAGGTACCGCTCCGGCAGGAAGGTAACGGCGCTCCATGCAGTCATGCCAGTGACCACATGACCTTGGAGGTGTCTACGGACAACGCCGGCTCTTCGGCTTAGAAATGGAGATGAGCACCAACCCCCAGAGTCAGACATGACTGGACTTAATGTTAGGGGAAAACCTTTGCCTTTACCTACCTACTAAAGGCCTTGTAAAACTACAGCTCCCATGATTCCATGGCAGTTAAAGCAATGTAAAACTATATCAATCCTACAATGTAGATGCACCCTTCGTTACTCAGTGGCCATCTGCATGAGAAATGCCATTTATCCATAGTGCTATTGACATGACATATTTCAGCAAACTCCCCTCAGCTCTTTCCTTTAAACCTGTGTAGCCTTCAAATGCCTAATTTCTACATGGTGGAATTGACTCTCCCGGGCTCCGTCAGTCTTATTAGTCTCTGTTTGACGTGACACAACATTTAGGTAGTTTTGAGAAGAAAGGCGGAAAGGACCCCACCCTGGACGGCGAGTGGAGACCTGCCCAGTTTTGGGAGGAAGTTCACCTGTTCTTGGTTGCAGCAGGTTGCATGACAGCCAGTATTTTTGGGATAAACCACCCGCTCAGAGCTTTCACTGGGACTCTTCTTCCTTCCTTTGCCTCGCATTGTTCTTAGTTCCAATATTTTTCAGGAAATACTTCTTAACACTCCTTCCTTCTCATTACCTTTGCAATGGGTTGTGAATAAATAGAAGACGCTGGGCATGTTAACCCCATATCGTAGATCCAGGTGGCCAAATACAATTATATCGTGCAATTAAGAAAAGGTAGTTGGAAGAGACCACAAGGATCATGTAGTCCAACCCCATTCTGCCATGCAGTAGTACACAATTTAGCGATACCCTAAATGTGTCCGTGAGTGTGTATATGCTCTCGCAAAAAAACTTTGTTTTCCATAGGTGTGCCAGCTTAGGTGATGTTTCATTCTGAAAGACAACCATACCATCATTTATAGATAGATAGATAGATAGATAGATAGATAGATAGATAGATAGATAGATGATCTGATTTGGTGGTGTCGGCAGGTTTTTGAGTAATTACATTGGACTACTGCCGATTTCTGGACCTGAATATATTGCACAAGATTTCCCTAGCCTAAAATGATACATTTTAATATATTGGTTTTATGGTTCCCGTACCCTTGATCTGGTCATGTAAGTGTGATTTATTGTTATAATTGTATTATTTTACTTTGTTTAATAATGCATATTATGTTGTTATATAATGTTTGTGTTTGCTTTTATGACTGTAAACCACCCTGAGTCCCATCCGGGAGATAGGGCGGTATATAAATAAATTATTATTATTATTATTATTATTATTATTATTATTATTATTATTATTATTATTATAGATAGAGATAGGGATAGATAGGGATAGATAGATAGATAGATAGATAGAGGTTTCCCCTTGACATTAAGTCTGGTTTAGTCCTACTGTGGGCGTTGGTGCTCATCTCCATTTCTAAGCTGAAGAGCCAGTGTTGTCTGTAGACACCTCCCAGATCACGTGGCCAGCATGACTGCATGGAATGCTGTTACCTTCCCGCCAATGCGGTCCCTATTGATCTACTTACATTTGCATGTTTTCGAACTGCTAGGTTGGTAGAAGTTGGAGCTAACAGTGGAAGCTCACCTGTCCCATGAATTCAAACTGCTGACCTTAAACACATTTAACCTACTGATGCCTCGATTAATGTAATTTTATTGATATATATTTTTATTTCTGAAATTTACCACCCTCGGCTTATACTGGAGTCAATGTTTTCCCAGTTTTTTTGTGGTAAAATTAGGTGCCTCGGCTTATATTCGGGTCGGCTTATACTCGAGTATATACAGTAGTTTTATATTGCTTTAATGGCCATGGAATCATGGGAGCTGTAGTTTTACAAGGCCTTTAGTAGGTAGGTAGGTAAAGGTAATAGTTTAAAGGTTTAAACTCCCAGAAATCCTAACGGCTGGCTGGGATTTCTGAGAGTTGTAGGCTACTAACCAGATGTGGCAAAGCTGGTTAGTAGCCAGCTGCAATAAATCACTACGGATTGAGAGGTCATGAGTTCGAAGCCAGAACGGGTTGGACTGAGTTCCCGACCATTAATAGCCTAGCTCACTGTTGACCTAAGCAGCTCAAAAAACAGTTGCATTTGTCGAGTAGAAAATTCTAGGTACCGCTTTATGTGAGAAGGCTAATTTAATTAAGGGCCTAATGTATGTGCTTTGTAAGTTAAAGGTAAAGGTTTCCCCTGACGTTAAGTCCAGTCGTGTCCGACTCTGGGGGTTGGTGCTCATCTCCATTTCTAAGCCATAGAGCCGGCGTTGTCCATAGACACCTCCAAGGTCATGTGGCCACTGGCATGAGTGCATGAAGTGCCTTTAGTCTTCTTCACCAAAGAGTGCCTCGCTAAACTACAACTCCTAGCATTCCACAACATTGAGACATAGAAGTTAAAGTATCAAACTGCATTAATTTTACAAGAGTAGACGTACCAAAATAGCTTAAAAGGAGTGCATCGTGGGAATGGATTTGATCAAAAACAGTGCATTTTGGAGGATGCAAAAGTCCCAAAATGCAAGACAACAGCGCCAAGAAGAAATGCAACCTACTCTCACAGCACTTTCTTGGGATCCATCGAGTTATTTTTTTGTTATTGTTATGTATGGGAAATGTGCAGATATTCTGCAACCGGCAGAAAGTTTGCAAGTACCCTATCTTCCTAAATTGCATCAACTAAGCATAAAAAAGAGACAGGCCCGGGACAAATTGCTCCTGTGCCTTTAGCAACAAATCCACCAGCAGAAATCAGCAAATTAAGGCTTATCATGACGGCCAGATAAGGATAAACGCCTGGCACCAGCTCAGGGCGCACCGAGAAAGGCTTCTTTGCTGGCGCCCTTGGCTTTTATTCCTGCAATTCAGTTTTTCTCGTCCCGTACTTTATTGTGTTCAATTGCCTTCCATTGTTGCCAGCTGCCTGGAGGGTGCGTACGACAAAAGGATATAAATGCCATCAAATAAATAACATTAAGAAATAAACATAGAACACTATAAGTACAGCATGAAAAGGAAAAGGCCTGAGGCTGTTGGGAATTGTGGGAGTTGAAGTCCAAAACACCTGGAGGGCTGAAGTTTGCCCATGCCTGTGCTAGAAGGACTAAAAACCACAGATTATTGCATTGTTTTCTTTTTCAATTGCTCAAAAAGTCCAGTCGTTCAAAATGTCTTCAGTTGTCTCCTTGAAAAACACATTTGGACTAAGCAACCTCCCAACGTGGAATTTTATGCTACACCTCCGAATGATGAAAACCAATAACCAATGTTTGAAACTGGTTCCTGTTCCAAATATTATCCAAAGCGGAGACCTACAAAGACCATGCCGGAAGCAACCCTTTACTGCCCACCTCCTATTATGGTTCTCTTTCTGGCATTCTTCTCATTCCCTCCAAAGGGATCAGGAAGAAAAGAAAAATATTTTAGTCAAAGTATGGTTGGAATTAAAGATCACTCGCACACGGAGAGGTCATCCACGTCAACGGCAGAGTCTCCGGCCGTGGAAATGCCGGGTCAGAGATTGGAAGGGAAGTAAACAGAGGGCTGGAAAGTTTTTGCAAGTACAAAACAAAACAATCGGGAGAAGAGATCGACGGCAAGAGTAAGAACGAACAAAGGCAAGTGGAGCAACTGCCATAGGGCATGTATCGGCAGAGGAGGTCCAAGGTAATTGTCAAGTGTAGGCAAACAGAAATTTTGGCGCCCCCCCCCCCATAACCAATCACTGAAAAATAAAAGTGTTGGATAAGTGAAAATGTTGGATAATAAGGAGGGATTAAGGAAAAGCCTAAATAAAGAACAACACTCTGAAAACAGGGGAAATCCAGATAGGAAGCAATCAGGGACAGCTAACACCTCCCAAAAAAAAGATTCTCCCAGGCAAGAGGAAGCCAGGCCTTGAAGCCACAGGGCCATTAAATGCTAATCAAGGTGATTAATTACAACATCCACACCTGCCTCCCAACAGACAAGAGCTTTTTCTCCCACCCTGGACATTATTCCACAGACAAATAAACCCCACTTGCCTTGCTTCCAACAGACGGCAGCGGGCTCCGGAGTGCCCGACGTGAACCCCCTCCATCAACCTGGTGGTTGATTTTATCTCATTTTATTTTGTTTTTACTCATTTTATGCTTTTAATGTGTTCTTATGATTAATGTAATGTATTGTTTTTATAATGTTGATCTTACTGTGTTTTATTTACTAGTTTGTTTTCGAGCCTTTGTCCCGTGTTAGCCGCCTCGAGTCCCTTTCGGGAGATGGTGGCGGGATAGAAAAATAAAGTTACTTACTTTATTACTCGCCGGTGGACCGCCTCTGTGTATCGGCAACCTACAGGCTATATATACCAACATATTTTCACTTTTATTAGTGAAAATATATATGTTTGTATGTATTTTGCAAGATGGCTGTCACTTCCAGAGAGCACTGTGACTCCTACTGAAGGGACCATAAGCCAGAAAATAGAAGAAAAATTTTGCCTATGTAGCTTTGCCTCTGCATATGCTCCTCCCTCCCTTCCTGTGAGCTGGTGCCTTTCTCCAGAAAGTTCCAAGACCAAAAGTTAGCTTGAAATCAACAAGTGAGGTCAGGTATCACTTATGCCAAGTGGGTGTGGAAGGTGAGGAAGACCCTCAGCCATTGGTGTGCCGTCGCGCCTGGGGCTATAACTCTTAGCGAAAGAGCAATTCCCCAGGGGATTGCTTCTTGCCCTCCTTTAGGGAAACTGGAACTCCCAAGGACCAAAACACTGTAGATAACTCAAAACTGGTTTTATTGTTCACAAAAGGTTAACCCTTTAAGGCAATAAGCTGGAAGTTTCAAAGGGGTAAAGGAAAATACATTACAGTCTTTGGTTGTCTTAAGTCCAAGGAGCTCTGAAGCTGAGAAGCTTTTCCAGGTCCCTCTTTCTCAATGGCTGTGAATGCCGGAGCAATCTTCAGCCTCAGTCCAAATGGCCTATGTTTGAAGACACAGTCTTCCTTTGGTGCCAAAGAACTGATTTGAAGGCGCTTGAACGCCGTCCAGGTTGGCCCTGAACATAAGTCTCAAGGGTAAGAACCTCAGAATTGGTACTAAAAAGTAACTTAATCAAGGGCTTTTAGAGCCAAGTCTCTCTCTCACGTCCATCTGGTAGAAAGCTTGATGGTGGAATGAAAAAGGAAAAACTGACCCACTCCAGGAAAGGGTGGAGTCAAACAATTGAGCTGAGGGAGCAATATAACTGGTGCTAACAACATTGATTGACAGCTATAAATAACCAATCAATCCAACTACATTTACAGGGTAAAGGCAAAATCATGCATGATACAACAATTCGAATCTTGCAAGTTACAGTTAGACATATAGATGGTGCCACTCGCGCCGCCACAATTGGTCAATTTTAGATAAGCAAAAGGTATAAATTCTTTGTTTGATGCGACGTGCCTTTGGGAGGCAATGACAGAGAACGGTGGGAGTTATAGTTCACCTATATGCAAAGTACACTGAAGGTGGGGTTCTTTCATTCCTAGTTTCTGTTGCACCATAGTGAATAACAGATACGATATATTAATATCTTATAGCTCTCCCAGGTCTTTCATGCTCCCAACGGAGAAAGGAGGGGTTGTTCCCAAATCAATCAGCCACCAGTCATCTCCTGCCATCCCATAGACAAACACTGGGAATCTTGCCAAAAATGTATGCGAATATCTCCCCGCTCCCATATATAATGAGGGCTTTTTCATCTCTTTTTGGCAAGGAAACACAAGTGTCAGAAACAAGTATGTGAAATAAGCAACTTTTGAAAGTTCAGAGGCTTTGACTGACTTATAAAGATATTCTACCTCCTTGGAAGGGCCTTGGAGAGCTTTGAGAGGAGTTTCAACTATTTCAACTGTTGGACAGCATTCAACCAAGGCTGTTAAAACAGTGTCAACTGTATTAATTTCACAATGTAGACGCCTCCCTCTGGCAAAGAGATGAGATGTTGGGTTGTGCATTCTCCGGGCTGTATGGCCATGTTCCAGAAGCATTCTCTCATGACATTTTGCCCACATCTATGGCAGGCAGCCTCAGAGGTTGGGAGGTATATTGTAGAAATAAGCATATACTGTATATACTTGAGTATAAGCCTAGTTTTTTAGCCCTTTTTTAAGACTGAAAAAGCCCCCCTCGGCTTATACTCGGGTGAGGGTCCTGGTTGGCTTATATTTGGGTCAACTTATACTCGAGTATATATGGTATATTTATTATTTTTTTCTATTATTATTGGTTTTATTACATTTATTATTTTTCTCTAGTATTGTTGCTATTATTACATTTATTTTACTCTATTATTATTATTATTATATTTATTATTTCACTCTGATCTTATTATTATTATTACATTTATTATTCTACTCTATTTATTATTACATGTATTATTTTCCTGTATTTATTATTATTACATGTATTATTTTACTCTATTATTATTAAAAGGATACATAAGCACATTTACATTGAAGAAGATGAGAATAATGATTGGATCAGAGTTGGACAGTCTTATCTTAAATTTGAGCTTTATGTAAATATTCAAAAACATTTAACCTACTGATGCCTCAATGTAATTTTATTAGTATCTATTTTTATTTCTGAAATTTACCACTCTCGGCTTATACTGGAGTCAATGTTTTCCCAGTTTTTTTGTGGTAAAATTAGGTGCCTCGGCTTATATTTAGGTCGGCTTATATTCGAGTATATATGGTAATTTGATTGGTATCTATTTTTATTTCTGAAATTTACCACTCTCGGATTGTACTGGAGTCCATGTTTTCCCAGTTTTTTTGTGGTAAAATTAGGTTCCTCGGCTTATATTTTGGTCGGCTTATATTCGAGTATATATGATATATTCTTTATTATTCAATAAGAAGGCCTGCAAAGGGAGTCAAAGGATAGAGTGCCAAACACCGTGGCTCCAACCTGTCATTAGCCTCGTCATAAGGAGATAGGACTCTGGCGGACCTCAGGCGATCCGGTGCCTGCCCTGCTGAGCCTAAAGAAAGTCCCGGGATTAATAAACAACTTAATTAAAGACAATCTGGGCAATTAAACTCTCAATGAGCACCTTGGGTGCCTTTACGATTAATTTTTCTTTTTTTATAGAAAAGAAATCTGCATAGAAGAGGAAGTCGGAATGTGTTGCGCAATGCCACAATAAGGCCGCACATTGGGGCGACTCTATATTCCATTATGCTGAGATGGAACGGACGTGGGGAGCTTTTACTGTGTGCTTTTCTGTAAAGACAAGGGACTTGCAGATATAAACAATTATACCACCGAGGGCATAAAGAAAAGGTAGATATTTCGGCAGGTTTGGGTACCGTTTTCTTAATCTGATAACCTGGGATACATTTGGCGCTGCATTAATTGCCACGGCTCACTGCTATGGTATCCTGGGAGCAGGGCCGGCCCAAGGTAATTTTCAAGTGTAGGCGAACAGAATTTTGGCGCCCAAACCAATCGGGCATTGAATTGTTGCCAGTTTTGAGACCACCCTGAGTCCTCTTCGGGGTGAGAAGGGCGGGACACAAATATGGAAAATAAATAAATAAAATCAGGACAGTAAAAAAAAGAACACTAAAAAAACCCCGGGGAATTCCAGACATGAAACAACCAGGGCCAGCTAATGCCTCCCAACAAAGGATCCTCCCTCAGGCAGGAAGCAGCCAGGCTTTGAAGCTGCAAGGCCATTCAAAGCTAATCAAGGTGGCCAACTGCAACATCCACACTTGCCTCAGACAGACAAAAGTTCTTTGAGTTCTTTCTCCCAACCTTTACATTCCATAGATATACAAACCCCACTTGCCTAGTTTCCAACAGACCTCTTGCCTAGTTTCCAATTGTCTGCAATGGCGGCGGCAGTGGGAGGAAGAGTGGAGCCGGCAGTACAAAACGGTGCTGGCGGCCGGGGTGGTGGGAATGGTGGTCCTACGCAGCCGGACCCAGGCCGAAGTTGGGCCCAGGCCAGAAGGCCCAAAGGAGGAGGAAGCGGCCCCGACTGCGCCCCCAGGATTATGGCACCACAAGCAAGTGCTTAAATGGCCTTGTGGTTGAACAGCCCCTGCCTGGGAGTTGTAGTTTGTGGAGGCAAAAGCCCGTACAAAGCTATAACTTCCATGCTTGCATAGCAGGATCAAGGAATGCATCTACATTGTGGAATGAATGCAGTTTGTCATCACTTTACTGTAATTAAGCTGCATTATATGTCCAATGTAGACTCAAATAATCCAGCTCAATTGGAGCATAAGAATCTACAGTTCAATCTGCATTATAATGGCAGTGTAGTTGGGGCCTTTGAGAGGTGTTCTCTCAATATATATAGCTATAGCATTGTTTTTATGACTTTTTCCTGCTCCCGTGGTTTTATTTGTATAATTGTGCTTGAATCTGTTTTATTGGATTATTATACCGTGTTTCCCCGAAAATAAGACAGTGTCTTATATTAATTTTTGCTCCCAAATATGCTCTAGGTCTTATTTTCAGGGGATGTCTTATTTTTCCATGAAGAAGAATTCACATTTATTGTTGAACCAAAAAAATGAACATTTATTATATATTGTACAGCAGTTTTCATCACAAACCAGCATAACCAGACAAACTGTGAATCCTATCAATAATTTCTTGTTACTACCATTATTTCCACGTACAACAATCTATGGTAAGTACATTTACCAAAGCTGCATGCTCTGGTGTTCTGTTTGGCAGGCATGCTTCCAAACACAAACGGTGCTAGGTCTTACTTTCGGGGGAGGCCTTATATTTAGCAATTCAGCAAAACCTCTACTAGGTCTTATTTTCTGGGGATGTCTTATTTTAGGGGAAACAAGGTACTATTATTGTTATTTAATTGTTTTGTTTTATATTTTAACCTGTTCATACCTTGTCCTTTTGGGCATTAATTCTACAGTGCAGATGCACCATAAGCAACATTAGGCGTGGAATCGAGTCACCATCTTGGCTTCAGATGATGCGTCCTGTGTGCTGTTTATTGTCCAATGGGTCATGCCTCCCTCCTTGAAAGCCAGCCTCCGTTTTCCGAGAGCGCAATCCAAACGCAGGACTCATCCTTATTGCATATATGCAAATCGATCCATTCATGTGTCCCACGCAAACAACGCATCCACACGCCTCGCGATTGCCAACTTGGTGGTGACTCATCCCCAACGCTATCTTTCCATTCGAGGGTTACTCAACTCCCGTTTGAAGCCCCAATTCGGGCAGTTGTGCAAATGAGGACACCGTGGACTCAGTCCAATTGCAAATCGAGATTAGAACACAGCTGTGAATCAAGGGGATCGGTTGACTTCCCCTTCTGCGATTGGTTCCGTGAGTCTGCACTTACTAGGACTTGGAATTTGGATTCACGATTTGTAATACATTCTGATCTCTTGAGTCCTAACTGTCTTCCAGGGCATTGAGAAAGAATGTCAATTAAGTTTCACCCATTGTCTCAGAACCATAGACTTTAATCCTATGTCTTAGCCCATGACATAGGATGGAAGTTTGGTGTCAACCTCAATATACATACCGTATATACTCGAGTATAAGCCGACCCGAATATAGAAGTCACATTCCACATACAGTAGAGTCTCACTTATCCAACATTCTGGATTATCCAACGCATTTTTGTAGTCAATGTTTTCAATATATCGTGATATTTTGGTGCTAAATTCCTAAATACAGTAATTACTACATAGCATTACTGCGTATTGAACTACTTTTTCTGCCAAATTTGTTGTCTAACATGATGTTTTGGTGCTTCATTTGTAAAATCATAACCTAATTTGATGTTTAATAGGCTTTTCCTTAATGCCTCCTTATTATCCAACATATTTGCTTATCCAACATTCTGCCGGCCCGTTTATGTTGGATAAGTGAGACTCTACTGCAGGGTTCCTCAAACTTTTTAAGCTGAGGGCCGGTCCACAATCCTTCAGACTGTTGAGGGGCCGGATTATCATTTGGAAAAAAAATACAAATTCCGATGCACACTGCACATGTCTTATTTGTAGTGCAAAAACAACAACAACAACAACAACAACAACAACAACTAAAGAACAATACAATATTTAAAAATAAAAACAATTTTAACCAACATACATTTATCAGGATTTCAATGGGAAGTGTGGTCCTTCTTCTGGCCAATGAGATAGTCAAGTTAATTATGATTGTTGTTGTTGTTGTTGTTGTTGTTGTTGTGTGCCTTCAAGTCATTTCAGACTTTGGGTGAACCTAAGTCTAAAATTTATTTATTTATTATTTATTTATTTACTGCATTTTATCACACCCTCTCTCACCTCAAAGGGGACTCAGAGTGGCTTACAAATTATATGTACATACAATATATTATACTATTAGCATAGCACAATATTAGCACTATATATTACTATATTGAACTATACCACTATACTGTAATATTATTAGTAATATTATATGTAATATAGAATATATAGTTAATATTATTATATGGTATTATTATTAGTGTTATATTGTATTACATTATAATATTATTATCAATATTATATGTATATACAATATATTATATTATAAAACTGAGGGCGGGGGCCAGGTAAATGACCTCGGAGGGCCGCGTCCGGCCCCCGGGCCTTAGTTTGGGGACCCCTGCTCTACTGTATATATAAACCCCACTTGCCTAGTTTCCAAGAGACCTCACCGCCCCTGCTTCTGAGTAATCCTTATCTGATGTCTGTGTGACCAGCACAGAATGTATCCAGAGCTTGTTTGTTGTTGAAGAGGATGTTCTCAGGGTCCATCGTATGTAGCCATAACATCTGGCTTTGGTATACAATCTTGCCGTTATAGTGTTTCTAGCATGACACAAATAAAGTCAGCAAACAATACAGGTCATGGGGAGATGTCAGTTGTTGTCAAAATGAAGTTTACCAAGTTCACCAAAACAATTGTATTTCATCACATAATAGTCGCACTTTTCCCTTTTTCCCATTTGAAAATGTGTGTGTTGCAATGAAAAATGTGTCAACCCAAAAAGCGCTTTGGTGTCCAAGGCCTTCTGTTTGGGTGGCTACAGTGTAGTCTACAGTGAGATTTCTTGACTTTCTCCTCCTCCTCCAACATTTTATGGTTGCTTTGATGGGTGTGATCTCCTGATCCTTTGATAATCTCTTGTTTTCATCCAAGTTAATTAACTCGCAGAGTTTTCGCAAGGGCTGCGGAACGGAAGCAGCTCCTCCACAGAAGGCGAGAAGGTGTTTCCGTCCTTCTTGAGTGAACGTGATTGTACTCGTGGTTTTGCCAGTTCCTGCCTCTGAAATAGAGCCTCTAGCCCTTGGTATGCATTGGGGGTCTCCCATCCAAGTACTAACTGGGGTTGATCCTGCTTAGTTTCTCACATAAGATGGGATCTAGTACCTTTAGGGTGCTTAAGTCTCATTCTAACCCAAGCAGAGTAGACCTACTGAATAAATGCAATTTACTGTATATACTCGAGTATAAGCTAGTTTTTCGGCCCTTTTTTTAAGACTGAAAAAGCCCCCCTCGGCTTATACTCGGGTGAGGGTCCTGGTTGGCTTATATTTGGGTCAGCTTATACTCGAGAATATATGGTACATTTATTATTTTTCTCTATTATTATTGGTATTACTGTATTACATTTATTATTTTTCTCTATTATTGTTGCTAATATTACATTTATTTTACTCTATTTTTATTACAGTAGAGTCTTGCATATCCAACATAAACGGGCCAGCAGAACGTTGGATAAGCGAATATGTTGGATAATAAGGAGAGATTAAGGAAAAGCCTATTAAACATCAAATTAGGTTATGATTTTGCAAATTAAGCGCCAGAACATCATGTTATACAACAAATTTGACAGAAAAAGTAGTTCAATATGCAGTAATGTTATGTTGTAATTACTGTATTTACAAATTTAGCACCAAAATATCACGATATATTGAAAAAATTGACTACAAAAATGGCTTGGATAATCCAGAAGCTTGGATAAGCGAGGCTTGGATAAGTGAGACTCTACTGTATATGTGTGTGTGTGTGTGTGTGTGTGTGTGTGTATATATATATATATATATATACACACAATATAATTTACAATAATATATAATAATTATAACATATTGTATATACATATAATATTCATAATATTATATTGTGATATAATATAATACTAATAATACAATAATATTAATTATATATTATATTTTACATGTAATATTACTAATAATATTACAATATATTGATACAGTACAATATAGTAATTTATTACCAGTATTGTACTATGCTAATAATATAATATTGTATGTAAATTTAATTTGTAAGCCGCTCTGAATCCCCTTCGGGTTGAGAAGGGCGGCATATAAATGTAGCAAATAAATAAATAAATAAAAATTATTGCTATTACTGTATTACATTTATTCTTTTTCTCTCTTATTGTTGCTACTATTACATTTATTTTACTCTATTTTTATTATTATTATTAATAATAATAATACATTTATTATTTCACTCTGATATTATTGTTGTTACATGTATTATTTTACTCTGTTATTACATTTATTATTTTACTTTATTTACTATCTCGACCAGGTCTGTGAGTAGTTTGTGCCAGGACTTGGTAGCTCCCTTGGCCAAAGTTATTGCCTGTTGTATGTCAGCCTTCCTGCTCAGTTTCAGGGCTCATTCCAGCTTCGTGTCCCACCTGTTAGGATACTATGGGGAGGATATTTCCATCTTGCTCAACATGAAGCCTACACCCTCCACTATTGCTCCCCTCGTGCTCCAAAGTCTGGTCAATGCAGCAGAATGGACCAATACGCCTTGGCATCCTCGTCGGTGAAGAGGCAGCATTCTGGCTGAAGTCCAATGAACATAATAATAAACCAGATTGAACATGGTAATGTGTGCCCAATAAATACCTCCTAAGGGCTACACCATGTCGCTGTGCCTATCATCAATATCAAACCAATTAGCCACTCCCGATAGACACGGATCTTATCTTGGAAACGTGTCAATCCAAAACGGAAGAAGGGTGCCGTTGGCCACTTTGGCACAAAGCTTTTCTTTCGGAGAAAGGGCCTCCGCTCTCTCTCTTTTTGGAACATGTTCCAAAAGGATAGGATCAACTATTTCAACACTTTAAGGCAGGGGTCCTCAAACTTTTTAAGCAGGGGGCCGGTCCACAATCCTTCAGACTGTTGAGGGGCCGAATTATCATTTGAAAAAGAAATATGAACAAATCCCTATGCACACTGCACATATCTTATTTGTAGTGCAAAACAACAACAACAATGAAAGAACAATAAACTATTTTAAAATCAAAACAATTTTAACCAACATAAACCTATCAGGCCAATGAGATAGTGAAGTTAATTAGGATTGTTATTGTTGTTGTTGTTGTGTGCCTTCAAGTCAAGTGGGCAAGTCTAAAATTATTTATTTATTCATTTACTACATTTATTTACTACATTTATATCCCACCCTTCTCACCCCGAAGGGAACTCAGAGCAGCTGTATGTACATACAATATATTATATTATTAGCATAGCACAATATTAGCATTATATATTACTATATTGAACTATACCACTATACTGTAATACTATATGTAATATATAACATGTAATTAATATTATTATATGGTATTATTAATAATATTACATTGTATAACATGATAATATTATCAATATCATATGTATATATAATATATTATATTATTAAAACTGATATAAAAATATTATATTATAAATGAGGGTGGGGGCCAGGTAAATGACCTTGGAGGGCCGCATCCGGCCCCCGGGCCTTAGTTTGGGGACCCCTGCTTTAAGGAGACAACTATTGTGTCTCACACTTCTTTCAAAGATGGCAACTATAGCATGTCCGCATTTGGATTTGCAGTCCAAAGAGTAAGGAATTTCAGGGGACAGAACTTATGCCATCACTCTGGATTTCATCTGCGAAATGTTGGTGGGTATGTTTTGTTTCTCTGCATTGACTTGCATATTTAATTTGATCCGAATCCATGCATTTACACAGAAAGAGGCTCCTTCTTTGGAGGCTTTTAAATAGGCTGGATGGCCATCTGTCGGGGGTGCTTTGAATGCGATTTCCTGCTTCTTGGCAGAATGGGGTTGGACCGGATGGCCCATGAGGTCTCTTCCAACTCTATGATTCTATGATTCTAAGAGGTCAATACGGGCCTCATCGACACTGCCATATAACCCAGTTTCTGAATCCACATTACCTGCTTTGTACTCCATTATATGGCAGTGTAGATTCATATAATACAGTTCAAAGAAGATAATCTGGATTCAGAAACTGGATTACCGTATACACTCGAGTATAAGCCGACTCGAATATAAGCCGGGGCAACTAATTTTATCACAAAACTGGGAAAACCTATTGACTCAAGTATAAGATGAGGGTGGGAAATGCAGCAGCTACTGGCAAATTTCAAAAATAAAAATAAATATAGATACTAATAAAATTACATTATTTGAGACATCAATAGGTTAAAAAAATTGTGTTTACATAAAATTGTAATTTATGATGATGATGATGATGATGATAATAAGACTTTAATAAGATAAGACTGATTACCTATATACTTGAGTATAAGCCGACCCAAACATAAACCAGCCAAGATCCTCACTCGAGTATAAGAGCTTTTTCAGCCCTAAAAACGGGCTGAAAAACTAGGCTTATACTCGAGTATATCCAGCATGTGGCAATGTAGATCCAGCCATATAATCAGTTATCTGGAGTTAAATGGTCTCACTAAGCATTTGCTAAATCCTCCAGTGCAATTCTATTTATATATCCTTCCCCTAGAAGTTACCATAGAATTGCACTGGAGGACCCAGAAAATGCCCAGAAGGGACACCTGTCTTGGAATCTCTAGGTTCTTCTGCACAACGCTATGGAATACTAGAACTCAATTCACTTATTCCAATGACATTCAGGATAATACACACCGTTTCTGCTTGGGAATGCATCCTCTGAGGATACAGGGCCCTTGCTGCATTTGCAATGAAAGCGACATTATTTTGAGGCCCTGATCCAGCAGAACGCGGAGCCTTTCTGTTTCCAGTCCCAGGTTCAGGGTTTCTCAGGATTTCCGAGCGCCTCCCAAAGACAAGGCCCTAAAGACAGAAACCGGGAGAGGGAGGAGGGGGAAGGAAACTCTTTTTACACTCTTCTGCTTTCCCACAGGAAACTTCCCTTGCTGTTTTCTTTTGCCTAAGGTGAATTCTGTATCTGTCATTAAAAATTACTCCTGTCAGCCGTAATGCACCAGACAGGCAGAGGAGATGGGGCTGGGGCCGGAGGGGGGATTGAGTGGGGTCTCCCTCTCTCTCTCTCCATTTCTGGGTTTGAAGGGGAAGGACCGCCGGTCGGCCCCGATTGAGCCAAAGCAAACACATCATCGGAGCCATTTAGCTCAGCACTGATGCAGTTTTGAACATGTTTTCATCCGTTTTTAAGGATTCCACCTGCTTAATATCATTAAGATTTGATTCTATTTTAATGTTGGCACAGTGCGTTAAAGCGCTGAGCTGCTGAACTTGCGGACCAAAAGATGCCAGGTTCAAATCCCAGGAGCGGAATGAGCGCCCGCTGTTAGCCCCAGATCCTGCCAACCTAGCAGTTCGAAAACATGCAAATGTGAGTAGACCAATAGGTACCGCTCCGGCGGGAAGGTAAGGGTGCTCCATGCAGTCATGCCAGTGGCCACATGACCTTGGAGGTGTTTATGGACAACGCCGGCTCTTTGGCTTAGAAATGGAGATAAGCACCAACCCCCAGAGTGTGAGTAGATCAATAGGTACTGCTCCGGTGGGAAGTTAACGGCGCTCCATGCAGTCATGCCAGCCACATGACCCTGGAGGTGTCTACGGACAATGCCAGCTCTTTGGCTGAGAAATGGAGATGAGCACCAACCAGCAGAGTCGGACACGACTGGACTTAACGTCAGGGGAAACCTTTACGTATTATTATTGTTATTGTTATTATTATTATTATTATTATTATTATTATTATTTTATTATGACACAGCAAACAAGATAGACATGCTGGATTTCATATCACAAAATCACAAGTCGAACACTTCCCAAGTGTCTAGGACTGTGTGATGTATTTTCGGATGATGCACGCAGATCCCAGTAGAGTGGCCTTTTGCAGCTGGCAGATCGTAATTTTGTCAATGTCTATTGTTTCCAAATGTCGGCTGAGATCTTTTGGCACGGCACCCAATGTGCCCATCACCACCGGGACCACCTGCACTGGTTTCTGCCAGAGTCTTTGAAGTTCAATCTTGAGGTCCTGATAGCGGCTGAGTTTTTCCTGTTGTTTTTCGTCAATGCGACTGTCACCTGGAATGGCGACATCAATGATCCAAACCTTTTTCTTTTCCACAACTGTGATGTCTGGTGTGTTATGTTCCAGAACTTTGTCAGTCTGGATTCGGAAGTCCCACAGTATCTTTGCGTGCTCATTTTCCAATACTTTTGCAGGTTTGTGATCCCACCAGTTCTTTGCTGCTTACAGGTGGTACTTGAGGCATAAGTTCCAATGAATCATTTGGGCCACACAGTTGTGCCTCTGTTTGTAGTCTGTCTGTGCAATTTTCTTACAGCAGCTGAGGATATGATCAACTGGATGTAACGTCAGAGGAAATCTTTACCTTTTTAGGCTTTTCCTTCATCCCTCCTTATTATCCAACATTTTCGCTTATCCAACATTCTGCCGGCCTGTTTATGATGGATAAGCGAGACTCTACTGTATGCCATTTTAACTGCTATGTAATCCCAGGATTAGTTTAGTCTGAGAATTTCAAAGGCCCCTTCCTAAACTGCAAACACCATTTTTTTGCTACCGGTTTCTTCTGAGTTATGGCTGCATTGCCACATGCTTTGCCACGTTGCGGCAGGGCCTTTGCTGCAGCCAAGAATGGCACCTCTCTTGACGTTACTTTCCTGTCCTCGCTTGCGCCCACGCCAAGGGCACCATTTGAATCTGAAAAACAGCGGCAGGCGCTATTCATGCGCGATGACTCGAGCCGGCCTTTGAAGCCGGGTGTGTGGCGGATGCTCGGCACGGCTAGCGGCGTGGCTTGCGATGGTTGGCACGCTGTAATTATCATAACTGCTCCCCACAGCGTCCCCTCTCCTCCGCCGTGCCTCAGATACGTATATAAAGATCTCACAACAGCACCTGCCTCGGCTTGGCATCGTTGCCTAATGCCGGCTTTGCATGCAAAGAATGCGCTTTCACAATGCTCGCGGAGCCTGCGGGCTCGTGAAACATCTGATCTTTCTTTCTCTTCGGCACGGAGCTCATGACTCCAGAATGCAATGTTCTCCACCTCTGAAAGGGTAGCGCCGCTTTGCGAAAACACCCATTGCTCAGGACACCTGACATCTACCCAAGTTCTATCCGTTTCCATGTAACATTCATTCCATGAGTTCCCATCATCTCCAAATGTCCCCTTTGGAGACCTTTCCAATGAATCCGCATTAGACCACTTTTAAAAGTCCTGGTTTCTCTGTCCTCCTCCCGCCTTGGTCCTTAGTTTGCTTCCATTGCTGAAAACTGAGTTCAAAGTGGGCTCGGGCTGTGGCGCAGGCTGGAGAGCAAGCCAGCCGCAACCAGCTGCAATGAATCACTCTGACCAGGAGGCCATGAATTCGAGGCCCGCTCGGAGCCTATGTTTGTCTTGTCTTTGTTCTATGTTAAATGGCATTGAATGTTTGCCTATACGTGTAATGTGATCCGCCCTGAGTCCCCTTCGGGGTGAGAAGGGCGGAATATAAATGCTGTAAATCTATATATATAAAAGGGTAATGAAATTTCGGCCTAGGACAAAACAACAAAACTACACATCCCAGAAACCCTAAACTTGGCAGCGTAACCCCTCATCCATGCCTCTATGTTCATACAACAAAAAGAAAAGAAAAATAAAGTCCTAAGTAGAGGGAGAGGAATAATTGTTTTTATCCAATTGCTGC
This sequence comes from Anolis carolinensis, assembly GCF_035594765.1. Taxonomy (NCBI): domain Eukaryota; kingdom Metazoa; phylum Chordata; class Lepidosauria; order Squamata; family Anolidae; genus Anolis; species Anolis carolinensis. The sequence continues at coordinate 22,365,012 of NW_026943821.1, read as the reverse complement.
CAGTTAGAAGGCTAAGCTCTGCCCACTTGGTCTCCTAGCAACCCACTCAGCCCTGGGGTCAGGCAGAGTTAGGCCTCATTTAGGCCTCTTCCACACTGCCTATAAAATACAGATTATCTGTAGACTCAAGGCCCTTCCACACAGCTATATAACCCATTTATGACTTAATGTCATGGGAAAACCTTGACCCTTCACCTTAACTATCACCAATTCCTCAATACTTTATTTCCCATACCACCAGACTTCGCCACAGCAACACGTGGCTGGGCACAGCTAGTTGTTCTATGTTATGGAATTGAATATTTGCCTTTACAGTAGAGTATCACTTATCCAACACTCGCTTATCCAACGTTCTGGATTATCCAACGCATTTTTGTAGTCAATGTTTTCAATACATCATGATATTTTGGTGCTAAATTCGTAAATACAGTAATTATTACATAGCATGACTGCGTATTGAACTACTTTTTCTATCAAATTTGTTGTATAACATGATGTTTTGGTGCTTAATTTGTAAAATCATAACCTAATTTGATGTTTAATAAGCCTTTCCTTAATCCCTCCTTATTATCCAACATATTCGCTTATCCAACATTCTGCCGGCCCGTTTATGTTGGATAAGTGAGACTCTACTGTATGTGTAATGTGATCCCCCCCGAGTCCCCTTAGGGGTGAGAAGGGCGGAATATAAATGCTGTAAATAAATAATAAATAAATAAAGTTGAGGACTCCCATGATTACATAGCATTGAACCATGGTAGTAAAACCGTTGTCAAAGTGCATTCATTCTACAGTGTAGAGCAGTCCCGGGCAAACTTTGGCCCTCCAGGTGTTTTGGACTTCAACTCCCACCATTCCTAACAGCCTACCGGCTGTTAGGAATGGTGGGAGTTGAAGTCCAAAACACCTGGAGGGCCAAAGTTTGCCCATGTCTGGTGAATGAAACAAACTTCACCTTAGAGCTGTGAAACACCAGTTTATAGCATTAGTGTTCATCAGAAGGAGATGCTGTTTAGTGTCTACAAAATTTTGCATCGAGATTTATTTCATTCAGTCTCAAAGCTGCTACAAGACTCCTTTGCACACCCTTTTCAAGTCAGTGCTTTTGCCCTGGGATTCCCTCCTTTCACTTGGATCAGGGTCCAAAACTCAAGATTAGGAATCCTAATATGTGGCCCAGTATGTCATAGGTAGGAGCCCACGGTGGCGCAGTGTGTTAAAGTGCTGAGCTGCTGAACTTGCAGACCGAAAGGTCACAGGTTCGAACGCGGAGAGCAGAGTGAGCGCCCACTGTTAGCTCCAGCTTCTGCCAACCTAGTAGTTCGAAAACATGCAAATATGAGTAGATCAATAGGCTCCGGCGGCGAGAATAGTGCTAGCACAAGTATGGAAAACACAAGAAGTACCCAGTACAGAGAAATGGATCAACAAAGTGATGGATGTGTTGAACATGGATTTATTGACTCAAAAATCAGCGCAGGATAGAACTACTAAAAACAGAACGGACTGGAAACCTATGAAAGAGTATTTGCAAAAATATATATATATCTACATAAAATTGGACTAAGGAAACTTGGTATAAAACAAAGACAGTTAAATATTTTAATTTTTGTTTTTTAACTATAAAATCAAAATATGTGGACAAATTAAAAAACAAAGAGGACCACATCTAGAGCTCTGGAAGTTATAGGGAAAATACAGCAACTGTTAAAAATATACATTTCTTCCCTTTTTCTTGTTTTCTGTTTTTTGGGGTTTTTTTTTTTGTTCTCTCTCTCACTCTCACTCTCTTTTTTTCCCCCTTCTTCTTTTTTTGGGTTTTGCCTTGTTTTACTTATATTGTATTTTCTTTCCACACACTAATTCGGTACTTTGGTCGCGGTTATCTTGACGTGTTTTTATTATATTGAGAAAAGAATGAGTTCTTCTTTTTTGTAACAAGAAATATACAAGTTGCTTACAAATTACACAATAAAAAATATTGGGTTTTTTGTTTTTTTTAAAAAAAGAAGGCTCCGGCGGGAAGGTAACGGCACTCCATGCAGTCATGCCAACCACATGACCTTGGAGGTGTCTATGGACAACGCCAGCTCTTCGGTTTAGAAATGGAGATGAGCATTCGGACATGGCTGGACTTAATGTCAGGGGGAAAATGTATCTTTACCTATGTCATGAGTATCCCTTGCGGTGGAAAAGTCAGTGGCAAATAAAAAAGAGAGAGGCACGGATAGGAGAATTCAGCACTGCTCCCTTCCTGCTCATGGAAAAGTCTTCAGCACCACTGGCTTTATGCAGATGAAGCAAGTTTCGTTCCATGCGATAAAAAATGCAACCGAAAGTAAGGCCCCCACTCTTCCTCCTCCTCCTCCTCCTCCTCCCAGCCCCTGGGTGGGTCCCTTTGCCGGAGCCCAAAGGAGACTGAGAGCAAAGGAAAGCAAGCCATTGCGACAACATAATCTCTCGCCGTAGTTCTGAGCCCAGGAACGGCCTTATCGCTCTGAAAGAGAGGTGATGTTTATCACTCCTTACACCTACATTGGAAAAGAAAGAAATGTCAGTGGCCTCCCTTCTGCTTTAATGAAGAAAGAGAACAATTAGGCAGATGCTAACATCTCTCTCTCCAGGCCTCCTCAGCAGCAAGGCATTTGGTAATCCTGCTACGACAAGGAGATTTTTGGCCTAAATAATGCCTCTTCGTTATTAAATCACACATGCCAGATGACAGCAGTGTGTGCGAAAAAGACCTTGGAGTCCTCGTGGACAACAAGTTAAACATGAGCCAACAATGTGATGCGGCAGCTAAAAAAGCCAATGGGATTCTGGCCTGCATCAATAGGGGAATAGCGTCTAGATCCAGGGAAGTTATGCTCCCCCTCTATTCTGCCTTGGTCAGACCACACCTGGAATACTGTGTCCAATTTTGGGCACCACAGTTGAAGGGAGATGTTGACAAGCTGGAAAGCGTCCAGAGGAGGGCGACTAAAATGATTAAGGGTCTGGAGAACAAGCCCTATGAGGAGCGGCTTAAAGAGCTGGGCATGTTTAGCCTGCAGAAGAGAAGGCTGAGAGGAGACATGATAGCCATGTACAAATATGTGAAGGGAAGTCATAGGGAGGAGGGAGCAAGCTTGTTTTCTGCTGCCCTGCAGACTAGGACACGGAACAATGGCTTCAAACTACAGGAAAGGAGATTCCACTTGAACATCAGGAAGAACTTCCTCACTGTGAGAAGGGCTGTTCGACAGTGGAACTCTCTCCCCGGGCCCGTGGTGGAGGCTCCTTCCTTGGAGGCTTTTAAGCAGAGGCTGGATGGCCATCTGTCGGGGGTGCTTTGAATGCGATTTTTCCTGCTTCTTAGCAGGGGGTTGGACTAGATGGCCCATGTGGTCTCTTCCAACTCTACTATTCTATGATTCTATGATTCTAGATGCAGTTGGACTCCAAATCCCAGCCTTCTTTGTCATCGGGATACCAGCTAGGCAGTGCTGATGTGCATTGGTAAAATTTGATGCACGTCATGACACTTATGCATCTTCACAATTCAATACCTTGGTTTCTTAGTACCTCTGCTATATACCCTGTTTCCCCGAAAATAAGACAGTGTCTTATATTAATTTTTGCTCCCAAAGATGCGCTAGGTCTTATTTTCAGGGGATGTCTTATTTATTTATTTATTTATTTATTTATTTATTTATTTCCGGTATTTCTACCCCGCCCTTCTCCCCTGGGGGACTCAGGGCAGCTTACAAATTGGCAACACAGTGCCATCACATCCACAATACAACACAAAAGGCATTAAAAACTAAAAACATTTAAAACATCATAAAAACCAATATACAATAATAAAACATTACCATGCACCGAGGTAATGTCCTTTCGTTCACTAGACCTTGTTATTCCAATGTCTTATTTTTCAACAATAAGAATTCACATTTATGGTTGAATTTTTTTAAAAAATAAAAATTTATTCTCTACTGTACAGTAGTTGTCATCACCAATCAGCATAACCAAACTGTGAATCCTTTCAAGAATGTCTATATTATATTTTATTGCTATACTGTTTTTAAATTACTGTTTTAAATTTCTGTTCATATGAAAATTTATGTTGTTGATGAGCTTGTCCCTGTGTAAGCTGCCCTGAGTTCCTTCTGGGAGATGGAGGTGGGATACAAGAATAAAGTTACAGTAGAGTCTCACTTATCCAACATAAACGGGCCGGCAGAACGTTGGATAAGCGAATATGTTGGATAATAAGGAGGCATTAAGGCAAAGCCTATTAAACATCAAAATAGGGTATGATTTTACAAATTAAGCACCAAAACATCATGTTATACAACAAATTTGACAGAAAAAGTAGTTCATTACACATTAATGCTATGTAGTAATGACTGTATTTACGAATTTAGCACCAAAATATCACAATGCATTGAACACATTGACTACTAAAATGCGTTGGATAATCCAGAACGTTGGATAAGTGAGACTCTACTATATTATTATATTACTAGCTGTGCCCGGCCACGCGTTGCTGTGGCGAAGTATGGTGGTATGGGAAATCAGATAATCTGTATTTTATAGGTAGTGTGGAAGAGGCCTAAGTGAGGCCTAACTCTGCCTGTACCCTGGACTGAGTGGGTTGCTAGGAGACCAAGTGGGCAGAGCTTAGCCTTCTAACTGGCAGCAATTGGATGAAAGCAATTATTCCTCTCCCTCTAATTAGGACTTTATTTTTCTTTTCTTTTTGTTGTATGAACGTAGAGGCATGGATGAGGGGTTGTGCTGCCAAGTTTAGTGTTTCTAGGATGTGCAGTTTTGTTGTTTTGTCCTAGGCCGAAATTTCATTACCCTTTTATATATAGAGAATTATTATTTCTTGTTACTACCTTTATTTCCATGTACAACCATCTATGGTATGTACATTTACCGATCCTGCATGCTTCTAAACAAAAACTTTGCTAGGTCTTACTTTCGGGGGAGGCTTTATATTTAGCAATTCAGCAAAACCTCTACTAGGTCTTATTTTCTGGGGATATCTTATTTTCAGGGAAACAGGGTAGTTATTAGTGAACTATATATAAAGTACAATAATAGAGATTTCCAGCAATTCCTTTTAGAATTTGGAATACCAATAGAAGTAAAGGACAACCACATCTGGGCCTGGGCTGTGGCGCAGGCGGGAGAGCAAGCCAGCTGCAATTAACTGCAATGAATCACTCTGACCAGGAGGTCATGAGTTCGAGGCCCGCTCGGAGCCTATGTCTGTTTGTCTTGTTCTATGTTAAAAGGCATTGAATGTTTGCCTATATGTGTAATGTGTAATGTGATCCGCCCTGAGTCCTCTTCGGGGTGAGAAGGGCGGAATATAAATGCTGTAAATAAATAAATAAATCTATCTTTTTCGTCTGAAACTACGTGATACTGCCTGAGCATACACAGATAAAGGCAACTCTGCTCCAACACACTTATCCCAACAGTATGGTTTTGCCTTTGGAAGATTTGCAATGGAACATTGTGACTGGGGAAAAGCTGTTCCAGAGATGGCAAAGAAACCAGTTTAGTTATTTTCTTGTGGGAGTTGCATGGACAGATTCCCTCCCAGCATCATTTTCAAACACAGTGAATATTCTGCGCTTCGGACAGCTGCTCGAACTCTGCCAAACAGCGGAAGAGTATCATCTTAATCTGCATAAAATGTGCGCCTGCAAATATACGGGCAACAGATGTGAATTTAGAAAGAATTGCTCCTATTTAAATGGTAAGATTAGGGATGCACGGAGACCCCACCCAAGGCTCAGGTCCATCATTACAAAGAAACTATTGAGGTTAAGAATGTCTGAGGATGCGATTTATCTTCCATCTAGAGTTTGTAATATCTTCTGGAATTTTGGGGAGAAGAGCATAGTAACCTTTGGCGTTGCTGCGCAGGAAACCTGGCCGTATAGGAAACGGAGAGGTGGCTGCAAACTAGGCCACAAATGCTCTCAAGAACGTCAAATGCCTGTGCTATTTAGGTTGAGGTTCTCCTGGCATTTCCTGGGCAAAGGCAGAAGCATCACCTTCCTCGGAGGCATCGAGATCCCAGATATGGTGCAGTTGGAGCTGTGGGTAGGACTCCAAATAGACATACACATACATACAGGTAGAACAGGGCTGCGACAATCGGAAGAGAGGGAAAATCTACCCCTTGGAAGGGAAATCCACTTCTGGAAGAGTTATTATCGGAGGAAAAGAGGTCTCCACCGAAGCTTTATATCCAATCCTGGTTTCTACAACAAGCCATTATTTTCCAAATCCAATCCTCACAGGGACAGAGAGATAGGTGAAATTTTCTGGACAGGGACACAGACAGCAAAGGAAACATTACAGAGGTGTTGCCCTCTGTAATGCATCTATATATAAAAAAATGTAATGTACGTTTGTAAGACTGAGTAAACAACAAAACCACTGAACCAAATCGCACCAAATTTGGCCACAAAAGACATAGTCATCCAATCCATGTCTTTCAAACAAAACAAAACAAAAAACACCCTGGAAAATAAAGCTCAAATTAGAGGACGAAGAAGAGCCGTATTCAACCCTGGCTGCTGGTCAGAAGGGTAGGCCCTGCCTCCTTTAGGCCCCGCCTACTTCATCTCCTAGCAACCCCCTCAGCCACAATGGCACCGGAGTACAGCCAGGGTTCAGGCTTTTGAGGCTGCAAGGCTATTCACTGATATTCTACATGGCCAACAAAGCATTCCTATAAGCCACAGCAAAGCATGGCTAGGCACAGCTTATACACACACACACACACCCATATACATACATACATGGCTGGAGTTACACTTTAAAAATGAACTTAGTTATCTGAGTCCACCCTGCCGTATATCCCTGTTCAATGTTTGGTGCTAAATTTGCAAATATAGTAATTCTTACATAACATTACCGTGTATTGAACTGCTTTTTCTGTTGATTTGTTGTAAAACATGATGTTTTGGTGCTTAATTTGTAAAATCTTAATGTAATTTGATGTTTAATAGGCTTTTCCTTAATTCCTCCTTATTATCCAACATTTTTGCTTATCCAACGCTTTTATTTTTCAGTGATTGTTTTTTTTGGGGGGGGGGCAAAATTCTGTTCGCCTACACTTGAAAATTACCTAGGGCTGGCCCTGACTATACTTATTATTTTCATTATTGCTGTTAACTCTCAGGTAATATTGTATGTATATGGTGCTCTAAATTACATAGTGCAACTTACGTTTTGAAACTTTATAGTATTCGCTTATCCTTTTTACATAGAAGGAAGATAGCTCTATACTTAGAGAGGCCTGACTATTTCTGTGGCCTTTGCAAGATGCTCTAATATACACATCTCTTTTTATGTTTTGAACCTTTATAGTGTTTGCTTATCTCTTCGACATTGTCTAGTATAGACATTTGTGTGTATTTATCATCCCTGACTATGTCTACAGCAACCAGGTGTAGTTGGATTGCAAGTCCCATCATTCCTTGACCACAGCAAAGGAGGGTCTAGCAGGCCAGAAAGGTTCTCAAGTGAACTACCAAATCACACGTTGACATTCTAGGTGTCATTTCTCACAACAGAGTTGTGAGGAATCCCAGAGCAAAGGAGCAGGAAGGGTTAATTCGCACCTCCTTCGTGCGTGCAAATTGAGAGATTAAGCTGCAATAAACCGCAAGTGTGAACAAGCCCTGTTGCAAATGTCTTTGACAAACACCCACCAAGTCTGGGCATTAGCACTCCTTGCCATAAACAGGGAGGACTGAAATGACGGAAGATTTATATATATTTATATATAGGTTTCCCTCCCTTTCTTTCTTTCTCTCCAAAGTGTGAGCTTTGACTTCAAAGTCTTGCAACTACAGTGCAAGGAGAGTTCCTTCAAAGCTTCCAAGATCGCTTTGGGGAGAAAAAGGGGGATTGCCCACCCTGAGATTGTATATATCGTGGGATTATTAATTTCAAGGTCTTTCCCATGGCCTTTCTATATACAAGAAGTCCTCTTCCTAAAATACAGTCGATGCCAAAAAGCTTCATTCCCATGGGTTAGGGGGACGGATCAGAATCTCCCAAGGACCCTTTAGCTAAGGAAAAGATACCGTATATACTCGAGTATAAGCTGACCCGAATATAAGCCGAGCACCTAATTTTACCACGAAAAAACTGGGAAAACATTGACTCCGGTATAAGCCGAGAAACCAATAAAATTACATTAATTGAGGCATCAGTAGTTTAAATATTTTTGAATCTTTACATCAAACTGTAATTTAAGATATGACTGTTCAACTCTGATTAAATCATTATTTGCATCTTCTTCAATGTAAATGTGCTTATGTATCCTTTTAATAATAATAGAGTGAAATAATAAATGCAATAATAATAATAATAAATGCAGTAAAAAATAAATGTAGTAATAAATAGAGTAAAATAATAAATGTATTAATAATAATAAAAACAGAGTAAAATAAATGTAAAAGTAACAACAATAATAGAGTAAAATAATAAATATAATAATAATAGAGTGAAATAATAAATGCAATAATAATAATAATAAATGCAGTAAAAATAAATGTAGTAATAAATAGAGTAAAATAATAAATGTATTAATAATAATAAAAATAGAGTAAAATAAATGTAAAAGTAACAACAATAATAGAGTAAAATAATAAATGTAACAATACTACTAATAATAGAGAAAAATAATAAATATACCATATATACTTGAGTATAAGCCGACCACCAGGACCCTCACCCGAGTATAAGCCGAGAAGGGGCTTTTTTTAGTCCCAAAAAAGGGCTGAAAAACTAGGCTTATACTCGAGTATATACAGTACATCCAAATGAACCTATCCATTGGGTTGTTGTGTGTTTTCTGGGTTGTATGGGCATGTTCCAGAAGCATTATCTCCTGACGTTTCACCCACATCTATACCTCACAACCTATGAGGATGCCTGCCATAGATGTTGGCAAAATATCAGGAGAGAGTGCTTCCAGAACATGGCCATACAGCCTGGAAAACACACAACAACCCTGTGATTCCAGCCATGAAAGCCTTCGACAACCTATCCATTTTTTTTCCTCTTGGCACCTTATATCCTCTCTGTTTTCTGGGGTAAGTGACTTGTTTAGGGTCACCCAGTGGGTTTTCATTGCCGAACGGGGATCCAAACTCAGGTTTGCAGCAATTGAAGCTAAGGGCAAAGAAGGAAAGAGGGAGGAAGGATGGGAAACTTTGATATTTTAAAAATCATGAAAAAGTGGACATGATAGTTGTTAGAGTGGTCCCGGGGGAATCGTTTGTTGAGAGTCGTTAGCTGTCCTTGATTGATTCATGTCTGGAATTCTTCTGTTTTCAGAGTGCTGCTCCTTATTTACTGTTCTGATTTTGGAGTTTTTTAATACTGGTGGCCAGATTTTGTTCATTTTCATGGTTTCCTCCTTTCTGTTGAAGTTGTCCATATGCTTGTGGATTTCAGTGGCTTCTCTGTGTAGTCTGACATGATAGTTGTTGGAGTGGTCGAGCATTTCTGTGGATAGTTGTTCTATTCTGATGATAGTTGTTGGAGCGGTCGAGCATTTCTGTGGATAGTTGTTCTATTCTGATGATAGTTGTTGGAGTGGTCGAGCATTTCTGTGGATAGTTGTTCTATTCTGATGATAGTTGTTGGAGTGGTCGAGCATTTCTGTGGATAGTTGTTCTATTCTGATGATAGTTGTTGGAGTGGTCGAGCATTTCTGTGGATAGTTGTTCTATTCTGATGATAGTTGTTGGAGCGGTCGAGCATTTCTGTGGATAGTTGTTCTATTCTGATGATAGTTGTTGGAGTGGTCGAGCATTTCTGTGGATAGTTGTTCTATTCTGATGATAGTTGTTGGAGTGGTCGAGCATTTCTGTGGATAGTTGTTCTATTCTGATGATAGTTGTTGGAGTGGTCGAGCATTTCTGTGGATAGTTGTTCTATTCTGATGATAGTTGTTGGAGTGGTCGAGCATTTCTATTATTTGAGAACACGGAAATGCTCGACCACTCCAACAACTATCATGCTAACAAAGGTGATTAATTGCAACATCCACTCTGGTCTCCAACAGACAAGAGTTCTTCTTTCACCCTGGACTTTCCACAGATATATATAACCTTCCTTGCTTGGTTTCTCCATACCTCACAACCTCTGAGGATGCCTGCCATAGATGTGGGTGAAACGTCAGGAGAGAATACTTCTGGAACATGGCCATACAGCCCGGAAAACTCACAGCAACCCTGTGATCCCAGCCATGGAAGCCTTCGACAACAAACAGAAGATTAGTTGGGACCAATCCTGCTGGACAGAGGATGCATCTACACTTTGCAATGAATACAGTTTGACACAGCTGTAAGTGACATGACTCAATGCTATGGGTTGTAGTTTGTCGAGGCACCTTTGGCCGAGAAGGCTAAAGACCTTGCCTAACTACAACTCCCAGGATTCCATAGCATTGAGCCATACCATTGAGTCAAACTGCATCCATTTCACAGTGTAGATGTGCCCAAGCATGGCCTCCTTGGATTGCTTTACAATTCAGACTGAAACCCAAAACAGAGTCATTGCCCTGTCGATGATGAAAGGAAGGTGATTTGTAGGAAGGAGCCTAACATGAACACCGCATGATGAAAGCAGGGGAAAGGCTAACATTTGGAAAGGTCTCCCATGGGCCGGGGCTCATGCAATTTGGCCGTGTAGCAACAGAAACCGCTGCGCAAGACACCCCATCGTCAGAAATATGTGCCCTCTTCTTTCCCTCCGGCACATTTTAGAAATGGGCAAGACTTCTCTGAATCAGCCCATGAGTAAAATCGCTCCTTCTTCCTTCTGCTCCTCCACCTTCTCACCACTTCATCACCGGTTTGTCATCTGCTCCAGAGACCGTTTCTCAGAACAAAGGTGAGCAGCTCTGGAAGAACCATGCGACTAATAACCCCAATGGATGCATCTACACTGCGGTATTAATGTAGTTTGATACCTCTTGAACTGCCGTGGCTCGATGCCGTGGGAGTAGGAACTCCTAGGATCCCACAACTACAATTCCTAGGAACCCATATGTCAACAGCCAGATTGAAGCCTCGCATTCCTATACTAAACTTTTTTTTTTACTACAAACACCTGGAAGATGCCCTTGGGTACACCTGTATAGCGTAAGGCACACCCTTGATGATTTCACAAGTGCAGCCTTCTTTACTTCTCTTACCTGCACAAAGTGCTTTTGTGTCTTGAATCGGGATCCACGGCTGCCCAGCTGTCACTACTTTGATGGGGAAATTGGGCGTTGCTGGCGTGTCCAAAACACTGAATTTTTTTCACGTTGTTTGGACTATTTCAAGATTCAGATAAATTGGGAACATAAAGGAATGTTGTGGTAGAAGGGCACCGCAGTAAGATAATAATAACGACTTTATTTTTGTATCGAGTTATAGTTTTCTAAGCATCTGCTAAAAAATGCCTCACCAAACTACAACTCCCAGGATCCCATAGCACTGAGCCGTGGCAGTTAAAAGTGGTGCCAAACTACATTAATTCTACTGTGTAGATGCATCTTTACTCTTATCTGGAGTTAGATCTGCTAGAATGAAGGGGATCTATGTTGGTTGCTCAAGTGTCATAAAGCCAACAACTGACATCATTATACTGGCTGTTATATTGGATCACACATCGGACACTTCCTAAGTGTCTAGGACAATGATGGCCAACCTATGACACGCGTGTCAGCACTGACACGCCTAGCCATTTTTGCTGACACGCTCCCGCATGCAGATTGATTGGATGACTATGTCTTTTGTGGCCAAATTTGGTGTCATTTGGTCCAGTGGTTTTGTTGTTTACTCCATGGGAATTATGCACATTACATATACATATACATCTATATATATAAAAGGGTAATGAAATTTCGGCCTAGGACAAAACAACAAAACTACACATCCCAGAAACACTAAATTTGGCAGCACAACCCCTCATCCATGCCTCTATGTTCATACAACAAAAACAAAAGAAAAATAAAGTCCTAATTATAGGGAGAGGAGGAATTGTTTTTATCCAATTGCTGCCAGTTAGAAGTCTAAGCTCCGCCACTTGGTCTCCTAGCAACCCACTCAGCCCAGGGGACAGGCATAGTTAGGCCTTACTTAGGCCTCTTGCACACTGCCTATAAAATACACATTATCTGATTTTAACTGGATTATATGGCAGTGTAGACTCAAGGCCCTTCCACACAGCTATATAACCCATTTATAATGGACTTAATGTAAGGTAAAACCTTTACCCTTTACCTTAACTACCACCAACTCCTCAATACTTTTATTTCCCATACCACCATACTTCGCCACAGCAATGCGTGGCCGGGCACAGCTAGTATATATATATAATTTCTATTATTGTAGAATATTATCATATTATTATTATTATTATTATTATTATTATTATTATTATTATTATTATATTCATTATTCATGACTACATTCAAACTAGAATAGAGAGAAATCATCATGGTAACCGCAAGAGGTCCCATAGATTGTTGTACATGGAAATAAGAGTAGTAAATAGTTTTTGATTTATTGAATACAGTTATATATTACAATTATATATTTTTGTTATTTAAACTATACATATTGCGAAATTATGTTTTTTTTTCTCAAAGTGACACACCATCCAAGTCATACTAGGTTTTTTGGTGAATTTTGACACACCAAGCGCAAAAGGTTGCCCATCGTTGGTCTAGGACTATGTCTGGCAAATACCTGTACATATATTTTTTTATATTTTAAGTGTACCAGATGTATGTTGTATTTCATGTTTGTATTGTCTGTGCTTGATAAGGCCAACTGGCTAATCAATAAATTGTTGTTGTTGTTGTGTGATTCAATTTCAGGTCTAGGACTATGTGATGTATCGGCAAATAATGCATACAGATCCGAGTAGGGTGGCCTTTTGCAGGTGACAGATGGTAATTTTGTCAGTGCTGATTGTGTTTCGGCCAAGGCCTTTAGGCACTGCACCCAGTGTGCCGATCACCACTGGGACCACCTTGACTGGCTTGTGCCAGAATCTTTGCAGTTTGATCTTTAAATCCTCATATTGTGTCAGCTTTTTCAGTTGCTATTATTCCAGTCGTTGTTGTTGTTGTTGTTAGAAGAACATTTTATTGATTAGCCCTTAGGCCATATCAAAGTACCAAGTCAAACAACCAGGCTTGAAATGACCTGATTACATTCTATACAAAAATTAGATAAAACACTTGTAATAATACAATAAATAAATATGATAAAACTGAATGTATACATCATATGTCATTGTCACTCCTACAATTTACCCCAATCAGCCCCACATATGTGGATCCACATATGTGTTTTGCTCAAATACAGAGCCAATTTATATGTTATTTTTTGTAGTAGTAGTTGTTGTTGTTATTTCATACCTGCTTCACTCTATGGATCAGGAACAGAAACAGATTTAAAAACAACATATTGTACACATAACACAATCTGAAAGTAAATAAGCTAGAGTTGTTTAAATTGTCTGAGAGATGACATGTTGTCCACCTTTAAATATCTGGAGGAATTTATTTATTTATTATTTCCAACATTTATATCCTGCCCTTCTCACCCGAAGGGACTCAGGGCAGCGTACACAATTGGCAACAATTCAATGCCTACACATAATTAAAACATAGCAATGAAAATCCAATTATAATAATTAAAACAATATAAAAATATAAAACATTTGGTTAAAAATCCGTTTATCCAAAATCCTCGTGCTGCAGCAGTAAATCAGGAATGTCATGCAGAAGAGGAAAGTTGGGACCTAGATATTGCTAGAGTGGCATTTTCTCCATTTTTACAAAAAATATGCTTTTATTATTTGTGGTTTTCCAATTTTCACAGGGTCCTCTTCCCTGGGATGGGGAGGGATGACTGTCTTCTGAAACAACCGGAAAGTGCCGGGCAAGGGAAAGCTGCTTTTCGGGATTTCTCATTTCATGGAAGAAATATTGCAAATTTAGTCACCTTTTTTGGCCGAACAGGTAGTTATTTTTTCTGTTGAGTCAGCAGGAAGGGCTGTTCTCTATAAGATAGGGTTCTCCACCCATTGACTCCAGAGAGGACCTTTGGTTTGATTTTTTCAAAATAAAAATGTCCATTATTTATCGGATATTTTAGCCTTTCCATATAGAGTCACGCTGCAGGACCTAGAAATGGTAAAGAGGTACCGTATATACTCGAGTATAAGCTGACCCGAATATAAGCCGAGGCACCTAATTTTACCACAAAAAACCTGGGAAAACATCGACTCCAGTATAAGCCGAGATACCAATAAAATTACCATATATACTCGAGTATAAGCCGACCCGAATATAAGCCGAGGCACCTAATTTTACCACAAAAAAACCTGGGAAAACATTGACTCCAGTATAAGCCGAGATACCAATAAAATTACCATATATACTCGAGTATAAGCCGACCCGAATATAAGCCAAAACACCTAATTTTACCACAAAAAAACTGGGAAAACATTGACTCCAGTATAAGCCGAGATACCAATAAAATTACCGTATATACAAAAGTATAAGCCGACCCGAATATAAGCCGAGGCACCTAATTTTACCACAAAAAAACCTGGGAAAACATTGACTCCAGTATAAGCCAAGATGCCAATAAAATTACCGTATATACTCGAGTATAAGCCGACCCGAATATAAGCTGAGGCACCTAATTTTACCACAAAAAAACCTGGGAAAACATTGACTCCAGTATAAGCCGAGATACCAATAAAATTACCATATATACTCGAGTATAAGCCGACCCGAATATAAGCCGAGGCACCTAATTTTACCACAAAAAACCTGGGAAAACATTGACTCCAGTATTAGCTGAGAGTGGTAAATTTCAGAAATAAAAACAGATACCAATAAAATTACATTAATTACATTTATTTGTCACGGGACAATTTGGAAAAGTGTTTTTTTTAAAAATTACGTTAAGGAAAAACTGTTTAGTTTATCCATTAAAAAAAGTTTGCATGTGAAAACCTGAACTTGTATGTCGGTTCCCCAAAACTATGTCAATTCCTATGTACTTATCTTACCCTATTGCAATTTTAGTATAGAGGGCACATTATTATAGCCTCAAAAAGGTCAAAATTCAGCATAAAATATGGAGTTATCTCCACAGATTTAGTAGTCAGGCTTTGCACAGACTTCCCTTTTGTCTGCACAGATGAATGGGAAATATTAATGTCGGACAACCGGCCTGACAGATAACTAAATCATGGGTTTGACAGGCAACAATGGGTGAAAAATAACTCAGTCCATACTCAACATATAGCAGCCTTAGAGACTTTCTGGAAACTCTGGTAACCTGCATGAACCTTTTGTTGAGGACTCCCATTCTTTTGTTGAGGACTCCCTGGTTGTCAAAACAAAAAATGGATTTCTTTCTATCCTTGATTCACCTTTTAACATTTTTCCTGGGGTTACTGGAGGGGGAAAATATCCCCTTTGGCATCCTGGCCTTCTAATGTATTGTTTTTATGGTTGTGAGCCACTTTGGGTCTCAATCACGAGAGAAAGACTAATACAGCAGACAAAGAATCAGTATAAGAAAACCGCACTACAAACTAGAGCTGACAGCTGGCAAAACAAAACATTGCATGGAAAGTTCCTTGACAAAATTGAAGGAAAAGTTGATAAGGAGAAGACCTGGCTATGGCTCATGAATGGGACCCTGAAGAAGGAGACAGAAGGCCTGATCCTTGCAGCCCAGGAGCAAGCCATCAGAACAAATGCAATTAAGGCCAAGATCGAAAAATCAGCTGATGACCCAAAATACAGACTGTGCAAGGAAGCTGATGAAACCATGGATCATATCCTCTGTTGCTGTAAGAAAATCGCACAGACAGACTACAAACAGAGGCACAACTATGTGGCCCAAATGATTCATTGGAACTTATGCCTCAAGTACCACCTCCCAGCAGTAAACCTGCAAAAGTATTGGAAAATGAACACGCAAAGATACTGTGGGACTTCTGAATCCAGACTGACAAATTTCTGGAACACAACATACCAGACATCACAGTTGTGGGAAAGAAAAAGGTTTGGATCATTGATGACAGTCGCATTGACGAAAAACAACAGGAAAAACTCAGCCGCTAATCAGGACCTCAAGATTGAACTTCAAAGACTCTGGCAGAAACCAGCACATGTGGTCCCGGTGGTGATCGGCACATTGGGTGGTGCGCCAAAAGATCTCAGCCGGCATTTGGAAACAATAGACATTGACAAAATTACGATCTGCCAGCTGCAAAAGGCCACCCGACTGGGATCTGCATGCATCATCCGAAAATACATCACACAGTCCTAGACACTTGGGAAGTGTTCGACTTGTGATTCTGTGATACGAAATCCAGCATGTCTATCTTGTTTACTGTGTCATAATATAATAATAATAATAATAATAATAATAATAATAATAATAATAATAATAATAATAATAATAATAGCTATTGTTCCATTCAGACTTATTGTGACCCTCTCATGGGGCTTTCTTGGCAAGTAGTGGTTGCCATTATCTTCGTCCGAGGCTGAGAGAGTGTGGCTTGCTGAAAGTGACCCAATGTAAGAATTTGAACTCAGCTCTCCTGGGTCACTCGTTGCATCTACATTGTAGAGTTAATGCAGTTTAACACCGCCTCAACAGCCATGGCTCAAATCTACATAATCCTGGGGTTAGTAGTCAGAGAAGGCTAAAGACCTTGCAAAACTACATGAGCCCATGACACTGACCTATGTCAGTTCAAGTGGCGTCAAAGTGCATTTATTGGACAGTGTAGCTGTCCCTGAAAACTGAGTTAGAATAACAAGCCCAAATGGGGCCAATCCGTGCTCATCGCCTGGTGTGGAAACACCTTGGGTGGGAATAGGCTAAAAAAATACATGATATTTGCAGAATGTGCACAAAGAATTCTTTGCCCTGATGAACTCAGCTCTGCCATTTCTCTTTGTGACAAAACGTACCAGCAAAGTCTGCGGTTGTGTTGATGGATAGCTTCTCGGGAGGGACATCTCTCCTGCTCAGTGTTTCTTTCTTTTTTAATGCCTGTCAACAATAAAAAATAAGACATTGTGGGAACTACAAACTCATACTACTCCATGATCTGAAGATATCTGGCATAGGGAAAGGTAAAACTTGACATTAAAACGGAATATTTCCCTTAATGTTTTTCCACCTTCCCCTGTAAGTGCTGTTTTTGAATGTTTTTGTTTCTGAATTCCATCTCCGAATGCTTGACCTGGCTTTAGTTTCCAGGCAATTAACAGTTAAGAGAGAGAGAAAGAGAGACAACAGTTGGAAGGAATGTTAGCTTTGGATGTTCAAAACCCGGCCTTAATCCCTGGACACTTTCCATAAAGGAAAAAGGCCTCCATTATGTCTGAAACATTGGTTTCGAAGAGACTTTGCTGTCAATTCAGGGCTGCCCTGTGAACATGGAACTGGAGGAATGGGTTGAGAATACGTTTAGCCAACACATGCCTAAGGGTTCTGGTTTCAAAATACTTTTTTTTCCCAGTTAACACATAAAAAGGTAAAGGTTTCCTCTAGACATTTAAGTCTGGGGGTTGGTGCTCATCTCCATTTCTAAGTTGAAGAGCAGGCGTTGTCCATAGACACCTCCAAGGTCATGTGGCCAGCATGACTCCATGGAACGCTGTTATCGTCGCACTGGAGCAGTACCTATTGATCTACTCACATTTGCATGTTTTTGAACTGCTCGGTTGGCAGAAGCTGGGGCTAACAGCGGGAGCTTACTCGGCTCCCCGGATTTGAACTGCCGATCTTTCAGTCAGCAAGTGGTTTAACCTGCTGTGCCAAGAGGGCTCCTGTAACATATAGATGTTGACGTTCTGCATTGCTGAAGTCCTGGGGTGCATCTACACTGTAGAATGAATGTAGTTTGGGGCCGGGTTGTGGTGCAGGCTGGTTAGCAGCCAGCTGCAATAAATCACTTTGACCAAGAGGTCATGAGTTTGAGGCCAGCCTGTGTTGGGGTGAGCACCCAACAATTAAAATAAAAAAATAGTCCCCGAAAGATAGTTGCATCTATTAAGTAGGAAATTTAGGTACCACTTATATATGGGAAGGCTAATTTACGACACCATAAAAATCATCCAGCCGCTGTTGGAATGAGGAAGTTGCTGTCGCAGTGGATGATGAAGCAGCTGCTCCCCCTGTGGCCGGAATCAAGCATATCCTCAGGAAGCTGGAGGAGGTTTAAATTGCCTCTGCGTCTGTCTCTGTTCTGTGTTATATGGCATTGAATGTTTGCCTTATATGTGCACAATGTGATCCGCCCTGAGTCCCCTTCGGGGTGAGAAGGGCGGAATATAAATACTGTAAATAAATACTAGTTTGGCACCACTTCAATTGCCATGGCTCAATGCTATGAAATCCTGTAACTTGTAACTTTGCAAAGTATTTAGCCTTCGCTGCCCAAGAGGATTGGTGTCTTGCCAAACTATAAATCCCATGCTTGCACTGTATTGAGCCATGGCAGTCAAACTGCATTAATTCTACTGTGCAGGTGCATACAAAGTGGATGGGAATCTCTCCTTTATCCAAAAGTGTGTATGGCTAGATCTGCACTGCCATATAATCCCGTTTCTGAATCAAATAATCTGAATTATGTGACTCTACACTAATATATAATCCAGTTCAAAGTAGATAATTGGATACAGAAACTGGATTATATGGCAGTATAGATGGGGCCTTAGGTGTGCCGTTGCCCGAAAAAGAAGGAAAGAGAAAGGGAGAACAAAAGAAAAAGAAAAAACAGCAGTGAGAAGATTAATCTAACATATTTATGAAAGGTGCCCATCAGTCCACCTTGGAGATGAATGACCTATGAAGATAGATAGAAATTCAGCACAAGTCAAATTTAATGGGATTTTTTGGTAGCAAAACAGTGCCATCTAGTGGCCAAAGTCTTTCGTGGCATTCCCCACTTTTCCAGCATTCATAAATGTATAAATCCCATTGAATTAAATAGAATTGTATTCTGAATAGGCCTGCATAGTATTGTGCTGTTCAGTGCATTAATTTATAATCCTTTATTAAATCAAAGGAGAAAGCAAAAAGAAAGTGCCAGTAGTCCTTTCGAAGGTTATTTTAGATTTGTTGCAAGTTCCTTGTGCTGCCTTTACATGTTACTACCTTTACATTTACAAACAGCTTACCGTATATACTCGAGTATAAGCTGACCCAAATATAAGCCGAGGCACCTAATTTTACCACAAAAAACTGGAAAAACATTGACTCAAGTATAAGCCGAGGGTGGTAAATTTCAGAAATAAAAACAGATACCAATAAAATTACATTCATTGAGGCATCGGTAGGTTAAATGTTTTTGAATATTTACATATCAATAATCCATTTATTTGTCACGGGACAATTTGGAAGACTGTCCAACTCTGATCAAATCATTATTCTCATCTTCTTCAATGTAAATGTGCTTATGTATCCTTTTAATAATAATACAGAAAAATAATACATGTAATAATAATAATAATAATAATAATAATAATAATAATAATAATAATACAGGAAAATAATACATGTAATGATAAATACAGGAAAATAATAAATGCAATAATAATAATATCAGAGTGAAATAATAAATGTATTAATAATAATAGAGTAAAATAATAAATGTAATAATAATATCAGAGTGAAATAATAAATGTATTATTAATAATAAAAAATAGAGTAAAATAAATGTAATAGTAGCAACAATAATAGAGAAAAATAATAAATGTAATAATACCAATAATAATCGAGAAAAATAATAAATGTACCATATATTCTCAAGTATAAGCTGACCCAAATATAAGCCAACCAGGACCCTCACCCGAGTATAAGCCGAGGGGGGCTTTTTCAGTCTTAAAAAAGGGCTGAAAAACTAGGCTTATACTCGAGTATATACAGTATTTCCAGGAAGTCTTGTGTTACTAGAATTGTGTTATTAATGTCTTTATATTAAAAGTTGACTGATGGGGACTGATGGGGACCCAGAATACTTGAAGGGAAAGATACTCCTCTTGTATGCAAAGAAACTCAATGGCAGGCTAGGTTGCTTTTTATTATTATACACCAAGAAAGAAAAGAACATTTGGCACAGAAAGGCCTTTATTTTTTGGACACATAAACACAAAATCCCTGCAGGCTAAAAAAAAAAAAGAAAACAAGAAATCAAAATACACTGCAGTTAATACACAGCCAGCATTTCATGTCGGAGGGGCTGCTAGACCCCTTTCCCCAAAAAAGGGGTTTCATTTCCTTAACAGAAAAAGTACCTCGTATTGCTATAGACATACATCCAAGTCCCATTTTCATAAAATACAGTTTTTAAAACATTACAAGTCTAACAATATAGAGAGCAAAAATAATAATAATAAAATAGTACATCCGAAGTCAAAAAATGAACAAACGCAAACAAGTTTTACATACAAGTTTTCCGGCTCTAGACATAGAAATATCACCAAAAAAGTGTCCATATAGCAAGGTAGAAAGAAAATTCTGGAGTGATATTCACAGATGATCCTTTTTCTTCTTCTTCTTGCTCAGACTGCTTTAAGGGGGGAAACCCTCGCAGTTGGAATTAAGTCTTGATACAAATGCCCTCTGAGCCCCGCTTTCCGAAAATGAAAGCCGGGCGGCAATGGAGCAAAAGGGGAAGGGGGTCTCTCTTTTGGGGGGACTTTGGGGGTCCTTCGCCTCTCACTGGGACTTGGGCCAGGTCTCCATCCGTCTGTCGGAGGGAGGCTTGTGATGTCGATCGGAGGAGAGGCCCAGGAAGGCTGACTTTCACCTCCCTTGGATCCCTCTTTGGGAGCCAGGCTTAAAAGGCCTTCTCTTTGGGGGGATTTAATGGTTGGCAAAGCCTTGGCTGATGGAGAGCCGCCCATTGCTCCCACTTGCCCGGTATCTCAAGGACCCACAGTGGCTACTTTCTAAAACCTTCCACAACATGCAGCTAATGAAAGGGGAGGGGAAAGCATCCAAAGAAAAAAACCCAAACACACTCTTAAACCTACAGCTACCGAATGCACATCTTCCCATTGATTGACACATGCGCCAGTTGATCTCTGGGGCCAAACCTCCGATACATGACAGCTAGGGCCGGATCCTATCAATATGGGTTCCGGAGGCCATTTCCTCTGCTGCTCCGGTCACCAAAAAGCTGCCCTCTCCTACCATCGACCCTCGGCTTTGGAAAGGTTGCCCCAAAGACATCATCATCGCTCTCCAGCGACCAAACATTATTATTATTCTGATTTTTGCACAGCAGACAATGTCCGACAAGGGCAAATAAAGGGGGGGGGGGGGAAGCCATGAAAGAAATCCCAAGAAAGTGCAAAAAGTTGGCAAAGAAGTTTCTTTCCATAAACATATTTTGAGGGGTTAGAAGTGGGGAGGAAAACCATAAACTGCATCGAAAAGAATATACTGCAGCCATATTTTCTTTTTTCATCACAAATAAAGAAGACTTTGAAAGTTAGCTGTGGCTCATGAGACAGAAGGGGAAAAATATATATACATACATGTAAGGATTATGTTTTCCTCTGATAAAAAAGGCAAAAGTTGATCCGTGTCATTTCTCCTTGGCTTTGTTTTACCAAATAGGTCAGAAAAGCCATTTCAGGGCTTTGTTAAGGTTCCTATCTGCAGAGTGTGGGGCCAAAGCCAGTTATCATCATAATCATAATCATCATCATTATTGCAAATGCAGCCAAACTGGGAAGGAAGGGGGTGAATATAGGTTTGCTGCAAATACCACCTTCAGTGGCAAATTTCAGTGGCGTTTTGAGGAAAGGGGCAAAATGGGAAGAGGCCAAAGCTCTCTTTTTCCTGGACCAAGATTCAAATCTGGGAGCAACTTCTGCTTTTCTTCAACAAAAGTAGCCAAGTAAAAGCATGTAATTCATATATATTATGCTTTGTCATATTGTTCCACTGATATTTGGAAGAATCAAGTCTAAATTAGGAAACGGGGGCACGTTTCTCCGCTATCGATGCTACTTGGATGCCATCATCTACTGATGGACAGAGCAATATGCATTGACTCCCATTCTCTGCACATCCCACCCCGCGTCTCTCAAGCCATCTCCTTTCCTAGTGCAATAAAGTAAAAAAAAAAAAAAATTAAAACCGCTACATACTAAAACAGGGGCTTTCAACCCTCTTCAAGGTGCCTCAGGTCTCCTTGGGTTTGGGGCAGCAGGAGTTTCGTGAAGTCTTGCCGTTGTTTTCTCCCTGAACAAGTATTATTTTAAAAGGATGAGGAAATCTGAAATAAAGGAAAGCAACAGACGAACAAAAGCAGCGGTCATTCTCTCTTTCTCTTGATATTTGTTACCCAGGTGAGGTATCTTAAGGGGGAGGGGAAGATAAGAGTTAAATACACTTAGTCTCTAAGCCTGGCTATACTGCTTCCCTCCTGTTTTATAAAGAAAGAAGAATCAGTTTGCCTATCTCCAATGAAATTTGGAAGAAGCAGCTTACACCAGTGCACCCTGGTGCAGCCAAAACAACAGTGTTTGGAAGCTGAAACGTCCCAAGTAGTAGTAATAATAACAATAGTTGCCTCCAAGCTTTGCCTCAAAAGCCTGAGGGAGAAACAGTTAGAACTAAATACTAATGAAGCAGAACCTATTGCTGGCCTTGAGGTCTCCAGTCGGAAGGTGCACAAGTTGAGAGTCAAGCGTTGGCAAAAGCCCACGTCTTTCTCTCTCAGTGGTGCCGTGGTATCCCGTTTCCATGCATCATGTGCCAACATTCATTTGCACAACACGGCCCTCGTCTTCCCTCCGGACTCAGCCTTTCTTTTGCATTGCACACCTCAGTGGAAAGGAAAGAGCCCCCAATTTATAGAAGCAGAAAGGAGACATTACATTTTTGTACACTTCACACATGCTACTGAGTGCTGTCGGTACATGCGGGCGACCTAAATTTCTCAGAGAAACAAACAGTTTTTTCAAAATGCTGGTTCAAAAGTCTTTTTGATTGCTACCGTCAACACTATACACAGCTGTACATATTGGCAACCGAGCCTTTCTCCTATTCGGAACGCAAGCTTTATAAAAAAAGGGGGCTGGACAGACCAATAGCGGATACAAAACGGTTAAAAATAATCATCCGTAAAAAGCATGAAGGGAGCCTCGGCCGATCTTCTTTTCTCGTTTAGAACCAGTTTCTTTTCCTTTGAGTCAATCTACACAAGAAGGCCGGCTGTAACTCGCGTAAAGGATATTTGACTAGAAAAGTTACAGCCAGGGTATATATTTTAAAAAAAAAGAAGTTATTGCCAAAGTTAAAACCTTCTATGAAAAAGAGTATTAAAAATGACGTCATCAAACACAGCAGCATAAAATGGGCACTTTTGTCATGTCTGAAAAATACCTAGAACTAATAGTTTAGGACTCTGTCACATGTTTTAAAAGAGGGAAAAGAGGCTCGGCATTCAGAGCCATCCAGTGGCAGTTGTAACTCATATATATATATGGATTTTTGTGTTAGATCTGCCAAAGGCCCTCGCTGACCGCTTACGTCACACATTCACAGAACTAGAACCACCGAGTTGAATGCGCCGTTATAGTGCAATTGCTTTGCAGCCCGTGACTGACTGACTGCAGAGAGATTTACAAAAAGAGATAGTAAAACTGGACCAAGCGGAAACAAAACAGAACACCCCCCCCCCCCTCCCCAAGCGATACCTCTGAAAGTTAATGCTTTCTTAAAAGGCATTTACAGTAAAAGTTCTGTGTGGTTAAAGTCTATGTGTATATATATATATATATATATATATATATATATATATATATATATGTATGGCCCCCGCAAAAGAAGAAGAGGGGAACACGATGTTTTGCCGCATCCAGAGGCTTCACGAAGCAGGGATGAGGAAGAATCTGGCGTCTCGATGAGCTTAAGAGGAACAAAGAGGTAACTTAAAACAGATTAGCAAAATATTCCAATAAAAACTTTTTTTTAAAACAACGTGCCCGGTCCTTTAAAAATTCTCCTTTCCAGAAGAATCAGCCTCTTGCGCTTTTGAGGTAAAAATTCAGTCCGATGCAAAGACTGTCTATGAAATTTCCGTTTGCTGAAAATCACAAAATAAAAATGGCTCAATTGCATCTGCTTCCCAAGGGGCCGCCAGCGCCGTCGGTTCAGTGCAATTGTCCAAGCTGCTGCTGCTGCTGCTGGGCCACCGGGGATCCAACCGGGCCCCAAGAGCCGGCCGGCCGGTCAGTCGGTCAGTCAGTTGGCGGAGGCCGCATCCCAGTTACCTTGCCTCCACAGGGTCCCCATCAGGCGAAATACATGGTGTGCTGGGTGTCGTGGTGAATCTGCACTGCCTTGGCCAGCGCCTGTGGGTCGCGGCCATTGCTCTGCCCCGAGACATGGCTCCCTTCGGCACTGAAAGGAAACAGAGACAGAGTTTGCAAGGCGGCCCCACACTGCACCACACTGTCAACACAATCTTATGACCAATTTCAAAAGGGATGGAGTCTTAATTATTTAATACAGCACTATGGACTGAGTGTGCCAAGTGACAAATGGTCAAACAGGTTGGCTACTGCAAGTGTTGTTTTTCAAGCCAAGAAACAGAGAAACCATAATAACCAACACCCAGATTCCTTACCATACAAATCCAGGCTGGGGGAAGAGTAAAAATGGAGAATTTAACCTCCGAGACCGATTTCAAATGGATCATTTAGCTGTTTCATGTGCCTCACAAGGCCAGCTAAGGGTGGCCAACAGAGAAGAGACATCCCTGAGACCCTACAGACCCTAATGCTGGGATTCACCCAAGAGGGAGGCGCATGCCTCAAAGGAATCCCAGCTGACTCACCTGTCGTGGTCTTTGTCCACAAGATGGTACCGGGCCCGAAATGCTACCAGTCGGGCATAGTACGCGGGAGCTGGGATGGAGACGGAGCGTGTGCAACGGACGTACGTGTGGCAGAGCTGGTAGGTCAGCAGCTGCAATTCATCTGCAGTGAAACAGTTGTCATCCCACAGGACTTGATAGTGGGAAGGGCGGCTGGTTCCCTGGGAGAAGGAAAGCCGGCCATGCAGGTGAGATCTTTTGAACAGAGGCACTGACAGTAAAACAAACACCACAGGGGTGCTAACCTATGCTATCCAAAGCTAATATATATAGCTGGATTTACAATTAAAAATGTACCTGTTTCATACAAATTCAACTTAAGAACAAACCTACAGAACCTATCTTGTTAGTGACTTGGGGACTGCCTGTAATGGCAAATTTAAACTATCGAACGAGCAAGAAAAATTATGAACAATTAGAAAAACATACCACAACCATTATATGCAATGGAGAAAATTAGGATACTTTTACACATGGAGCTAATAAATGGCTTTCATGTATTTTCAAATAGGTAAAAAGGTAAAGGTTTTCCCCTCACGTTAAGTCCAGTCGTGACTGACTCTGGGAGTTGATGCTCATCTCCATTTTCAAATAGGTCCTCTTTTATTTCTTCTTTTTCTCATCATAATTTATAGATCAAATTTTTCAATAGGGTTAATGGCTCATATAACATATAACCAATTCTTTATTGAAAAATTCTCTATTTTTTTCCCATGTTCTGATTTTTTCGGATTTTGTGGCATGATTTACCCTTATTCTTACTTTCAGGTAAAGAAACGAACCCTCAAATATCAAGCCATCCTCAGCAATGCTGCAACCAAAACTGCCCTTTACCTGAATTCCTGCATGGCTACAGAGGTAAAAGTCGAATTCAGAGGGATGCGTGATGGTGCTGTCCACAGTGGTGCCTGCTGGGACATTGCCACTCTTCCCCACCTGATGGAAAGACAAAACCCACAAACATATTTATCTGGGGCCATCTCTAGTAAAAATCCTTCCCTGGGAGTGGGCCAATTTAACAGGGTGGTTCTTTCCCTCCCCTCAGCTTTACATACCCTTTCTGTTTTGTCAGCGCAGAAGAGCCGTGTGTGGTGCCTTTTCTGCACAACAATGTAGGTGATCCCAGGCCGATAGTCTTCTTCTAAACTGATGCAGGCCTTTCGGATGGCAATGAGCTCTGGCCAGGCGACCTAGAAAAAGGTGAGGGCTTGACCTCAGTCGCTTGCCTAGTCTCTTTGAGACAATGGATTAGATACAGACCTTGAGAGAAGGCCTACAAGAATATTTATTTATTTACTGTATTTTACCCTGCTCTTTCTCAACCCCGAAGGGGACTCAGAGCGGCTTCCAGTTTGGCAATAATTCAATGCCATATTAACATAAGACAAACAAAACACAATATACATTGTGCGTCAAATCATGAAAATCATAAAATACTAACATATAAATACATAAATAAATTGTTAAAACATTACACATAGACCAAAGATGGAAACGTTTATAGAATAGCGGAAATGGATCAATTCTTCCCAGAAAGAAAATAAGACAGTTTAACAATTAGTTCCCAGTTGGTTGTTCTGTATATCTATCGTTGTTCTTTTTGATAAACATACAAATTTAAAAACAATCTTATATATAAACATGAAGCCTTCTCCTGGGCTGTAAACCACTAAGAGGTGCCCCAAGGTGTGGCGGAAATACTTCCATGCCTCCGGGGGTCATTTGGGGGTTTACCTGTTTCATTTGGCCTTCGGAGACCCCTCCCCTGTAATAGATGATGCGCGTGGGCTTGAAGCGCGTGGACTTATAGAACTGGATCAGCAGCTCGCGCACCATGTTGGTCAGGTCCTGGATCACTTCCTGGCTGTAGAGCAGCTCCTGGGAGGTCTCCTGGCGGGACGTTTGCACCCGCACCGTGGCGCAGTAGCGGCTGGGGTGGCCATCCATGCTGCCCACAACAGCAGCGATGGAGGGCTTCTTCCCGTCCCCGGCTGGCGGGTGAGTGACGTCTGCCCCTAGGAAGATCACCGGCTGCTGGAAGACGGAGGGTCTGTGAAAAAGAATGAACAGGGAGAGGCAATGGGAAACCAGAGAGAGGCACCACCATCACCAATTCCTATTGACAGAAAAAATGAAATACAAAGATACAGGATGGGTGATTCCTGGCTCGACAACAGCACCTGTGAAAAGTATCTTGGAGTCTTTGTGGACAAGTTGAACACGAGCAAGCAATATGATGCTGCATCTAAAAAAGTCAATGGGATTTTGGGCTGCATCAGAAGGAGTATAGTGAAGATCAAGGGAAGCCATGGTAGCCCTCTATTCTACTTTGGTCAGACCTAACCCTGTGTCCAATTCTGGGCCTCACAATTTAAGAGAGATATTGACTCTAAGCTGAAAGGGGTCCAGGAGAGGCCTTTAAACAATGGATGGATGGCCAACTGTTGGAGGTGCTTTGATTGTGCTTTTCCTGCACAGCATCATGGGGTTGGACTGGATGGACCATATGGTCTCTTCCAACTCTATTATTCTATGATTGGTGTGGTTATGAAATGCATACATTGATAAATCTGGCAAAGCATTCAACACTTTTGGGAAAGCGGGTGAACTGTCAGCTGCACAATTCCCACATGTGTTACAGTCAAAAGTATGATTTAAAGTGGTGTTTCCTGAACCCTCTGATGCTGGGGAATGAGAACTTTGTCCTTCGCAGTGCCGTTAGTCTGACCTTTGATGTGGTACCAGCACATTGTTTATCCCGCCGAGCTTCGCGTTGATCTTCAGGCAGAGGTTGGACAGAGTCTGCGGTGAGGTTTTCACGACGTTTTTCACCTGGACGCATTGGGTGGCCATGCCGAGAAGGGTGTCCCCAACACGCTTGACTTCGGCTGTAATGGGAGGATGGGGGGGGGGGGAGAAATAGCTTTGCTTCAGTTTGGCTTTTTGTTAAGACTCCGCAACGAGTGGGACTGCTGGGTTGCATAGCAACACTGTAGGAGAAAACGAGATGCCAAGCACCCAAAAACACATCAGGGATTGTGCCAAATGCTCTCTCTTACCATAGACAGGCGTCTTTCCAGGGAGAATCACTACGATGAGCTGCAGCCCAACATAAGTCAATTTCAAGTGTTTGAACATGGGCTCCACACTGTCAGCCCCCTGGGCGTATTTGCAGAAGCACGGCTGGCCCTGGATGGGCATCCCTGCATCCTTGGAGATCTTGCGCAGCTGGTCGGTGAAGCTTCTGCAGAGAAACAATGAGCCATTGAAGCCAACGGCACAGGAAACCCAACAGTTTGAAATCCCTTTCCGTTTCAGCGCTAAGCACAATGGGATTCACAGGGATGAGGCACAATGGCCATCATTGGAAGTGACATTCTCCATATACATCTTTTTGTGCCTTCCTGTTCAGCCAGTCTACTAATCCACATATACAGATTCCTAAACAAAAGGCTATTGCATACCATTAAGTGATGCTAAGCAAAACAAAACGTACTCCACACACCATGAGACCAAAGCGACTTACTTCAAGAGGTCTTCCCGGCATTGTTTCTGAGGCGCAAAGCAGGCCACGGCCCAAACTTTAATTTCAATGCCAGCATAGAACTGCTTTCCTCTCATATCCCAGACACCCTGATTTGGTGTAGCCACAGTCTTGTTCTGAAGAAGATTCAGAAATGAAACACAGTTCTTCCAAATAAGTATTTTATGAAACACTTTAAAACAAAGTGGAAATGCTGTGCAGTCTTTTGGTGACTGGTGGAATTTTAGCTACAGATTTAGTATATCTTTATTTTAATAATAATAACAATAATAATCACCATCATTTTTATTTCTTACCCACCTTTCCTCATGGCTCAAGGCAGAGTACTACATAGTTAAAACACATCATACAAAAGTTCAGTAAAATACATATCTGTAAAATACACATATTATAACATATTTTTGGAAAATACACATATTAAAATATGCAGCGCAATTTAAAATTCATAGTTAAAAATTGACTGGGCAGAAGAAAAATCATTTTAAAATAGCTGCAAGCCTCTAACACAGCTATGCAGGTTAAGCATTTCATCCCTGATCTCTGTAATGTTTATTGTTTTTCTACAAAGGCATAAGCACTTACCCGGCCCCCATATTGCAACATTGGTGCAGGCAACACCCTGCCTGTCAGCTCCGTCATCTCATTATGGACAACGATCCCAAACTCCTTCAGATATGGATCAGGCCCACCGACCATGCTGTTACTCTTGACCTAGCCACAGAGAGAGAAACAACATGGCAACTCATAGAATCATAAAGATCACAAGGCCCATCCAGTCCAACCGCCTTCTCCCAGGAAGAAAGACATAATCCAACCCCTCCTGATAGATGGCCATCCAGTTTCTGCTTAAAAACCTCCAGAGAAGAAGACTCCACCAGACTCCCAGGCATACCAATCTTTTTATTAGTACTAGCATGACTCAAGCCCGGGACTTTATCCACTGGCGTTTATGTTTATGTTAATGTGCTGTTGCCCTATGTTGTGTGCTTCAGGCCACAATCTAGTGAAGGAAAAATGTCCTTTTGCTTTGAAGACAAGGAAGTGTTTGGGATCCCTGCTTCTTTTTGCCAGTCCTCTTTGACCCTTCCCATTTCTGTAAGATCAAGTCTGAGCTACTCACCAGTCTACTAATCTCTTCCTGCCTGTCAGGTGCAGAGCGTGCTGTGGCCTTGATCATCGTGGATGTCTGATTGTCTGTCAGCTTCTTGATACAGCGCTGTCCAGCTACGATATTACACACCTAGGATCAGAAGCACAACATTGTAAACAAGTCACAAAGCAACATAGTCGAAAGTTAGAAGGAGAACTGCCACAGTGTTTTACCTCTAGAGGCAAATATGTATGTTTCTGCTCCTGTCCCACTTGGAGGCATGGAAGGTGAGGGTATTTCAACTGCAGGCTGTACTTCTGCTTAAAATATTGCGCAACGGTGCACTCCATGGCCTGACCATTTTCTAGCTGCAGAGGGAACCTGTGGGAGGAAACAAGTATTGGATTAGAGAGCCAGCCTTGTGTAAGAGATAGGGCTGGGCTGGAGGAACCCTGGTTCAAATCCTTACGCAGCAAGACATTCAATGAGAGCAGTTGATCACTGCAGATATTTAAGAAATTGGTTTGGTATGGTTTGTTTCTGGCATTCCTTTCATCTCTTCCCCAACCTGTGATGATGCTATCACAGGGCTTTCTTGGCAAGACTTGTTCAAAGGGGCTTTGCCACTGACTTCGCCTGAGTGTATGTGAATTGCTCAGTGAATTTTCATGACTGAGCAAGGATTCAAACCCTGGCCTCCCAAAGTCCTTGTCCAACACTCAAATTGCGGGTTCTCTTGTGTGATCCTGCATGACAAACGCTTATGGACAATTTAGTCATTCAAAAGCCATAGGTCACAGGCACCAAAAGGAGTGATACAGAAGACCATCACAAAGATGAGGGACTATCAACACCAACTTGGGCATCACTGGCCCAGGGAGCCACACTTGTCTCCTCTTCCACCCCCACGGGCCACAGCTCCCACTTTCTTATGAGATCAGAAATGTCCAGAATTTCATTTCTATAAAAAATGTTAATCAGAGCCTAGATGAAGTGCGTCTAGGTGGTAGAAGCATCTAAATGAAGAATTATGACACCCAATAAGTCTCTGGAGATGAGATTCTCCATTTCTGATATTTTTCTTTCTTTCTTTCTTTTTTTTTAGAAAACCACACACAACAAGGGGGCCTGTGCAAGTCACACTATTCCCCTGACTATTCCCATACAAACCTGTTTGCCAGCCAATCCTCCAGGTGCTCAAATTGGCAACAGATGGAGGATGGCTGTTCAAAATAAGACAATGGCGCACATCCCTTCAAGCATCTCTGTCTCTTTCTCAGTTATCATGAGTCATTCTGTTCACTCGTATCGGGCAGTTAATCCAATTGATCATGAAGGGTGGTTTCTCTCAACTGTTGATCTTTGTTGCTTTACTGTTCATTGTTAACTAATACCATGGTAAGTTAAGCTTTTGGCGTGAGGTGCTGTCAACTGTACCTAATGGGGGCAGCTCTGAATGCTATTTGTACAAGGATAGGTTGATCTTCAGTTTTTGAAAAATGTGTTCAGTTAAACTACATGTTCACATTATTCAGTCATGGAAATGACTTCAAAAGAATACTCCAATCATTTGGACCCAAATCCAATTACAGTATCTCCCTGAAGATTACTTTCCCTTCCATGCTGCATTTTATAAATAACAAATAATGTCTAAATGCATATTCACAAGGAACAATAAAAAGAAAGAAGTACAAAAGTACAAAGTTATGGAAAGGAAGCACAAAGCAAAGAGGAGGAAGCATCATTTTCTTCTTCTCTAGCCTCCTCCCTCTCAGATGAAGATGAAGAAATGAAGTCCAAGTCGCTTATCCAAGTGTCTCACCTCTAAGAATTCCTCAGAAAGCCAAGTAATGAACAATTGTGCTCCTTGGAGTGAGCAGCTGCCTCAATGGCTCTGTCTAATTTACTTTGCAGTCACTGTATGTATATATGGCCAGCATAAAAGCACCATCATTAAAGAAGCAGACTGTGAGATATTCTAGATACATTCTTTAAACAGGAATACTTACGTCTGATGGCTGGCTGGTCGCCTCGTGACATTGCAAACTCTGTATTTTCTCTTCATCTGCCCACAGTGAGTAACCTCTACTTTTAAACCTGGAAATCCAGCAGGAAAAAACCACAAAGACAGAGGTAAGTAGAGGTCAGCATGACACAGTGGAGAAAGGTTCTTTATGCACGTGGTTGCACTTCAGTTATTTTCCTACTGTATCTAGTCCATCATCTCAACAGCTCAGAATATATTACAATTTCACAAAATCCCAGACTGAAATTATAGCACACCTATTGAGATAAATCACTTGATTTTCTACAGAAGTAACCCAAGCTAAAAGATGCTTGCTTTAGCGCCAATAAATTTTGCTAATCAAGAAATGGGTTCCAATATAAAAGATGAGGAAAAAAACCAATTGTGAACGAGACCCAAATTTAATTACATACTATATGGATCTAATAAAATAAATGAGCATTAGCAATAATTAACAGAAACCCTATGATTTTAGTGGGTCTGCAGTAAATAGGACTAAACCTAAATCTAGAAAAAATGCCTCCCTCAACTGTAATAATGGTCAAGGCAATTGATGCACTCCTTTAAAAAGAATTCAGAAATCAAGCTTTCTGTATTATCACAGTTCAGTTGACATAAAGTTGATTGCATTCGCTCCAAAGATTCACCTCTAATTTCTTTGGTAAACTTAACACGCTGGGAATCCGTAAGGGGCTTTGTTTGTTCATTGATGTTCTGAATGTCCAAGACTTCGCACATGAACTCAATAATCGGCTGGGCTCGGTAAAACGCAGTCGCCGATACTGAAACAGGAATAAGAAAAGAGGCTGAGAAAAGACTGGCAAGACCAGTTTATTTTGTATGCTGCCTTTCTCCCAGAGTGGGACCCGAGGCGACTGTCAGCCATTTAAGCCAACAGAGGCTTTCCGTACCATCGATGTTGAGCATCATGTTCCACATAGCAGGTCTGACTGACTGATGGAATCCAAACCAGACCTCCCGACCTCCTCCCAGTGGATGATAATATCCTTCAGGGGGAGAGAAGAAGGAACGGCCCACTGGGGTGTACCTGAGAAGAACAGGGAACAGCCAAACCATTATTGTTGTTGTTGTTGTTATTGAGTTTTCTCACAAAGAAACCATATGGGTGAATGTACTAGAACATCAGAATAATTATTAAAAAGTGGGATGTACAATTACATTGCATATATTAGTGTTTCCACAAGCAATCATATATCCCTTTCATAATATACTATCTCCTTTTTTCATTTCTCCTGTCACACACACCTTGAGCCAGGCAGCATGTTGTTCTTACCAAGCACATACAGTCTTATTTCCCTTACCTTCCTTTTTAAAAAGCTGTATTTCTGCACACCCACTGATACTGCTATTTTGAGTGGGTGCTACCATTCCCCCTACATAAGGGTATGAATTTGCAATTTGCATACATATGATAAGCACATATCTCTAGTCTGCTGAAAAGTGTAAATATTTGGCCTGCTTACTGTGTATTCCTATACAGTGTAAAATCTTGATACACATAAACAATCAAAAGCTTGTTTAAGAGTATATGAGAGGAGCTCACCTCATAGAGGGAAGGTGCCGTGTAATGACATCTAGAGCCTGTACAGAGTCTTCTGGGACCTCATTCAGATGCCCAGCCAGAGCTTCCAAGAGCAGTTGGAGACTGACCACAGACACCCACTGAACTGACACCTTAAAGGTCTGGTCCTTCCCTTCACCTGGGAGCGTGACCTCCATATCCACCTGAAATGGCGACGATGAAGGTTAGGCAAGCAACTGATGATGAGAAAAGTTTCTCCAACTCCAATAGGTCATCCTAATTAAGGCTGAAATTCCCACAATCTATCAATTTTGGCAATTTTGGCTACAAGCAGATACTTCTGAAGGAAAATTACATTAAAAGAATAAAGATACAGGGCAGAGGTCAGCACTGTATAAGCAGACATCTGGTGTGCTTTTTTGTTGTATGTTTAAAGAGTCCTAAAGACTAACCGGTTTTATTTAGCACTGCCTTATTTGTCAATAAAACACAATTCACTTTTAAGGTGCAACAAACTAGCACAGGCAACAAGACTAATCCCTTCCCTTTCTATGATTGACATCTGAAAAACATTTATGGGAACACCACATTCATGGAAAAAGCCACAGAATCCCTGACCCCAGAAGGTCACAAGGACTACAGATACCATCCTGCTGTTATGGAACAATTTACACAGATTTTTTTCCCCAACAGTTACTGAAAGGAAGTTGAGGGGGTGTGATTTGTCTAGGATCACCCAATGTGGGAATTGAAGTCTTGGTCTTCCACAGTCCCTAGTCCAACGCTCCAGCTACTAAGCTGTCTAAGACTAACTTACATGCAAAACAGTACATCATTACTTGATATAAACACTATAGACTACGTTTAAGTAGAGATTTAATGGCCTTCAGATGGCACTCACAGGCTCCAATTAGCATAAAAATGGTACAACTCAAGCAAGTGAAGTGCCCTCTTTAAAGAACAACACACATGCTAATGAGTTCTTACCTCCTGACAATGTCTGCGAATGCCAGCTTCAATATCATTTAAAGCTCCTGCAGAATAGTCCATTTAGACTCCATTGCTTTAAACTCTAAAATTACCCAATGTTTTGACACTCCATGTTCCCGTAATGTCAATGGCCAGTCTAAGCATGATATCCTTAAGAAGCAGGCACTGGGCCACTGATTTGAGCACAGCATCTTCTGAGGGTCATTTATGAAGGCACTCACCCTGTCCCTGCCAATTGGCAGAGGATGTGCAGTGTACATGTTCCTTTTGCCATCATAGCCAGGCTGCCGATCCCCAAATATCTGCATCTTGAAATGTCTCACCATTGTATCCACTACCTCCCTGAAAAGAGTTGCAAGTTAAGAAGAGGCTAATAAAGACACAACAAAGTTAGTAACACTTGAGCTAGTGATACATTTTTAAATCTAGTTTACATTTGTATACAACATAAACAGGTGGTAGAGCCAAAGAACAGTTACAAAGAAACACAATCTTATTACAAGAACAAGTGTGTAAACAGTATCAGATTGTCATTGTAGAGGAGTTTGGTGCTCAATGATATGTCCAAAAGTTCAAGTATATTATAGCTCTCTTTAACAAAACAGTCCATTTAGCATTGCAACTTATAGCAGTTCAGTTACTGAGGATAAAAGGCATGTGGTTGTCGAACAGTCCTTACCTGTTCACCCTCCGGGGACGCTTTTCTGGTTTGATATCCACATCATAATGATAAACATCAATTTTAGGGATCTGGACTTGGAAATGATTGGCTAAGAGACGGATCGGTTTCCCCACTGTTCCCAGTCCAGGACGGCGGGGTGGTTGGAAGAGGCTGGTGGGCGGCCCTAGGGAAGCAGAGCAAGAGGGGAGAGACCTTACTTACAACTGGATGCACTCTACCCATCAATTCCAATTCATTTTAGGCTATATCTCATGTGAGAAAAGTAACATTTGAAATCATTTGTTCTAGTGATAAGGTTTGCCACAACTTCACAAACCTGACAATTCCACCTAATATTCACTTGCAAAGTACAAACACAATAAGGAACATCATCAATGTGATTTCAGTAATTATATGACATCTCAGTCTGCATTCCCACCTGTAGAATCAAGGGTCTTACAACAGATTGGTTTGGCTTAATTTCTTCCTACATCATTGTATCAGTGACAGGACTATTGAAGAATGTTATATTTCACCTCTATTTTAGTCACTTTAAAACTTTAAAATATGCTAGAAAGCTAATTGCGACCATGAAGAGCACTCAAGGTGGTTAGGTTCTCATTCCCTCACTGCATGGATCATTCTAAAACATAGACATGTTTTATTTTTATGCACTGTGGGTCCATCATGCCTTGAAAAGTAGGATAAAAATGGAAGATAGGAAACACAAGTGACTCATCTAGCAACAGCAAGTAACAGCATTTAGCCTTCACACATTTCAGATGCATCTTGGAGAACAGTTAAGTTTAGCAACTGAAAGATTTTGCAGTTATATGCAAGAACCAGCTAAAGATGGCAAGCTTCTGGTCCAGGATTTAAACCACTAGACAAATAAGAATTTTGGTCCAGCCAAGCCCATTTTGGCAATATTTAAGTATTAACCAATGCCTAAAACCGCCAGCTATTGAATATAGGACATGTGAAAAATAGTCCACAGGTCTGTAAATCAATTCAGGGGCAGGGGGCAAAAATTTTGGTGCCAACTTAAAAAAAACAGTTTTCCTAATTATTAAGCAAACATTAATTTGGAACACCGCATTTAGGCAAGTGGCTCAAGGCTTCATATTTTCATGTCTCAGGCCCACTGGGAAATGCATACTATTAACATACTGACGTCTGACAGGCTTTAGGCTCTTCATCCCAAGATTCTTGCTCACCCTCCCAAAGACACAGTCCAACTTGAACATCCCTCCTAAAAATTAAGCATGGCAGCATAGGCCAGAGATAACATGAAGGTATGCAACAACAATTGATTTCACACCAGGGTGCATTCCCAGCCAATCTGCAAGAGCATCTTTGCACCACACATTGCAAAACTCAAGATGCCTCAAAATGTCATGTGCCCTGGATTTGCATACATAGGCTTATCATACAGGGGCAAACAAACAAGGTCTCTGATTGTCTACAGCTCCTTACTGAGCCCTGGTATAAGGACTGAGGGTGAGGCTGAGCTAAATAAGCAAAGAAATGCCCCTCTGGAACGAAGCAAAGGTACTCAAAGGAACAAAGCAAAGGTACAAGAGGCTGGCAGAAGCTTGGATAAGCGAATATGTTGGATAATAAGGAGGAAAAGCCTATTAAACATCAAATTAGGTTATGATTTTACAAATTAAGCACCAAAACATCATGTTTAACAACAAATTTGACAGAAAAAGTAGTTCAATACGCAGTAATGTTATGTTGTAATTACTATATTTACAAATTTAGCACCAAAATATCACAATATATTGAAAACATTGACTACAAAAATGGCTTGGATAATCCAGAGGCTTGGATAAGCGAGGCTTGGATAAGTGGGACTCTACTGTACAACCTCACTGTTTTTAAATTCTATGAGTTTTTATTCTTTTTGGTTAATGTGCAAATATTACAATTGGTGCATGTTATTGTTTATTGATGTATTGCATATTGTTATTGTTTTGTATTTGATATTTCTGCGAGCCGCCCTGAGTCCCCTTCGGGGGAGATGGTGGCGGGATACAAATAAACTTCTTATTATTATGTGTGTACAACATACATTAAAAGTTCCCTCATACACAGACACACTTATATTGCATTAATGTCAATATCAGGCATGGGCCAACTTCGGCCCTCCCTCCAGGTGTTTTGGACTTCAACTCCCACAATTCCTAACAGCCGGCTGTTAGGAATTGTGGGAGTTGAAGTCCAAAACACCTGGAGGGAGGGCCAAAGTTGGCCCATGCCTGGGGTCTCTCGCGGGAATATGGTGGCGGGATACAAATAAATTTATTATTATTATTATTATTATTATTATTATTATTATTATTATTATTATTATTATTATTGTGTGTGTGTACAATATACATTAAAAGTTCCCTCATACACAGACACACATACAGTAGAGTCTCACTTATCCAACACTCGCTTATCCAACGTTCTGGATTATCCAATGCATTTTTGTAGTCAATGTTTTCAAAACATAGTGATATTTTGGTGCTAAATTCGTAAATACAGTAATTACTACATAGCATTACTGCGTATTGAACTTCTTTTTCTGTCAAATTTTTTATAAAACATGGTGTTTTGGTGCTTAATTTGTAAAATCATAACCTAATTTGATGTTTAATAGGCTTTTCCTTAATGCCTCCTTATTATCCAAGATATTTGCTTATCCAAGCTTCTGCCGGCCCGTTTAGCTTGGATAAGTGAGACTCTACTGTATTATTATTATTATTATTATTATTATGTGCGTGTACAACATACATTAAAACTTTCCTCATACACAGACACACATATATAGCATACATGTCTATATCAGGCATGGGCCAACTTCGGCCCTCCCTCCAGGTGTTTTGGACTTCAACTCCCACAATTCTTGGCCCATGCCTGGGGTCTCTCACGGGAAGATGGTGGCGGGAAAGAAATACTATTATTATTATTATTATGTGTGTACAATATACATTAAAAGTTCCCTCATACACAGACACACATATATAGCATTCATGTCAATATCAGGCATGGGCCAACTTCGGCCCTCCCTCCAGGTGTTTTGGACTTCAACTCCCACAATTCCTAACAGCCGGTAGAATTTAAAACATAGAATTTAAAAACAGTGAGGTTGTAATAGTAGATTAGCAAAGTGCATATCATAGGTTGTAAACGCATATGTATGAAGTATTTGTGCATACACACATATATGAATATCTTATGTATTTCATGTATTTATTAATGTGTATACATATCTGCATCCATACTCATATACTGTTTTATGCATATTAAGGGAGTCAGAGTGAGGGAGGTCTTTATTATCTGTTTTTGAAGAGATAGATACATACAGACATTATATATATACATACACACACATAATATATGTATATATATTTATAATACAGTAGAGTCTCACTTATCCTAACTAAACGGGCCCATGTTGGATAATAAGGAGGGATTATGGAAAAGCCTATTAAACATCAAATTAGGTTATGATTTTACACATTAAGCAGCAAAACATCATGTTTAACAACAAATTTGACAGAAAAAGTAGTTCAATTCAGGAATTGTGGGCGTTGAAGTCCAAAACACCTGGAGGGAGGGCCGAAGTTGGCCCATGCTTGGGGTCTCTCGTGGGGAGATGGTGGCGGGGTATAAATAAAGTTTTATTATGATTATTATTCTGAGGGAGAGGGAGGGCGACTGGGCTGCTGCCCGCACGACGAGGGCGCGAGGGCCCGCTCCGCCTCACCTGCAGGCCCCTCCTGGCGCTCACCTGGTCCCAGGGCCTCCATGGCGGCGGAGGCGGCGTTGGCGGAGGCGTTGGCGGCGTTGGAGGCCTCGCTGCGGTCTCCGCCGGGCCCTCCTCCGGCCCCCGCCGCCGCCGCCGCCCCGGGCCCCGCCGCCCCCGCCGCGTAGCGCTTGATTTCGGGAATATTGGCTTCGGGGTGAGGGGCGACCCCTCGCGCTCTGCTCCCTTCTGCCTCCTCGGGCTCCACCGACGGAGCCCCGGGTTCTCCCTTCCCTCAGGCTCGCTCGCACGCACACCCGCCTTTGCGCGCCCCCGCCACGAAGGAAGCGAGCAAGGGACACAAACGCCTCAGCCGTTCCCCTCAGGGCCCTCAGCTGCGTCGCCGTGCGTCAGGGCGCGCTGTGCGTGCGTGCCTGCGTGCGCGCCCCCGCCCCCGTCGTCGTGCTTCTCTCCTTTCCTCCGCAGCTGTCAATACAGCCCTAAGCCCCGCCCCTTTTGGGCTGAGGCGTCCATTCAGGTGCCAGGTGCAATGGCCTTGGCTTAAGGCTTCTTCCCAGTAATAATAATAATTATTATTATTTTATTGTATGACACAGCAAACAAGATAGACATGCTGGATTTCGTATCACAAAATCACAAGTCGAACACACTATTATTATTATTATTATTTAATGACACAGCAAACAAGATAGATATGCTGGATTTCGTATCACAAAATCACAAGTCGAACACATTATTATTATTATTATTATTATTATGACACAGCAAACAAGATAGACATGCTGGATTTCATATCACAAAATCACAAGTCGAACACATTATTATTATTATTATTATTATTATTTAATGACACAGCAAACAAGATAGATATGCTGGATTTCGTATCACAAAATCACAAGTCGAACACATTATTATTATTATTATTATTTTATTATGACACAGCAAACAAGATAGACATGCTGGATTTCGTATCAGAAAATCACAAGTCGAATAATAATAATAATAATAATAATAATAATAATAATAACAACTTTATTTTTATACCCCGCCCCATCTCCCCGAAGGGACTCGGGGCGGCTTACATGGGGCCTGGCCCGATAAAACAAACAAATATCAGTAACAAAGCAATAAAACAATTATCCCAGTAAAAAAACATCAACATTAATAAAAACAATCATTAAAATCAACAAGCAGGATACAGTATTAAAAACAAGAGAATAAGTCATAGATCCCAGGTAAAGTGCAGAGTATTACGAAATGGGGAAAGGAAATTTCACAGTTGAATGGACAATAAAGTGCGGTATAAAATGGCAAGACAACAACAATGGGACTATTATGGAATGGACAGATAGTCGAACACATTATTATTATTATTTTACTATGACACAGCAAACAAGATAGATATGCTGGATTTCGTATCACAAAATCACAAGTCGAACACATTATTATTATTATTATTTTATTATGACACAGCAAACAAGATAGACATGCTGGATTTCGCATCACAAAATCACAAGTCGAACACATTATTATTATTATTATTTTATTATGACACAGCAAACAAGACAGATATGCTGGATTTCGCATCACAAAATCACATCGAACACATTATTATTATTATTATTATTATTATTATTTTATTATGACACAGAAAACAAGATAGACATGCTGGATTTCGTATCACAAAATCACAAGTCAAACACATTATTATTATTGTTATTATTATTATTTTATTGTATGACACAGCAAACAAGATAGACATGCTGGATTTCGTATCACAAAATCACAAGTCAAACACATTATTATTATTATTATTATTATTTTATTGTATGACACAGCAAACAAGATAGACATGCTGGATTTTGTATCACAAAATCACAAGTCGAACACATTATTATTATTATTATTATTATTATTTTATTGTATGACACAGCAAACAAGATAGATATGCTGGATTTCGCATCACAAAATTACAAGTCTGGATTTCGTATCACAAAATCACAAGTCGAACACATTATTATTATTATTATTATTATTATTATTATTATTTTATTATGACATAGCAAACAAGATAGATATGCTGGATTTCGCATCACAAAATCACAAGTCGAACACATTATTATTATTATTATTATTTTATTATGACACAGCAAACAAGATAGATATGCTGGATTTCGTATCACAAAATCACAAGTCGAACACTTCCAAGGAACTAGGACTGTTGTTGTTGTTGTTGTTGTTGTTGTTATTAAAAAAAAACTCGGAAGTTCCGGCCTCAGAGGCCTTCGAGGTCACTGTCTCCATTCCCCCAATCTATCTCTATGAATTCTGCAGAGGGCGAGGCCCGAGCCTGGAAGGCGGTGCCTCCGCCGAAACTGTCTATCCCCATTGGCGCATAGAACGTGCGCCTCAGAATACTAACCAATGAGTGAGCAGGACTAGATGAGCGACAGGGGACAGTGAGCCCTGATTGGTCAGGGCGGTGTCAAACTCTGAGCGAAGGCGCGAAGACTCGAATTGGGTCGGAGCGCTTCATTGGCGAGTTTGTTGGCGAAGCGGCGTCATGGCGGCTGCCTTTGCTGCTGCTGAGGAGGAAGAGGAGACCATGGAGGTGAGTTCGACCCCATTGGAAGGGATTGCTATAGTTTGGTAACGCACCAGCACTCTGGGGCAAAGATGACCTCTTCAAACTACAACTCCCAAGTCCATAGTATTGAGCTCAAGAGACCAGGCCTTTGTGGTTTTCTTCTCACCCTTTTGCCCCATTTATTGATGTATATACATATACATCTCTCTATATATGTATCTATTTTCTCTGGGCAATTTTCCTATCGAGTTCTGGCATTGAGTCGTCGCATTCTAGACTTGGAAGGGAACCCAAGGCACCATCAAAGCCCTCCAGACAGATGGCCATCTAGCCCCTGCTTAAAAAGAGAGAAAGAGACTCTAAAGGCCTCCATAGGTAGCATATGCTATTGTTAATTTCTTTCTTTATTTGCAACATTTATATTTATTTATTTACTACATTTATATCCTGCTCTTCTCAACCCAAAGGGGACTCAGAGCGGCTTACAAATCAAATGAACATATAATATATTATTAGCATAGCACAATATAAGCGTTAAATTACTATATTGTATTATATCATTATATGGTAACATTATTAGTAATAGAGTCTCACTTATCCAACATAAAGGGGCTGGCAGAAAGTTGGATAAGTGAATATGTTGGATAATAAGGAGGGATTAAGGAAAAGCCTATTACACATCAAATTAGGTTATGATTTTACAAATTAAGCACCAAAATATCATGTTTAACAACAAATTTGACAGAAAAAGTAGTTCAATACGCAGTAATGCTATGTAGTAATTACTGTATTTACGAATCTAGCACCAAAATATCAGGATGTATAGAAAACATTGACTACAAAAATGTGTTGGATAATCCAGAACGTTGGATAAGCGAGTGTTGGATAAGTGAGACTCTTACATTTAATATATAATATATAATTAATATTATTATGTTGTATTATTAGCAGTGTAATGTATCCCATTATAATATTATTATCAATATTATTTATATCCTGCCCTTCTCACACTGAAGGGGACTCAGAGCGGCTTACAAGTTATATGTACATACAATATATTATTTTATTAACATAGCGCAATATAAGCTTTATATATTACCATATTGTACTATACAACTACCGTATGCTGCAATATTATTAGTAATATTACATCTAATATACAATTATAATAGTGTATTCTTATTATTATATTGTATTATTATTATATTAAAAACATTGCCATGTCTTGATCTCTCTTTTCATGCTTACAAATATTGTTTTGATTGTAGTGTTGCTCAGATGCTCAGGATTCGAAATCGCAAGATGCCTTTGGTAATGATTCGGACAGCGGACAAGGCAGCTGCGAAATGAGCTCCCCGGCACACATCAAGATGGGAAGGGCACCTCCTGAAGATGGAGGTGTGTATTTGGGTGGGCAATCCATGACAATCATATAGAAAACATGGAGCTTTAATTGAAAGATCTTATACCTTTTGTTTGAGAATCTCACAGCAGGGACTAGACTCGTTCCAGCTTGTTTATGCCAGCATATGTACAGTCTTATTTAATCTTGTTTGTCCCTTAGGAAATATATATATATCTATACTGCTGC
The DNA here is from genome assembly GCF_035594765.1 of Anolis carolinensis. Taxonomy (NCBI): domain Eukaryota; kingdom Metazoa; phylum Chordata; class Lepidosauria; order Squamata; family Anolidae; genus Anolis; species Anolis carolinensis. The sequence continues at coordinate 22,322,245 of NW_026943821.1, read as the reverse complement.
ACTGTTGTGGGCATAGCTTTGATATAATCTTTTTGGACAATAGGGCCAAGAAGTAACTTTTCTTATAATGTATTGAAACCGACTTGAAATAAAAACTAAAATGCTTATGTTCTTGTGGATTATACGCAATAAAACAGCATCTATACTGTAGAATTAATGCAGCTTGGCACCATATTAACTACCATAGTTCAATGCTATGAAATCCTGGGATTTGTAGTTTGTTGTGACACTAGTGGAGTGTCTAATGGCCTTGTAAAACCACAGCTCCCATGATCCCACAGCATTGAGCCATGGCAGTTAAAGTGGGGTCAAACTGCATTTATTCTACAATCTAAATCAACTCTAAGACAATTAAATTATCCAATAAAGTTTAATAAAGTCATACTGAATTTAGCACTGGTCTTCTTATATAACTGGTTTTATAGTCTCCGGTAACAAAGAGAGGGTAATAAGTAAGGTATAATTTATGTTATGAAAAAAGGGCTATAAGCATAAGGGTTATAATCTTTATATTTTAACAGATTCAGATGAAGAGATTTTCGTGGTCAAGAGAGTAAAAGGTAAGAAGGTGCTCCCAGAGAGTGACAGTGAAAGAGAAGACCTCATGCCTGAAAAATCAGAGGCTACAGGTGTTGAAAATGTGAAGGACGTCCATGACAGTGATGCAGAAAACGTATCACCAAAGCTGCTGTTGGAAAGCTCTGAGAAGGATAGGAAGAAGCACAGGCGGCACAAAACCCATGATGCGAAACAGACTGAAGGAAAAGAGAAAGGAAGTCCAAGGAGAAGGAGAATGAAGAAAGAGAAGAAAATGAAGGTTATTAGACAGGTCTTGAAGAAGGAAAAAACACAAGAACGAAAGGTATGTTGGAAAGGAGGAGAAGATATTTAAAGAAATATATTTTCAGGTATTTATTTGAATCCCTCTGTGTGCCCCATTTCAGCATTGCGGTAGCTCAATGCATGCAAAAAATAAGGACTAGTATAAAGAAATAGTTCATCAGTTTTTAATTAATAATTTTTATTTTTTTAAAAAACTGACACAAAATCTATAACTAGATATAAAAAGCAATAATGCAAACCAAAATACAAAGACTAAAACAATTGAAACACATTTCCTAATATAAAAAAAAACATGCCACTACTAGAACCACTAAACATTGACTACAAATGTAAAGTACCTAGTGTAAGGGCTTTCCATCCTGTGCCTGATGGTTTTATTCTCAGTTTTCCACATTACTATTATTTTTATTTATACCCTCCTTTCTCTCTCTACAAAAGAGACTTAAAGCGGCTTAAAGTAAAACCAAATGCAATGCAGTTTAAAACCTAAAAATATACAAACATTCAAATAGAATGAGATATTAATGGTATTTAAAAGGGAAGAGTTAAAATCCTTTGCCCACTGAAAGAAAAACCATGAACGCACCCTATAAATAATAATAATAATAGCAACAACAATAATAACAACTTTATTCTTATATCCCACCCCATCTCCCTGAAGGGACTCTGGGTGGCTCACATGGACGATACATAATAAAATAGTAAAGGTAAAGGTTTCCCCTGACGTTAAGTCCAGTCGTGACCGACTCTGGGGGTTGGTGCTCATCTCCATTTCTAAGCCAAAGAGCCAGCGTTGTCCGTAGACACCTCCAAGGTCATGTGGCCGGCATGACTGCATGGAGCGCTGTTACCTTCCCGCTGGAGTGGTACCTATTGATCTACTCACATTGGCATGTTTTCGAACTGCTAGGTTGGCAGGAGCTGGGGCTAACAGTGGGCGCTTATTTAAAATATATAAACAAAATCATGAAACATATAATACATTAAAACTCAAGCAATAACTAATAATCAGGCACAGCGAACATAATGAACCCCCTTTCCCCATGAGATGGCACTCTTCTAATTCAAAAAACCATCTTTGCTGAAGAAACATAATAAATAGGCCTCAGTCTTTCTTGAAATTGATTAGGGCTTTTCTCCTTCATCAACATTGTAAGTTTTGTCCATTTCTGCTAGTTCATACATTTTTATGAGCCAATCCTGTGTCGTGGGAGTTGGTTCTCTCCATCTTCGAAAAGAGATGATTCTCGCTGCTGTGGCCATATATAGCATTAGTCTTCGATGTGTTTCTTCAGACTGTAGATGGGGTTGGGTGATGAAATATCTCTTGCTTGGGGAACATCTCACAGCTGATACATTGAATGGGGGAAAACAGTTTATAGAGCCTTGAGTTATGTTTCTCTGATGCCAGGAGGACGGCACGGAGCTTTCGTTCAATGACAGCGGGTGCCTTTTGACTGACAAAGACCTCTTCGAGAACGGCTTGGAGGAGGAGGAGGAAGAAGGTGGGGATCCCCTTTCTCAAGATGAAGAGTCGCTTGAGTCCATCAAGGCGGCAGCGAAGGAGAAAATGAGAAAACAGAAGGTAACGTTTACCCAATCTCCCTAAAATATATGTGCCAAATGTTAGTCTTCTTTTGTTTTCTTAAACTACCAGTTAGTTAGTTACATATTTGTGCGGGGGTGGGATAAGCATTGAGATGATGCAGGGAGGTCAATCTACTGTATATACTCGAGTATAAGCCGGGTTTTTCAGCCCTTTTTTTAAGACTGAAAAGCCCCCCCTCGGCTTATACTTGGGTGAGGGTCCTGGTTGGCTTATATTTGGGTCAGCTTATACTCGAGAATATATGGTACATTTATTATTTTTCTCTATTATTATTGGTATTATTACATTTATTATTTTTCTCTATTATTGTTGTTATTATTTATTTTACTCTATTATTATTATTATTATTATTAATATATTTATTATTTCACTCTGATCTTATTATTATTACATTTATTATTTTACTCTATTTATTATTGCATGTATTATTTTCCTGTATTGATTATTATTATTATTACATGTATTATTTTACTCTATTATTATTAAAAGGATACATAAGCACATTTACATTGAAGAAGATGAGAATAATGATTTAATCAGAGTTGGACAGTCTTATCTTAAATTAGAGCTTTATGTAAACATTCAAAAACATTTAACCTACCGATGCCTCAATTAATGTAATTTTATTGGTATCTATTCTTATTTCTGAAATTTACCACCCTCGGCTTATACTTGAGTCAATGTTTTCCCAGTTTATTTGTGGTAAAATTAGGCGCCTCTGCTTATATTCGGGTCGGCTTATACTCGAGTATATATGGTATTCAGTGGAGGGTCTTAGGAAATGTCCCTTTGGGCTCTTGCAAAGGTGGGGAGCACTTTCAAAGCGTGGTAGACCAATGTACTCAGCCAAAGCCAGCTATGATGGGTCACAAGTGCTACAAAAATCTTAAAAGATCTTTGGGATCAAGGAAATTAACATTGTGCAGAGTAAATCTATAAGCAACGTTAGCTGTTTTATGAGATCTGAGAATTTACTGAATCCCCTCCCTCTATGTTGTTCCAAGTAGCTGTTTTCTGAAACCGAAGATTACCGGCATGCGATAGATGACAATGCGGAACCACTGCTAAAGCAACCTAGAAAGGTAATTTTTCTAGCTTTCATTCTGATTTTTGAATTTGGGTACTTCAAGAGTGTAATTGTCTTTCATCGTCAGTATGCCTTATTTTTAGTTATCTTTAAGTATCAAGCTGGCTTCCTATTTTTAAAAGCTGCTTTACATTTGTGAGAGTGTTCACCCCATGTTATTTATTTTAGGAGCGCAAATCTGCCAAATTAAGCAAAGAAGCAATGAAGAGGTTGCACAGTGAGAGCCAGCGACTTCTTAGAGGTAAGACTTACATTTAACTTGGAAAAGAACCAGAGGTCGGCGACAAAGAATCTTCACGTGAATCCAGAAGATCTTGAGGCACTCAGTTCCCATAATTTCTACTTGAATAAGAGAAAAAACATTATTGAGATTCTGGGGATAACTGCAGCTCAGATCAATAGTCTAACATACATAAAGTAACATCGTATGTTCATGTTAAGATGCTTGGGGATTTTTTTTTAATGAGTTAGATACCTGCTGTTACTCAGATTTGCATTTGTACTGGTATTGATTCATAAAAATAATTGTTTTATGATTGTAGGGATGGTTCTGTCACCAGACTAAACCAAAAAGCAGAACTTCCTCTGTCCCTTAGGTAGTAAGCACACCTGACAGACCTAAGTCTCCATGACAACACTCTTAAGGCAGGAATGGGAAAACTTCAGCCCTCCAGGTGTTTTGGACTTCAACTCCCACAATTCCTAACAGCCTCAGGCCCCTTCCTTTTCCCCCTCAGCCTCTTAAGCCTGTATAGATATAGGTAGATGGATATAGATTACTTCTTAACAAAGGTAGCCATATCAGTAAGGTGATCTATGCCTTCTTTCTTTGCACTCCGCAAAGTATCCTAATTTTGGGTTGCTGTGAGTTTTCCGGGCTGTATGGCCATGTTCCAGAAGCATTTTCTCCTAACATTTCACCCACATCTATGGCAGGAATCCTCAGAGGTTGTGAGGTATATTGGAAGCTAGGCAAGGGAGGTTTATATATCTGTGGAAGGTGGGAGAAAGAACTCTTGTCTGCTGAAGGCAAGTGTGAATGTTGTAATTAATCAACTTGATTAGCATTGATAAGCCTATTCAGTTTCAAGGGATGGCTGTTTACTGCCTGGGGAAATCCTTTGTTGGGAGATGTTAGCTGTCTCTGAATCCATGAACCGTGGAATCATATCTGGAATTCCATGGTTTTCTGAATGTTGTTCTTTATTCACTGTCTGGATTTTAGAGTTTTCCTTGTTTTCCCTTCTGATAGAAGCTGCTGTGTCACTCCCATATCACCTTCCAGAAGCCAAAAGCGTCCATGAATTCTTCAGACGCAAACCTCGTCCCAGCTTCCAGGGAAGTGCAATGACTTTACTGAAGTAAGTTATGCTTGTTTTCAAATAGACTAATAATAAACAGAGGTTGGTGAGGACTTTCCTTTCAGCTCCAAACGCAACATAAATTTGTTTATTGCTGTGTCTGGATACTGTGGAATTAAGTGTTTCCTTACTCTTTTTGCAAGGTAATAATGAGTTCCATGAGTTATTTAGTACCATTTTCTAACATGTTCAAGTGACAGCATTCACGGCAGAGGGAGGTGATGAGAGTTTGTTTTTCTTGATAGATCAACTAAATATCAACCGAGTCGTGATGAAGAAAGTGTGGTTCCAAAGAACTCTGGTGGGAAAGAACAGCTCGGCAAATCAGAAATGCAGGAACAGGGAGAGAGAGTTGATCCGGAAGACTCAACTCCCCTTAGCCTTGCGTTTCCAGAAAAAGGTGGATCTTCCACTGAGAAAGTGGCAAAATCAGCAGGAGAATGCCTTGAGCAAAATGGACGGAACAGTGATTCTAAAACCGAGTGCCTCATAGAGGAATTAACATCCGACAATCAAGAAAAGCATGACCAAATCCTCACTGAATGTTCCGAATCACCGGAGAATGAAAGGGAAGAAAGTACCCTTCAACACAGAGAGGGGCCACTAAAAGAATCTTGCATAGAGCTCAAAGAGGCCATTGAGCCACCAAAGACTGCATTGGTGCCTCCTGCTGAAAAGGCAAAGAAGTCTAAACTGGATCGGCTTCGGGAGCTGGGAGTGGACCTCACTGTCAAACCCAGGCTGTGTTTTGAGGATGATTCCTTTATTGATCTCGATGAACCTAAGCCTAACAGAGGTATGGTGCCAGAATCTAGTCGAGGCATGGGCAAACTTCGGCCCTCCGTATGTTTAGGACTTCAACTCCCACAATTCCTAATAGCTGGTAGGCTGTTAGGAATTGTGGGAGTTGAAGTCCAAAACACCCAAATGGCTGAAGTTTGCCCATGACTGGTCTAGTCCCTTTTTCGAGCTAGATCCTTATTTAAACTGTTGCTACTTACTTATTTTATCATGTTTTACCCCTCCTCGAACCACAAGAAGAGGTGGGTAATAAATACATTATTATTATTATTATTATTGACACAAAGACATAGTATGACACAGCAAACAAGATATATATGCTGGATTTCATATTATTATTATCATCATCATTGTTATATGACATTAGATGGGTCAGCAGTGCATTGGTGAATCTGCCATATCCTCTTGATTAAAACAGCTTCTGTTAAAAGGATTGCGACAGTGGGGGTTGTGGTAGTATTACTATAAAATCTGCTATTTCTTTATATGCATATTAGTAGTGTTTTAATCTCCATACCACTCCAATAGGAATTCAAGGAAACCCAAACAGAGGTTGCCATAATGGTCAAAATATTAACAGGAAAGGCTCCTGCTCATTGCTAACCTATTGATCTAATTGGCTTTACATCAACTGAAGGATACAGAAATGTGAAACAAGTTATTCTAATTCAGCTGGCCCTCTGTATCCACCTATTCTGCATCCCTGGATTCAAAGAACTTAAATCTGAATATGTACACACACTCAAATCCCAAAATGAAATTTCCCCTTTTCTATTTTACTATACCATTGTAATGAGATTTGATGATCCACAGATTTTGTCTCCTTTGAACCAAACCTCAGCTGATGCCCAGGGCCCATTGTACTATTCTGCCTCTTTTTTGTTTTTAAATAAAGGGAGAAAGCCAGAGCTCGAAGCCCTGAAAGAACGTTTTGTGAAGCACACCTTTCATGCAGCCAAACCAAAGATGGAGCGGACGGTGAACTTGAACATTATCCGCAAAGAGACGACTAATGAAGGCAAAGAGGAGCTGAAAGCAGACGTGGTGCCTGTGATCTTGGCTGCGGAGTCTGCAGAAGATGCCATTCCCACAAAGCCAGGTATGCTCAAGGGAGCAGGGTTGCAAGGTATATTATTATTATTAGGTAAAGGTATTCCCCTGACGTTAAGTCCAGTCATGTCCGACTCTGGGAGTTGGTGCTCATCTCCATTTCTAAGCCAAAGAGCCGGCGTTATCCGTAGACACCTCCAAGGTCATGTGGTCAGCATGACTGCATGGAGCGCCGTTACCTTCCCTATTGATCTACTCACATTTGCATGTTTTCGAACTGCTAGGTTGTCAGAAGCTGGGGCTACAGCAGGCGCTTGCTCCGCTCCCCGGATTCGAACTGCTGACTTTTCAGTCCGCAAGTTCAACAGCTTAGTGCTTTAACACGCTGCGCCACTGGGCATAATAATAATAATAATAATAATAATAATAATGGCGGCTTACAATATGATTTTAATAATTAATGTAATTGTTTTTAGATGTTTTATGTGACTTTAATAATGTAATTGTTTTTAGATGTTTTAATTCTATGTTTTTAATGTTGGTGTTTACCAAATGTATGTTTGTTAAGGCATAGAATTGTTGCAGATATGTGAGACTGCCATTCTCTCGAAAAATAATGACAGGAGGGAGGGGAATGTTGGTCTGGAATATTGGATTGCTCCAAGGTTGTGAGCTATCTTTGGCTAGAGACAGGTCTGTGTTGATGTAGAGATGTGGTTGGAAAATTCCTTTTCTCTCCCTTTTTCTCTTCCTCCTCTTCTTTATATTCTGCTTTTCCTGATCTGTTTCTTATAAGCTCATTTTCCCTGACTCTCTCCATCAGCACTTCATGCAACTTTTTTGTCCCTGTTTCAAAAACATATTGCCCTCCGTTTTTAAACTTAACTGTGAGCAGCTTCATTAAAATGTGTGCCTTGAGCAGTACAATCGGTGTGTGTGTATAAATATATGAAATATGTATGTAATATTTATGCCTTCCTGGCTGTCCAGGTGAGAAGTTATGTCTGCTGAAGGCTCACCTGCAGGAGGCCATGAAGCTCCGCCGGATGGAAGGACGCCAGAAGCGAGAAGCATTGTTTAAACTGGATAATGAGGAGATGATGGAGGAGGAGGAGGAAGAGGAGGAGGAAGAGATGACAGATGAGTCTGAAGAGGAGGAGGAGGAGGAAGGCAACCGGGAGGTCTGTTCTTTTTTCTATTTGCCTGTTTCAGCAGGTTTTTGTGAGTTGCTGATTTCTAACAAATTGTCCCCAAACAGAGCTTTGGGGATTTATGCCATGTTTCGTATTGGCCCTTTGCCAGAGAGAGAAAGAGCGGGGGAAAGAGCGACTTTGAAGTCCAACAGATCATTATATTTTAATATCCTAAAGGCACCTAAAGCTGCCCAGAGAAAGGCACAAAGTGCTGGTGTTCCTTTTCTTTGTACAACTGCTTGGGCAATGTTTCTGGCTGTTTTGCAGACAGGATCGTTTCTGTGTGTGGGTGTGTGTACCTCCCTTTGACGTGATCGGCTGATCAGGAAGCCATTCTTTTCCAGGCAAAAAGGGGGTAGTGCAGAAATCCAAACATCCAACCATTGATCCCTGAACCCCAACTTTATTTTTCACTTCTCTCCATCCCTTGCAAGAGCCATGCCGTTGAGGTTCCTCATACAGAAAGCTACAAAGTATGGGTGTGTTTACACCAGGCGTGTGCAAACTTTGTCCTTCCAGGTGTTTTGGACTTCAACTCCCACAATTCCTGGCCTCAGGCCCCTTCCTTTTCCCCCTCAGCCGCTTAAGCGGCTGAGGGGGGAAAGGAAGGGGCCTGAGGCCAGGAATTGTGGGAGTTGAAGTCCAAAACACCTGGAGGGACAAAGTTTGCCCATGCCTGGTTTACACTGTAGAATTAATGCAGTTTGGTATCACTTGAACCGCTGTGACTCAGTGCTATGGAATGATAGGAGGTATAGTTTGGGGAGGTAGCAATGCTTTTTGGCAGATAATAATAATAATAATAATAATGATAATAATGATAATAATGATAATAATGATAATAATGATAATAATGATAATAATGATAATATCAAGATGTTGTTGTTGTTATAACAACACTACTTGATACTACTTGCACTTTTTTGGCCCAGTTCTTTTTTGGAGCCAACCCAGGATTTTATCATAGTACAGTAGAGTCTCACTTATCCAACATAAACGGGCTGGCAGAATGTTGGATAAGCGAATATGTTGGATAATAAGGAGAGATTAAGGAGAAGCCTATTAAACATCAAATTAGGTTATGATTGTACAAATTAAGCACCAAAACATCATGTTATACAACAAATTTGACAGAAAACGTAGTTCAATACACAGTAATGGTATGTAGTAATTACTGTATTTACGAATTTCGCACCAAAATATAATGATATATTGAAAACATTGACTACAGAAATGGATTGGATAATCCAGAACGTTGGATAAGTGAGACTCTACTGTATATAGTATGTTGACCTCATTTGTTTCATGACTTGTTTTATTGTTGATTGATTGCTTCATTGTTACGTTTTTATATTGTTTGTGACCTGGGCTTGGCCCCATGTAAGCCGCCCCGAGTCCCTTCGGGGAGATGGGGCAGGATATAAAAATAAAATAATAATAATAATAATAATAATTATTATTATTATTGCTGCTTAACATCTTGTTGAACTACAGTCCTGGGCCCTTCCACACAGTCCTATATCCCAGAATATCAAGGCATAAAATCCCACAATATCTGATTTGAACTGGGTTATCTGAGTCCACACTGCCATATATTCCAGTTCAAGTAGATCATGTGGGGTTTTCTACCTTGATATTCTGTGATATAGGGCTGTGAGGAAGGGCCCCTGTGTCCCTTTATCTTGGACTAAGCCCTGAGATGTAATTTTATATCGATTTGTGTATCATCACATGTTTAAGAACATATCCTTTGGGAAGTGGGACGAAGTAATGATCTATCAAATACCTAGATGACTAGAAATGTCAACTGAGCACAGATCTGTTTTGTCTATAAGCAGAGCAATCGTGAACGATTCTCTTTTGCTCACTTTTGCTTTTGGTTTGTGTGGGCTTTTATTCTGTCAGGGTATTGAGTATATCCTTGATGAAGCCGAGGAGGAGGAGGAAGAGCAAGATGGAGACAAAGAAACTGACAAAGAGTCCATTGACGGGGAAGCAGTGGTCAAGCCTGTCCAGTGTAGGGCTGTTCCAAAGCCTCCTTCCACAGAGTCAACATTGTTGCTGTTCAAGGACAACTCCTCAAAAACAGGGTTGGTTGGATCACGCACTTACATCTATTGGGTGTACACCTAAACTTCATCTTCTAAAAGATGCCTGTTGCCTTAGTACCAACAGCATCTTCACAATAGTTCTGTTCATTCATATTAATTTCTTTGTATACCACTTGCAGTCAGCCCTCCTCCATGATTGTGGGTTTAACTTATAGATTTGATTCATGTAGTTTCTTAGGAATCTCTAGGTTCTCCAGTGCAAATCTGTAGGAATTTGACTACAGAGTCACACTGGAGGATGTAGAGGTTTGTTTATTTATTTATTTGCAACATTTATATCCCGCCCTTCTCACCCCAAAAGGGACTCAGGGCGGCTTACAAGTTATATGTACATACAATATATTATATTATTAGCATAGCACAATATAAGCATATATTACTATATTGCAATATTATTACCGTGTTTCCCCAAAAATAAGACAGTGTCTTATATTAATTTTTGCTCCCAAAGATGTTCTAGGTCTTATTTTCAGGGGATGTCTTATTTTTCCATGAAGAAGAATTCACATTTATTGTTGAACAAAAAATGAACATTTATTATATACTGTACAGTAGTTGTCATCACAAACCAGACAAACTGTGAATCCTATCAAGAATTTCTTGTTACTGCCATTATTTCCATGTACAACACTCTATGGTACGTACATTTACCGATCCTGCATGCTCTGGTGTTCTGTTCGTTGGGCATGCTTCCAAACAAAAACTTTGCTAGGTCTTATTTTCGGGGGAGGCCTTATATTTCGCAATTCAGCAAAACCTCTACTAGGTCTTATTTTCTGAGGATGTCTTATTTTAGGGGAAACAGGGTAGTAATTTTACATGTAATATAAATATAAAATTATAATAGTGTATTATTATTATATTGTATTACATTATAATATTGTTATCAATATTATATGTATATAAAATGTATTATATTAGTATAGCATAAAATTAGTATTATATATTATTATATTGTTATATTGACAAAGGAGACATGGTGGTTCCTAAACAGGTGTTTAGAAGCTTAGTGAAATATACTATTTAATTGATGAGTCTCTTTCTTACAGATGTTCTTTTCCGGGTGAAAAGACCGAGATGGAAGAAGCTGGGGGCAAACGACCAGAGAAACTGGGTAAAACACTTGCTGCCGTCTACAACTGTCAATTGCTTTGAATAGTTGCCCTTCTTTGTTATGCAAAATATTTCTAGAGATTTTTTTAACTCCTTTGTTATGTTACCAAATCTTGAGATAGTAGAACATAACATGTGCCACAGCAACATGCTATGCTAATTTCATATACATATATATATATAATTTATAATAATTTATAATTATATAATATAATATATTGTATATACATATAAAATTGATAATATTATAATATAATACAATATTATACTACTAATAATACAATAATATTAATTATATATTATATATTAAATGTAATATTACTAATAATATTACCATATAATGATATAGTACAATATAGTAATTTAATGCTTATATTATGCTATGCTAATAATATATTGTATGTTCATTTGATTTGTAAGCCGCTCTTAGTCCCCTTCTGGGTGAGAAGAGCGTGATATAAATGTAGTAAATAAATAAATAAACATATTTGGATTTTTCAGGGAGGAAATCCCAGCATAAAGTGCCTATAAGTCAAACAGCCTTTGTCGGGTTCGTGACTCACTGCTTAAACAACGTTACTTGTGAATCTAAGAAACTCTTCTTTTGGGCTTGAAATTAATATGAAAGTGATGCTTTGAGTGTCTTTAGGAAAGCAAAATGGTATAATAATAATAACATAAGTAAGTTATATGGCATTAGGGTGCTCAGAAGATAGTTTTTTGTGGGCTTATTGAGTGCAGTTTGGGTATTTCTGAGAACAGTGTTGACACGGTGAAGCCACCCAAACTTTTTAAATATCAGTCTTGGAAGCAACTGCAGTCTTATTTGTCATGTGTTGCCTTATTATGCTTAATCTAAAATCAGTTTATCCAATGTCCCCCTTCCCTTAGAAGATGAAGATTCGTTTTTGATGCCCAATTTGGCAAAGGAGAACAGCCACAACAGCAGCTTTGAGCTCATTGGTTCCATGATCCCCTCCTATCAGCCGTGGAACAAGCAAGTGGCGCGTGGTGGCGGCTTCCTACCGGCCATCGGAGCTGTGCGCTCACCTTCGCCTGGCTTTTTCAAGACGAGCTTCATCAGCACTGCGTCTAAGGTACTCCCTCAGGTCCACGGCAACTCAGTCCAAGCTGCTCTTCTCAGTCCTCACCTCTTTCTGACCTCGAACTGTCCAGGGAGGATTTATAGTACCGCCCTGCCCCCAACATGAGAAATCTGATCCTGACACAGAGGCTGAATGGCCATCTGTTGAAAGGGCTTGGATTGTGTATTTCTGTCTGGCAGAAGGGGATCAAACTGGATGGCCCTTGTAGTCTTTTCCAATTCTATGGTTCTGTATTGTTCCGCTCTACTCTATATATATTAATTATATAATATATTGTATATATATTGATAATATTATACTGTAATACAATATACAATAGAGTCTCACTTATCCAAGCTAAACAGGCCGGCAGAACCTTGGATAAGCGAATATCTTGGATAATAAGGAGGGATCAAGGAAAAGCCTATTTAACATCAAATTAGGTTATGATTTTACAAATTAAGCACCAAAACATCATGTTATACAACAAATTTGACAGAAAAAGTAGTTCAATACGCAGTAATGTTATGTTGTAATTACTGTATTTACTAATTTAGCACCAAAATATCATTATATATTGAAAACATTGACTAGAAAAATGCATTGGATAATCCAGAACCTTGGATAAGCAAGTCTTGGATAAGTGAGACTCAACTGTAATAATAATAATACACTATTATAAATATATATTATATATTACATTATATATTACTAATAATATTATAATATAGTGGTATAGTACAATATAGTAATATATAATGCTTATATTGTACTATGCTAAAAATCTAATATATTGTATGTACATTTAACTTGTAAGCTGCCCTGAGTCCCCTTTGGGGTGAGAAGAGTGGGATATAAATGTCTTTAATAAATAATACTCTTCTCATCCTCCTAATTTAAATTCTGGTCTCTCTTTGGTAAGCCTTTTAATCAGCCTTTTTTGAGGACCTAACTCTCCTTTTTGGGACATCTTTGTAGAGTTCAGGAAAGGCGTCCGAGCCCTCCCTCCCCATCGAGGACTCACTGGATCTTTACAACGGCACACCGGAAGAGAAAAGCCCAGTTCCAGCCGCTGGGAGGTTCCAGTTCCAGTTCTCCCTAGAAGATGACACTCAAAGCCAGCTGCTCGATGCGGATGGGTAAGTCAACAGGGAAAAACTGGCTTTCTTAGGTAGCAGTTTCAAAAGATAATTAAGGTGGCAATCGTAAAAGAGTGTCCCAGGATACAAAGGGATCTTGCAGCACCTTTGAGACTGACTGAAGGAAAGAAATTGTAGTATAAGCTTTCATAGACTAAGTCTACGGTTGCATCAGTAGTTTGGGAGTTGGTTTTTGGAGACCAGGGTTCAAATCTCTGCCTTGTAAACCTAGCTGAAACCCATTTTGGGCCTGTCAGGCTTAAAGGAAAGCAAGGACTAACCCATTCTGAACAAATCTTGTCAACAAAGCTTAAGATGGTAGGTCCATCTTGAGGTTGCCATAAATTGGCACAACACACACACACACAATATTGCATTAAGCACAAGTGGGACTTATACTGAGTAAGTGTGCCCAGAATTGGGGTTGTATGCTTTCCGGGCTGTATGGCCATGTTCCAGAAGTATTCTCCTGATGGTTTACATCTATGGCAGGCATCCTTAGAAGTTGTGAAGTATATTATGATATACCTCACAACCTCTGAGGATTGTGATATACCTCACAACCTCTGAGGATGCCTGCCATAGATGTGGGCGAAACGTCAGGAGAGAGTACTTCTGGAACATGGCCATACAGCCCAGAAAACATACAACAACCCTGTGATCCCAGCCATGAAAGCTTTCGACAACACAATGCCTAGAATTGTCTTGCATGATCTTTAAGTCTATAGAACACATAAAGAGAGCAATAAAACGCACCTGCAGCTCTGTGATTGGCTTCTTGCTAGCAAAAAGAAGCTGGAAACTTACTGTTGCAAAATATTACGGAAGGTGCTGCTATCAGCTTCCAGTTAATGCTGGATCTGAGAATGCAAAAGTATTTTCTGAAAGAGGATTTGTGGGGCATTTCTCCCGTGTCTGAGGACTGTTAGCAAACAAATGCATTCCACAGATTTCTGTCTTATGCCACTAAGCCATTTGAGACTTCTTTGATATCGGTACCATCTTATAAAAACCCCTCACGGATTCTGCTCTCAGGTTTTTGAATGTCGGCCATCAACGGAGCAAATACCAGTCACCCAAGAACCCCCTGCCTTTGGCCAGCATGGACGAAAACGCAATGGACGCCAATATGGATGAGCTACTGGACCTCTGCTCCGGACAGTTTGCATCCCAGAACAAGCCCCGTAGCACTTACAGCAGCAAGAAGCCAAACATGGAGGAACTGCTCAACCTTTGCTCTGGGAAGTTTGCAACTCAAGGTGAGTTCAGAGTGCCGGTCCTCAAAACAGGCGAGCCTTGGTGTTCAGTAGGTTCTGCCCACGGAATATAAAATTCAAACAAATAATAATAATAATTGCAGACAGAATGAGGGGACCAACAGGAGTGGTTTGACATTGGGGTTTGGATGATTTTCTTGGATATGGAATATCCACAGTTAGTTAAAGTTGCTGAAATGGGTTTGCAATTTGCATGTGAAACACACATCAGTGAGCATTTTAGCTTAGATGTCGGTGTGACCCGAACCAAAAGATCTGAATACATTGGCAGGTTAAGCGATGAGGCTGTGCTGTAGTAATCGTTTTTTAGGTTGTTCTCTATTTTACTCGTGGACTTTATTCAGAGTTTTGTACTAATCACCCTCTGTACATAGCAATTGATGTCTTGGTTTTAATAATTGTCATGTTATGTTGTTTTATAACAATGTTATTATATTGTGTTTTAAATTTATGGACTCTTTTCCTGATGTAAGCCGCCCTAAGTCCTTTCAGAGAGATGGAGCCGGGGTACAAGAATAAAGTTATTATTATTATTATTATCAACACAACGACGTTGTATGACACAGCAAACAAGATTATTATTATTATTATTATTATTATTATTATTATTATTATTATTTGAAACACAACAAGATGAGTCCATAGCAGACACTCTGCTGGCTGTTGTATTGTATCATATGTTGGACACTTCCCAAGTGTCTAGGATTATTATTATTATTATTATTATTATTATTATTATTATTATTATTATTATTATTATTAAGTTCACACCATTAGGTAGTGTACAAGAAAAGCAGTGATATTTAAGTACCGTAATAAATCAGCATATGGCCTCTAAAATCCTACTACTTTATCTAGATATAAGGACGAAATTAAGGCTGAGCATGGAGGAGGCATCTAAAGGGAGGGTGTTGTTGTTGTTGTTATAAAAGCTTCTGAGACCAATCTACCACTGTATTTGTGGATCCCCTCATTTTTTATCTGGGGCAAATTAGAGGCTGTTCATGGCCCTCCCAGCCCCCTTGCCTGACCTCTCAATTCCGATTGCTTTCCCAGATTCTCCCGTCCGAGCCTCTTCCAGACCTTCACCCCTGGAAAAAGAGGGTCGTACCGAGGACCCCATGGCTGAGGCTGTAGCCCTTTGCTCTGGGTCATTTTCAACAGAGAGGTGAGGATTTGGAGGCTGGAGATGGGCAGCGTTTAACATCCCCTGACAGTTTTCCTTTCACATCCGGAAAATGAGTTTTAATTGACAGACTGTTGCATCTGCATGCCAAAGTAATTCATTCCTCATCTCTCAAGATGAGCCATGTTTTGTTTGAATGCTGCGGCATCTTGGATACTTTTCATGAAAAGGAGACTCCCTTTCGTGGTATTTCCCCATTCTTACCTTTTTTTCTGTCATGTTTTAGTAGATGAGGCAGGTTAAATAGAAACTGCAACTAGAGTATTTGACTGCTGTTACATTCCAGATGTCCCAAAAGCATAATTTCCCCTCTTTTCACCTCACACTCGTTTATTTACAGGGAAGTGGAAGAGGAAGAAGAGGATGAGTTTAAAGACTTCCAGCTTGTAACTGCTTTTGACAGTGAAGAAGTGAGTAACGTCAGGAGAGAATGCTTCTGGAAGATGGCCAGACAGCCCAGAAAACTCACAGCAACCCACTCGACACAGTGTTAAGATCTCAGAAAATTAGATCTGTGCTCTTTTAAGACTATTTTTACAACCTTAAGGCCTATAGATTTCCTCTTCTAATCCCACTGACACTCAATTCTGCTAATGATGTTCGTTAAATAAAAGAATAATTGAAATTGTATGTATGTATGCCTTCAACTTCCCCTGTTGACTTATAGCATCTCAATTTCATAGGGTTTCCTTACTCAAGGGAGAATCAGATATGGTTTTATCAGTCCCTTCCTCTGAAGTCTAACCTACTACTCCAAGGATTTGTTAGTGGTCTCCTATCCAAATATTAACTAAATTTGACCTTGCTTAGCTCTCACGATCTGGTGCCTCTATGATATCGACATGGCAGAGAGTAATAAAGAACAATAAGGATTATCTGTTATATTATTTGAACCTCTGAATGCAATATTTTCTGGATTGGCAGGATGAGAAGAGCAAATGTGGGGAAGAAGAAGAGGAGGAGGAGGAGGAAGAGAGTGAGGAGGAGGAGGAAGAAGACGAAGAGGGTGAGGATGAATCAGAAGTTGATGACGAAGAGGAAGTTTTGAGACGAAGAGAAGGACTAAAGAAGAAATTGTAAGTAAATACTCATATTATGCTATACTAATAATATATTTTATATACATATACTATTGATAATAATAATATAATGTAATAATACATGTAATATTACTTATAATGTTGCAATATAGTGGTATAGTACAATATAGTAATATATAATGCTTATATTGTGCTATGCTAATAATATAATATATTGTATGTACATATAACTTGTAAACCGCCCTGAGTCCCCTTCGGGATGAGAAAGGCGGGATATAAATGTTGCTAATAAATAATAATAATAAGTCCTTCTAGTTTTGATACATTGTAAAGAAATGCAGAAGCCGAAGGAGACCAGCTTAGAAGTATACATTTGAATGATGCAAATGGTAGACACTTCCAATATCTTGCCTGAGAAAGATTAACAAACTATGCTCTGGGAGCTTGGGGTTGCTTCATGATGATGATGATGATGATAATAATGTCTGCTGTGGACTCACCTTGTTGTGTTTCAAATAATAATACGAAATCCAGCATATCTATCTTGTTTGCTGTGTCATAATAAAATTATTATTATTATTTATTTTTATATCCTGCCACCATCTCCCTGAAAGGG
Organism: Anolis carolinensis; assembly: GCF_035594765.1. Taxonomy (NCBI): domain Eukaryota; kingdom Metazoa; phylum Chordata; class Lepidosauria; order Squamata; family Anolidae; genus Anolis; species Anolis carolinensis. Next base: position 22,304,734 of record NW_026943821.1, on the reverse strand, counting down.
ACTCGGGGCGGCTAACATGGGGCCAAGCCCATAAAACAAAACATAAACAAGATTAAAAGCAAATATAAACAACATCAATAATGACTGGCCCAGATAAAGCTCTTTTGAAAACTAAATATAGGAATGAGATGGCCCTCCAAATATTGCTGACTCCACACAGCTTTAAGTATCATAGACAACGATGAGGCTTGCCGAGAGTTTTAGTCCAGCAATATCTGACATACCATCTAGCTAAGACTATGGAGCATGGAGGCTCAAGATTCAGAACACTCCCTTAGCAATAAGCGAAAGGCTTACTTTGAAGCTTTGCACATCAAATCTTTTGTAGCACTGAAAGAGACTTTACTCTAGAGCTGAATATTCGGCCCCTCGGCAGTTTGGAGCACGATGGATTCTCGGTCTGCCATGGCCAGCCATATTTTTTAAACTCCTTTAGAACTCACCTTGTTTTCCTCTTCCCATCTCCCCCTTGAACCATTCAGCATATTGCAGGACTTCATGGAAAACGAGGCTGAGTTATCTGGGAGCGAAGTGGGAAGCGAGGATGAATACGATGGCGAAGAACTCGACGAATACGAAGAAGAAGTCCTCGATGAGGCCCTCCCCACAGATGTGGAACTGCAGGATCAAGTCAATAAGATACACATGTCAGTATCAGAGGGGGTCAGCCATATATGGAATGTAAAATGGGGGTACAATTTCTCTTTGAAGTGCAGACTAATCTGAGCCTCCTTTTCTTGCACAGGAAGGTGATGCTGGACGATGACAAACGGCAGCTGCGCTTGTATCAGGAGCGGTACCTTGCCGACGGGGACTTGCACAGCGACGGTCCTGGGAGGATGAGGAAGTTCAGGTGGAAAAACATAGGTAAAGTATTGGTATCTTGAAAGATCCTGTTGGAAATAAAAACCTTCTCAAGCCTCTATGAGTTATTTGTTATGCATATACTGTATATACTCGAGTATAAGCCTAGTTTTTCAGCCCTTTTTTTAAGACTGAAACTTGGGTGAGGGTTCTGGTTGGCTTATATTTGGGTCAGCTTATACTCGAGAATATATGGTACGTTTATTATTTTTCTCTATTATTATTGGTATTATTACATTTATTATTTTTCTCTATTATTGTTGCTACTATTACATTTATTTTACTCTATTTTTATTATTATTAATGCATTTATTATTTCACTCTGATATTATTATTATTATTGCATGTATTATTTTCCTGTATTTATTATTATTATTATTATTATTACATGTATTATTTTACTCTATTATTATTAAAAGGATACATAAGCACATTTACATTGAAGAAGATGAGAATAATGATTTGATCAGAGTTGGACAGTCTTATCTTAAATTTGAGCTTTATGTAAATGTTCAAAAACATTTAACCTACTGATGCCTCAATTAATGTAATTTTATTGGTATCTATTTTTATTTCTGAAATTTACCACCCTCGGCTTATACTGGAGTCAAGGTTTTCCCATTTTTTTGTGGTAAAATTAGGTGCCTCGACTTATATTCGGGTCGGCTTATACTCAAGTTCAGATTGCTTACTGTATTGTATATGTGTATATTGGTGTGCAGTTTTCCTTAACTCTGTGTTGTGGGAGGGGATGCAGACCATGTGATCAGATCTGGGATTATTCAGGACTCAGACTCTATTTTAGAAACAGAAGTATGCTTAGAGACACCAGTAGAAACTATACAGTAACTGGCCTTCACCAACTTCTGGAAACAGACGGCTCAGTTTCAGGACTTAAAATCTGCTGAAATCCCATGATCCACTTCCTCAGCGACATTAGGTTCAGGCACAATCAAGGGCTGAACTACAACAAAACCAAAAACAAGATGTCCTAGACGTCTCCCAAACATGTATCTCCTTTTTCCTCTTCCTCTTATCGCCACTCTACTTGGGAGCTGTAGTTTGTACCCTGTTCCAGGTCTTCTCCTTCCTGCTGTAGTGTTTTCCTGTAGTTATAGGTTTGTTTTGGTTTTCAGACTGGAGTAGCTAGAACTGACTCTCTTTCTGTGTCCCTTAGATGACTCCTCTCAGATGGATCTGTTCCACGGAGAAGGCGAGGAGGACCCTGAGAACGAGGACCAGCTGGACGAGACGGAGGCCAAATGGAGGAAGGAGCGCTTTGAGCGGGAGCAGTGGCTCCGGGAGCAGGTGAACATTTACACCTGAACCATTCACTCCCTTTTGCCAGACCTTATCCCAGCAGGACAAATTAAGAATATCTTCCCCTTTGCAAAGGCTCCTCTTATGGTCATAGCATCAACATCGTTAGGTGCTCTTCCAAAAGATTTTATTTGCTTGCACCGGCAAATGTGGGTATGAATTAAAACAGTGCTTGATTGGCCATGAATAAACTCCAGGCTGCAGGCCTCGAACCTATTGCTGCCATTTCCACTAAACTAAGCAATGCAAAACTAAGCGGAGGGTGGGAAACATATGATCTGTGCACTGTTTCCTACTGGAAGTATTGTTTTCCTGGTGATATTATTGTGGATTCAAACCTGGCTGAGGGACTTTATTTATTTATTTATTTATTTATTTATTTACAGTATTTATATTCCGCCCTTCTCACCCCGAAGGGGACTCAGGGCGGATTACAATGAACACATATATGGCAAACATTAAATGCCAACAGACAAACAACATACATTAGACAGACTCAGAGGCATTTTTTTAACATTTTTCCAGCTTCACGATTCCGGCCACAGGGGGAGCTGTTGCTTCACCGTCCAGAAGTGGCTGTACTTCCTCATTCCTTTCCTCGTGTTTTGCTGGCAGTTTTATGGTGTTGTAAATTAGCCTCCTGCATAAAGTGTCCCTAAATTTCCCTAATTGACAGTTGCAACTGTCTTTCGGGGCTGCATAGGTCAACAGCAAGCCGGGGCTATTAATGGTCGGAGGCTTAACCCGACCCGGGCTTCGAACTCATGACCTCTTGGTCAGTAGTGATTTATAGCAGCTGGTTACTAGCCAGCTGCGCCACAGCCCGGCCCCATGAACCAGTTCTCGACTGCTCTGGTCTTTGAGACACTTAATTAAAAAGCCAACGCAGAAATTGCCTTTGTTTCCATTCTTGCATCTTCAGCATTTGCATTTACTTCCTCCGTCTAATTATCTTCTTTGCAGTCAGAGAAAGGGGAAGAGGAAGATATTGATGAGGAGAGCAGCCAGTTCATGAAGCTCGCCAGGAAAGTCACCGCTAAGTCCCTGCAAAATAAAGGTAGGCTTGTTTCTTTCTGAAAGTTGTGGGTGCCAAAATAACCTATGGGGTGGGACTCATGGGGACATCTGTTCTGCGTAGCGTTTAATCCTTTTAGACTCAAAGCTTACTTCGCATTTTCCTCCCCTCCCAGCCAACCCTTCAGCAACTGTTCAGGAGTCTAAGTCGCTTCCCCGAAATCCATTTGAAGTATTCCATCCTGCCAGCAACCTTCAGGTTAGTAGCAGAGCCGGTGAACTACAACAGGATAAATCAAATAACAGTAACAATAATATATTTATGATTCGCCTCTCCTTGTGGCTCGAAGCGGGGTACAACACGCGTAAAACTGAGGTGAAAGAAAACACTATTAAAATACATATAACAAATACACATAGGTAAAATGCAGATTAAAATTCACAAGTTGAATTGCTTTATAATGTTATATTTTCATAGAATCTTAAGAGTTAGAAGAGACCACATGGGTGATCTAGTCCAATCTGCCATGTAGGAAAAGCACAATGAAAGTACCCCCAACAGATGGCCATCCAACCTCTGTTTAAAAGTCTCCAAAGAAGGAGCCTCCACCAGACTCTGAGGCAGTGAGTTCCACTGTTGAACAGCAATTCGTACAGTCGGGAAGTTCTTCCTGATGTGCAATTGGAATTTCCTTTCCTGTAATTTGAATCCATTGCTCCAAGTCCTAGTCTCCAGGGCAACAGAAAACAAGCTTGCTCCCTCTTTTCGGTAAACTCATGTTGCTTGCACCATCCGCCTCCAGTTAACCTTCTCCTTGCTTTTTACAGCTGAAGAACGGATCCCTGCTGAACCGACCCAAAGAAGTCTTGCAGAAGCTGGCGGCCATGTCGGGCCTCAACCCAAACGCCCCGAGGAACTCGCGGAACTTTGTCTTCCAGACGCTCTCCCCGGTTAAGAGCAAAGAGGCAACAGAGAAGCCCAAGCCTCAGGTAGAAGTCTGGTTTATTTGACTGGGAGGTAGTTGCTTAGGCTTGCGTTTACATTATTATTTCCCGAATGGAGTATGTTTGAGTAAGGATACTTTGCAAGATGGGAGAAGCATGTTTGTTTTTAGCTGGCAAGCGGATTGGCAGACACTCATTATATGGGCCCAGAGTGATGTTATTTCTTCAATGCCTTTGGAAGAAGACCTTTAAATGTGCTTTGAGTGCATCTATCACCAAACTTTGGTAGGTCTTTTCACCTGCAGTTTGAATCCATTGCTCCATTGTGTCCTAGTCTCCAGAGTAGTAGAAACACAAACTTTCCTCAATGGGACATCCTTATTTATTTATTTACAGTATTTATATTCCGCCCTTCTCACCCCAAGGGGGACTCAGGGCGCATCACATTACACATATAAGGCAAATATTTAATGCCTTAACATAGAACAAAGACAGAGACAAATGCAGGCTCCGAGCTGGCCTCGAACTCATGACCTCTTGGTCAGAGTGATTTGTTGCAGCTGGCTGCAACTGACTGCTCACCAGCCTGCGCCACAGCCCGGGCCTGTGGTGTCCTTTCAGTTATTTTAACATGGTTCTCATGTCCTCTCACCCTTCTCTTCTCCAAGCTAAACTTTATTTCTCTGGCTGTCTTCTAGGTCAAGAAGAGAGCTCCCGTTCCCATTGCAGCACCTTCTCCCAAACGGCTGCGTCTCGACAGCACTTTAGCGCAAGAAACCCGGAGTATCTTCCAGTATTTGGAGAGATAAACATTACAGTCTGTTGCCACCGAATCCGGTCCAATTCCATCCGCTTTCTATATTTCCCAGGGATACGAAAGCAAGGCATTCCCAGGTGTAAATCCCTAACCTATGGGGAAAACACAATGGCATATGGATAAGATGGTGTTTGTGGCACTCGATTCTCATGCACAAAGAGGAGAACAAGGGAAAACTGGACTTACGCATCAAATCCAGCATTAACTGTGAGCCTGCTTTTCTCTGCCTTGGTCTCCCCTTGGCTTTAGTCTCCCAAGAAGTGGTTTGCTTTGAGACTGGATTAAATGCCCATGATTCCATGCTTTTTGACCACTACAGAAACTGGTATATATTTTCTCCTGTTTCTCCAGTGCTGTGGGAAGCATCTTGGCTAGATAAATGGGACAGTTTCTTCTTTATTTCCCCACCAAATTGATTTCTGTGAAGACAACTGTGTACTGTAGAGCAGGTTTTTATTTTTATTTTTCTTAACAAACCCTTGGATTTGTGTCAAGGAAAAAAACGAAGAGTCTCGTTGCATCGGTTGTGACTCCTTTTGAGCTGTCCATAAGCTTATATAAACACTTCAAAACTTTTTAAATGGAAAATGAAGTTCTGGAGCAAAGAGATGCTGTTTCCAGTTCTGGTCAGTTTTGAGACAGGGTTTGAAATCTGGAAGATGAATGAAATTACTCGCCAGTTTGAATGGGTTGCACTTCAATGTTTATAGAGCAACATCCTGCCTGATGCTTAATGTCCTGTCTGTTCACTCTTGCATTGGATTTAGGCCTTGGAGGAATGTGTTTCCAAGGCCTTAAGGTTATTCTTACGTTGTAAATTTATTGTGTTGATGTGTTTGCCTGAGTGCATACTGTATGTGAGTGTGTGTCTTTAAAAAAATAATAAAATTGGTTGTCTACGTCTTACGATATGCTAGAAAGGTGCTTTCTTAATAAAGGTGTCCCTTTTAATATTTAGAAGTTGGAATTTATGATGCCCAAAATTAAGATTTTGTGGGAGAGTATATTAATTTTCGGGATGAGTAAAGCAGGTTGTGTCTTGTGCAGGTGGTTTTGTATACTGTGTATACTGTCATTTCTTTTATTATTATTATTATATACTAGTATTTTGTTGTTTATTGGTTCAGCCACTTCTGACTCTTCATGACCTCATGGACCAGCCCACGCCAGAGCTTTCTGTCGTAGTACAGTAGAGTCTCACTAATCCAAGCCTCGCTTATCCAAGCCTCTGGATAATCCAAGCCATTTTTGTAGTCAATGTTTTCAATATATCGTGATATTTTGGTGCTAAATTCGTAAATACATTAATTACAACATAACATTACTGCGCATTGAACTACCTTTCCTGCCAAATGTGTTGTATAATATGAAGTTTTGGTGCTTCATTTGTAAAATCATAACCTAATTTGATGTTTAATAGGCTTTTCCTTAATCCCTCCTTATTATCCAAGATATTCGCTTATCCAAGCTTCTGCCGGCCCGTTTAGCTTGGATAAGTGAGACTCTACTGTATATAATGCTTTAATATAAAATAGTATACAATAATAGTATTATATACTATTATATACTAGCTTAGGTTCCCAGTGATGCCTGGGTTAGGTCTTTATAATAATAATAATAATAATAATAATAATAATAATAATAATAATAATAATAATAATAATTTTATTTTTATACCCCGCCCCATCTCTCTGAAGGGACTCGGGGTGGCTTACATGGGGCCAAGCCCACACAAAACAGACAATGTAAAAACTCAATAATAAAACAAATCAATCAACAATAAAACAAATCATAAAACAAATGAGGTCACATACAATAAACATACTTTGATAAAATCTTGGGTTGACTCCTAAAAAGAACTTTAATAATGATAACTATTACAAGCAGTCATTGGTTTTGGATTCTATGAGTAGTCCCATTAGAAAATGTGTAATGATGTCAGTGAACTACAACTCTCATCGTAGTCTGTCATTGCCACTAGTAGTTAAAGTTGGTCATGGTGTGTATCAAATTAAATTTATAATAATAATAATAATAATAATAATAATAACTTTATTTTTATACCCCGCCCCATCTCCCCGAAGGGACTCGGGGCGGCTTACATGGGGCCTGGCCCGATAAAACAAATAACAGTAACAAAGCAATAAAACAATTATCCCAGTAAAAAACATCAACATCAATAAAAACAATCATTAAAATCAACAAGCAGGATACAGTATTAAAAACAGGAGACTAAGTCGTAGATCCCAGGCAAAGTGCAGAGTGTTACGAAATGGGGAAAGGAAATTTCACAGTTGAATGGACAATAAAGTGCGATATAAAATGGCAAATTTACATACAATATTATATTATTAGCATAGTACAATACTGGCAATAAATTACTATATTGTACTATATCAATATATTGTAATATTATTAGTAATATTGCATGTAAAATATAATATATAATTAATATATAAAATTAAAATCGGACATGATGAGTATGTGGACCGTGTTTACTCCAGATACATACTGAGCCAAAAAAGATACTAAGTTCACAGGTGAAAATAGTGAAAGAAAAATGACTTTAGGGCATGTTCTCAGCATTATTTGCTTCTCAAATTTTCACTCATTTGCTATTTCAGCCGCTGGAGGGAGATGTTGGGAAATGAGAGCGATTCGAGTAGGTCCAAGGAAAGAGAAACACAGTGAGGAGTTTGCTTATATTGAATGAGGGCTGATGTTGGAGAACACCAGCCGCTGAACGGCCCTCAAGCTGCTCTATCCCAAAGCTCTGTGATGCCCAAAACATAGCTTTACTGTATATCATAAGCTTCGCCAAACATCCGTTTCTGAATGGCAGCGATCCTGGGAAACTGGTGCCACAGCCCTTGGTTTTGTTCCCTCTCCAGCCCTCCTCTGGCTCTTGGCCGCAGATGAGACAGAGATGAAGGGCAGGCTTTATCTGGCACAAGAAAGGAGGTCTAAGCTTGCAGAGCAATGTGTGGGCAAAATTCAAATCTCCATATTATTACTATTATGTTTACTATTATATTATTTGCTACCCGCCTTTCCTTGCAGCTTGAAGCGGGGCACTACATAGTTAAAATGCATAGATGAAACTCAAGGCCATAAAAAGACATACTGTATATACTCGAGTATAAGCCTAGTTTTTCAGCCTTTTTTTAGGACTGAAAAAAAAAAACCTCATCTTATACTCGGGTGAGGGTCCTGGTAGGCTTATATTCAGGTCGGCTTATACTCAAGTAGTATATTTATTATTTTTCTCTATTGTTATTCGTATTGTTACATTTATTTATTTATTTATTTATTTACAGCATTTATATTCCGCCCTTCTCACCCCGAAGGGGACTCAGGGCGGATCACATTACACATATAGGCAAACATTCAATGCCTTTTAACATAGAACAAAGACAAGACAAACATAGGCTCTGAGCAGGCCTCGAACTCATGACCTCCTGGTCAGAGTGATTCATTGCAGCTGCTCTCCAGCCTGCGCCACAGCCCGAGTATTATTTTACTCTATTAATTATTATTATTACATTTATTATTTTACTCTTATTGTTGTTACTTTTACATTTATTTTACTCTATTTTATTCTATTATTAGGTAAAGGTAAAGGTTTCCCCTGACGTTAAGTCCAGTCATGTCTGACTCTGGGGGTTGGTGCTCATCTCCATTTCTAAACCGAAGAGCCGGCGTTGTCCGTAGACACCTCCAAGGTCATGTGGCCAGCATGACTGCATGGAGCGCCCTTACCTTCCCGCCGGAGCGGTACCTATTGATCTACTCACATTCGCATGTTTTCAAACTGCTAGGTTGGCAGGAGCTGGAGCTAACAGCGGGCGCTCAAGTATATTTATTATTTTACTGTAATTATTATTAATAATATTACATGTATTATTTTACTGTATTATTATTAAAAGGATACATAAGCACATTTACATTGAAGAAGATGAAAATAATGATTTCATCAAAGTTGGACAGTCTTATCTTAAATTACAGTTTGATGTAAAGATTCAAAGATGCCTCAATTAATGTAATTTTATTGGTATCTCGGCTTATACTGGAGTCAAAGTTTTCCCAGTTTTTTTGTGGTAAAATTAGTTGCCTCGGCTTATATTCGGGTTGGCTTATACTTGAGTATATACGGTACTTTTAAAATAAGTGCCCCACAATTAAACAGGAAATAACACTTCCAAACCAGGAACAGACAATTTTTCAATTTTTGTTACATAATATTATTGAAGTGGAGCAGGGCTGGGAAGCTTTTGCTACTTTTGGGAAATGGGAGCCCTCGATTGCTGGGAAAGTGTTACCTGCCTGGCCTTGTTAGCACCTCCAGATCAGAGGAAAGAAAGTGAAAAAGGGATTAAAAGGCTCAGGGGAAAGGGGCCAGGCGCTGCTTATAACCTGTGTTAAAGGTTAACATTGCAAACACGTTCCCAATCATCACATTGACAGGTCCAGAAGAAGGCACTCCATTAGATTCCCTTGCTTTGGAGAGAGAGCAGCGCTTGGATGGAAGCAAAGAAAGAGATGGGGAAGGAATTATTGGAAGGAAATTCTCCAAAAAATACAAGAGATGTTGCAAATTAAGGTAGAGCTGGACCCAAAGTATTTCCTTTTGGGGATGCTCAATATTGAAAAAGACAAAAAGAAAGAAATTCTGTTTAACTATCTCACCACAGCGGCAAGAATGATATATGCCAAACATTGGAAAAAGAAAGAAACCCCTGAGCTAAGCTGTTGGTTATATAAGGTGTTGAAAATTATGAATATGGACAAATTGACGTATTTACTAAAAAAATAATAATGCCATACCAAAAAGCCAAACAAATTGGGACTTGATAAAAATAACTTTCTAAGAGAAAAGCAAATGACGATGTTAATTTAAATGAATATCCAGTGGAAATAGATCAAATGTAAGAAGATATAAAGTATCTGTGTAAGAGATAGAAGTCAATTTTATTATTTGTTTTATTTGTAGTTTTGGTTTGTTATACAGTAGAGTCTCACTAATCCAAGCCTCGCTTATCCAAGCCTCTGGATAATCCAAGCCATTTTTGTAGTGAATGTTTTCAATATATCGTGATATTTTGGTGCTAAATTCGTAAATACAGTAATTACAACATAACATTACTGCGTATTGAACTACTTTTTCTGTCAAATTTGTTGTATAACATGAAGTTTTGGTGCTTAATTTGTAAAATCATAACCTAATTTGATGTTTAATAGGCTTTACCTTAATCCCTCCTTATTATCCAAGATATTCGCTTATCCAAGCTTCTGCCGGCCCGTTTAGCTTGGATAAGTGATACTACGGTATCTGTGTAAGAGATAGAAGTCAATTTTATTATTTGTTTTATTTGTAGTATTGGTTTGTTATATATAATTTTTTTTGTCCTTCTTTCTTCTTATTTTATTGGGTGATTGTCCATTTTTGAGGTTTTTTGAGTTGTTTGTCCCTTCCCCTTATTTTTTCTCTCTTCGTTTCTATCCACATCCCTCACCTTTTCACCTAAAAACCTCTTTGTTTTCACACTTTCGCTGTAAACTTTATTTGAAATTTCAATAAAATTTATTTAAAAAAAAAAAAGAAAGATGGGGAAGGAGAAGGGGAGGGAAGGGGGCAGAAAACCCTATTTGTTTGTCTTGTCTAATTTAATTTCTGTTATTTATCAAAGAGACAGGCTATTTGAGAAGCCAGATGGACCCAGGCAACGAATGATCGGTGTGTTCAAGGGGTGAAAAATGGCTTCGGAGTGGACAATGTTTGCTCCTTCCACCGGGATTTTCCATCACTTTCCATCAAACCCTTGGGGTTAAAGGACAGGATTTATGCCCCAAAGGCAAGGCAAGGCAACCTATGTCTCTCTCACAAAGAAAAAGAGAGGAAACCAATCCACTGCAATGTAAAATATCTCATTACTTGAAATATCTCCAGTGAGGAATGGCTACGGTTTCTCCCGCAGCCATGAAATATGTATTTAAGTTCGTGGCACGCAGGTGAGGAAACCAACCTCTTCCCATTCTCCTTTCGGCTTCTTATTTTTTTCTTCTTCATCAAAAACAAAGCCAGAAAACCACATCAAGGGTTGTCGCATACATATATAGCTTGCTTTGTTTCGCTTAGAGCCATAGAAGGCCTTAATGGACATACGAGTTCTTTCTGGTTGGCGAGTGTTTTCTGATATCTATGACGGCTGAAAAAAATAATATGTGACTGGGATCCGGAGGGCAGAGCGGGATGAATTTGTCATCTTCAAGAATCAGAACTTTTGTGTTATTTAAAAAAAGTTTTGGAGCGAGAAACTGTTGAGAATGGTAATGCAAAAAGGATGCTTTTCCAGTGTATGTTTCTTATTCTTCTTGGATTATTCTATCTTTTTCCTCTTGTGATCATGTCCAGAAGAAGGCAACAAAGATGGGTCAAGAATTTGGAACCTAAGATGTTTGTAGGATGTTTATAGGTCTATCCCAAAACTATTTTTATAACAGACTAGCTTTGCCCGGCCACGCGTTGCTGTGGCTTATGGGAATCCTTTGTTGGCCAGGTGGAATAGCAGTGAATAGCCTTGCACTCTCAAAGCCTGGCCGTTTTCTGGAGTAGCTGGAGCTTTTTGTTGTATGAACGTAGAGGCATGGATGAGGGGTTGTGCTGCCAAGTTTAGTGTTTCTGGGATGTGTAGTTTTGTTGATTTGTCCTAGGCCAAAATTTCATTACTCTTTTATATATATAGACGTGATCCTTAGAAGATGTTGGGGGGCATTTTAGAGGGATTCACTTATTTGAAGGTGATCTTTGGACGTTTTAATCTACTTTGGGTTCCAGTCTGAACCTGCAAGCAGCTTTCCAAGGCGATGGATGTGTTTTGGACATCTTCAACTACTCCTTTCAAGTTTGTACTAAAACACAAAGCGGATCTGGGCTGGAGGAGAGTTGTGCATGTAGAGTGGACTATCAGAAAGACTAATAAATGAGTTGGAAAGGAAATCAATATTCCCTAGACGCAGCTGTCATACTTTGGACATACAATGAGACAACACAGACATAGAAAATAATAGTGCTTGCTCAAGATGAATACAGCAAGAAAAGAGGGAGACTGCATTACAGGACTCAATCAAGCAGGTGCTGTAAGAAAATCACACAGACAGACTACAAACAGAGGCACAATTATGTGGCCCAAAGGATTTACTGGAACTTATGCCTCAAGTACCACCTCCCAGCAGTAAAGAACTGGTGGGATCACAAACGTGCAAAAGTATTGGAAAATGAACACGCAAAGATACTGTGGGACTTCTGAATCCAGACTGACAAAGTTCTGGAACACAACACACCAGACATCACAGTTGTGGAAAGGAAAAAGGTTTGGATTATTGATATTGCCATCCCAGGTGACAGTCGAATTGACGAAAAACAACAGGAAAAACTCAGCCGCAGAAAGCAGTTCAGGTGGTCCCGGTGGTGATGGGCACACTGGGTGCCGTGCCAAAAGATCTCAGCCGGCATTTGGAAACAATAGACATTGACAAAATTACGATCTGCCAACTGCAAAAGGCCACCCGACTGAGATTTGCACGCATCATCCGAAAATACATCACACAGTCCTAGACACTTGGGAAGTGTTCGACTTGTGATTTTGTGAAACAAAATCCAGCATATCTATCTTGTTTGCTGTGTCATACAATAATAATAATAACTTTATTTATATCCTGCCAACTGCAAAAGGCCACCCTACTGGGATCTGCATGGCTAGCATGTCCTCTCTTACGCTTCTCTTGTCCAAGTTAAATATATCCAGAACCTCATAAAGATTCATGGCTTCCAGATCTCTGATTATATTCCTTGCCCTTCTCTGGACATATCCCAGCTTGTCAATAACCTCAAATTGCTTTGCCCAGAACTGGACGCAGGGTCATTCCAGGTGAAGATATCCAACCAAAGCATAACATGACTTCCCTTGATCTTCTAGGTTATAACAATTACGCATTTATTGTTATAACCTAGAATTGCATGGACTGTTTTGATATTTCAGGGATTTAAGTGAATGTGGAGCACTGCATTCTGGCCTTTTCTGACTTTTTGTGTCTCTTCTTCCAATGACTACGAAATGTTTGGCCTCCCAGCGGTGTCAGGGCCATTTAGACCCTGGTATTAATCTGCGCCTGACACCGGGGAGGGATGCGCCATTCATCACGGCTCTGGGTGGAGGAGGCGGAAAGGGGCTCTCGGTGAATCCTCGGACTCCCGGCGTATGTCTGCACTTGTTAATAAATGGCCTGGAGTCCAACGGGGAAATTGAAATTCAATGGGCGAGTGTCTCGGCCTCCTTACAATGGAGCACCCAGGTTGGATGCTATAAAATGGGACATGGCTGGAGAAATGAAGGCATATGCACAACCTGAGAAACGTGCAAATCTATTGCAGTTTATGGCCACGGTTTATGGAATAAGGGGCAAACCTTGCTGTCGCAGGGAACGAAAATACGGAAAGTCCAGACAGTAATGATTAAATTTGCCATTATTGACTTGGAGTACAAGGAGTCCTCCACATTCACTCCAAAAGCCTTCCTAAAGTTGTTTGTCACATGCCTATAAGTCATTTTAGACTCATGGCACACCCAAAGGTGTTCGAATCCCCCCTTGGCTTATACGCGGGTGAGGGTCCTGTTTGGCTTATATTTGGGTCAGCTTATACTCGAGAATATATGATACATTTATTATTTTTCTCTATTATTATTGGTATTATTACATTTATTATTTTTCTCTATTCTTGTTGCTACTATTACATTTATTTTACTCTATTTTTATTTTTATTATTAATAATACATTTATTATTTCACTCTGATCTTATTATTATTTTATTTATTATTTTACTCTATTTATTACTACAGTAGAGTCTCATTTATCCAACGTTCTGGATTATCCAACACATTTTTGTAGTCAATGTTTTCAATACATCGTGAAATTTTGGTGCTAAATTTGTAAATACAGTAATTACTACGTAGCATTACTGCATATTGAACTACTTTTTCTGTCAAATTTGTTGTAAAACATGATGTTTTGGTGCTTAATTTGTAAAATCATAACCTAATTTGATGTTTAATAGGCTTTTCCTTAATGCCTCCTTATTATCCAACATATTCACTTATCCAACGTTCTGCCGGCCCGTTTATGTTGGATAAGTGAGACTCTACTGTATTTTTATTATTATTATTATTAATACATTTATTATTTCACTCTGATATTATTATTATATTTATTATTTTACTCTATTTATTACTACATGTATTATTTTCCTGTATTTATTATTATTACATGTATTATTTTACTCTATTATTATTAAAAGCATACATAAGCACATTTACATTGAAGAAGATGAGAATAATGATTTAATCAGAGATGGACAGTCATATCTCAAATTAGAGCTTTATGTAAATATTCAAAAACGTTTAACCTACTGATGCTTCAATTAATGCAATTATATTGGTATATGTTTTTATTTCTGAAATTTACCACCCACGGCTTATACTGGAGTCAATGTTTTCCCAGTTTTTTTGTGGTAAGATTAGGTGCCTCGGCTTATACTCGGGTCGGCTTATACTCGAGTATATAGGGTACATTAAAACACATAATGTCAACACATAATAATGCATATCTTTAATTACATACATTAAAACACACTTTGTGGGAACATAATAGTTAATATTGGAATACAATATCTTTGCTGTTGCTTACATTGTCAACCGCTAGAGAGCAGCATCATATTGCGACAGATGTCATGTGCAGGCTTGCATACATATGCGCCTCCAACCTCTATCTCTTTTTTCAAGCCAATGGACTGGTCATAACAGCTTGCTTTGGATATCTCCATTTGGCGAAGGAAAACAGAACAGAAGTTTAACTGTTGCTGTAATGTTTTTCCACATTTATATAATGTTACACTTTTCACCCCGTTATAATATTTTACAGCCACGTAAAACCGGTTCAAATTCACATTCTCAACAGGAGAGTTTACGTAGTTTTTAAATATATTATTTTCATTGGTTCGGAACTGTATTTTGTTTTAATGCACACAGAGAGCTGCCTTGGGTCTTATATAGGGAAAAAGGCGAGATATGATTAAGATAAAGCAACCAATGAATAATAAAGCTATAGTAATGGAACAAGAGCATTTGGTCTTAGGTGGCTTAAAATCGGAGAGCCTTGTGATGTCGTAGGAGATACCTGGTGATGTAAGAAGAGTGATGTTATGGGTGGTGTCATTAAACAGAAGGCCACCACATTGTACCATTAAAAAAACCCACCAAGTCTAACAAATGAGGAAAATAGATATGGCCACATGCCTTTTTGCAGTGGCATGTTCTGCTCGGCTGTGGTGGCATCCTGTTTAATGGCATCACAAAGAGACATCACCCTTCTTACATCACCAGATATCTCCTACGTCACCATCCAATGTGCTTATGCCCTAGGTCCGTGTTTCTCAACCTGGGGGTTGTCAAAGATCATCAGTAAACACATGTTTCTGATGGTCTTAGATCTCTCCATCTGTCGTCCTCTGCGTGCCAAGACTGGTTCAATTTCATTGTTGGCGGAGTTCAGAATGCGATTGGATTGTAGCTGAACTATAAACCCCAGCAACGACAACTCCCAGATATCAAGGTCTATTTCCCCCAACCCCACCAGTATTCAAATTTGGGCATATCAGGTATTTGTGCCAAATTTGCTCCAGATCCCTAGTCATTTAGGTTCACAGTGCTCACCGGAGGTGGTAATAATAATAATAATAATAATAATAATAATAATAATAATATGTAAAGCAAAGTGAAGAATCTGCTTTGACTGAAGTCAAAAATCAGAAACTCCTCAAAGCACAGCAGACAAAAAACCAGTACAAGAAAACCGCACTACAAACTAGAGCAGACAGCTGGCACAACAAAACATTGCATGGAAAGTTCCTTGACAAAATTGAAGGAAAAGCTGATAAGGAGAAGACCTGGCTCTGGCTCACGGATGGGACCCTGAAGAAGGAAACAGAAGGACTGATCCTTGCAGCCCAGGAGCAAGACATCAGGACAAAGGCAATTACGGCCAAGATCGAAAAATCAGCTGTTGACCCAAAATGCAGACTGTGCAAGGGAGCTGACGAAACCATTGATCATATCCTCAGCTGCTGTAAGAAAATCGCACAGACAGACTACAAACAGAGGCACAACTATGTGGCCCAAATGATTCATTGGAACTTATGCCTCAAGTACCACCTCCCAGCAGTAAAGAACTGGTGGGATCACAAACCTGCAAAAGTATTGGAAAATGAGCACGCAAAGATATTGTGGGACTTCCGAATCCAGACTGACAAAGTTCTGGAACACAACACACCAGACATCACAGTTGTGGAAAAGAAAAAGGTTTGGATCATTGATGTTGCTGTTGGGGATGCTTTCCATTATGGGATCCCTCTAAAACTGACAGTTTCACCTACGTTTATATTTTGTGTGTGCGGCTTCGGATCCGGCTTTGAGCGGAGGCAATAGAGCATTGTTCGGGTAGCCGATGTGCCGCAGCCATGCTTCCATCAGAAAGGGAATTGGCAGAGCTGTAAACTGCTTAAGTCTGTCTGTTGGCCGAAAACCCTTTCGTCCTGGATTCCTTGGTGTTAGTGACTCTTTGGCCCACAAGCAAAGGGAGCTCTTTGGACTGCAGCGCATTGGCAGCAGAGCTAAAATTTGCACATGATTTATATGCGGCTTCCTCTCAGGTGCGATTCATCGGCTTTCTTTGCAAGGCACCTACAAAGCTAATGTGGGTCTAGAGCCACAATTGCCAGAGCGCTGCCATGCGGATGTTATGAAGTAGGCTTTCTCAGATATGAAGAAGGGAGAAAGCAGGCAGCAGTTTCTCTGACACCTGAGCAAGGACAGTTCTTTTTCTTCCTGTCAGGAGCAACTTGAGTCGCTTCTGGAGTGGGAGAATTGGCCGTCTGCAAGGACGTTGCCCAGGGGACGCCCAGATGTTTTGATGTTTTTACCATCCTTGCGGGAGGCTTCTCTCATGTCCCCGCATGGAGCTGGAGCTGATAGACATTGACTCTTGAGTTGACCATTGACTCAATGACATTAACCATGGACTCTTGAATTGAACATTGACTCCATGACATTGACCATTGACTCTTGAGTTGACCATTGACTCCATGACATTGACCATGGACTCTTGAATTGACCATTGACTCCATGACATTGACCATGGACTCTTGAATTGACCATTGACTCCATGACATTGACCATTGACTCCATGACATTGACCATTGACTCTTGAGTTGACCATTGACTCCATGACATTGACGACTCTTGAATTGACCATTGAGTCAATGACATTGACCATTGACTCTTGAGTTGACCATTGACTCCATGACATTGACCATTGACTCTTGAGTTGACCATTGACTCAATGACATTGACAGTTGGCTCTTCAGTTGACCATTGACTCAATGACATTGACTGTTTGATGTTTTTACCATCCTTTTTGGGAGGCTTCTCTCATGTCCCCGCATGGAGCTGGAGCTGATAGAGGGAGCTCATCCGCACTCTCCCTGGGTGGGATTCGAACCTGGCAGGTATATGCACTAGTAGTAAAATACCATTCATTAACTTGAGCCCTGTTTGGGATGAGCATCTCTTTCCTTTACAGAAAGGCAAAAAAGTGAAATTCAGACTTTGCAAAGAAAGCCAAGCGAAGATACTCCAAAAAGGAAACAGGAAACTAGGACGTGACCTTGGAGGAGAAAGGAAACATCACAGACCAGAGGGAAATTTGCAGAATAGACAAGGCTCCGGGAAAGAGATCTTCTAGGAATGCAAATCCCCCTTCTTTTGGGGTTTCCATGGCCCAGATCTTCCCAAATGCACAAGGTTGGAATCCACCTCTGGAAAGAGCGCGGAATCTGTATCCGAGGTGGGCCTGCGTTCGCTCCGAAACAGCTGGAGGCTCCATGGTTTTGACAGGGATGATTGGCAGGTCCCTTGATTTCGGAGACGTCAGTCACGGCCTGATGGATAGCTGCCCCCCGGGGCCTCTTCGCAGCTCAGGAGGTGAAATGTTTGGATGAAGGATGGGAGCGTGTCCCCGGAGGGGCCGCTGGGGACCTCTGACCTCTTCTTTCTCCTTGCTCAACACCTCCCTTGACATCCTCTTCCTCCTCCTCCTCCTCCTCCTCCATGAGCCCACTCCCCATCTTCTCAGCCACACAAGGGAAGAGTGGCAAACAGCATTTATGTAAGAGGTGGACAAATGCAGGGAGGAACCAATGTCACCCCCCCCCCCCAGATCCAACCCAATGGTCCACCACTATCACCAGCACACACATCAAAACCTCTGTTTTCCTTGGAAATGAGAGTAAGATGGGTCACTGGAGTGCTGGTTGGGGGCTATTTTCATGTTTTTCTCATGTAGGGTAAAGGTAAAGTCCAGTCGTGTCCGACTCTGGGGGTTGGTGCTCATTTCCATTTATAATAATAATAATAATAATAATAATAATAATAATAATAATAATAATAATCTGCCCTGGCAAAATATGTAAAGCAAAGTGAAGAACCTGCTTTGACTGAAGTCAAAAATCAGAAACTCCTCAAAGCACAGCAGACAAAAAACCAGTACAAGAAAGCCACACTACAAACTAGAGCTGACAGCTGGCACAACAAAACATTGCATGGAAAGTTTCTTGACAAAATTGAAGGAAAAGCTGATAAGGAGAAGACCTGGCTCTGGCTCACGAATGGGACCCTGAAGAAGGAGACAGAAGGCCTGATCCTTGCAGCCCAGGAACAAGCCATCAGGACAAAGGTAATTCAGGCCAAGATTGAAAAATCAGCTGATGACCCAAAATGCAGACTGTGCAAGGAAATCGACGAAACCATTGATCATCTCCTCAGCTGCTGTAAGAAAATTGCACAGACAGACTACAAACAGAGGCACAACTATGTGGCCCAAATGATTCATTGGAATTTATGCCACAAGTACCACCTCCCAGCAGTAAAGAACTGGTGGGATCACAAACCTGCAAAAGTATTGGAAAATGAGCACGCAAAGATACTGTGGGACTTCCGAATCCAGACTGACAAAGTTCTGGAACACAACACACCAGACATCACAGTTGTGGAAAAGAAAAAGGTTTGGATCATTGATGTTGCCATCCCAGGTGACAGTCGCATTGACGAAAAACAACAGGAAAAACTCAGCCGCTATCAGGACCTCAAGATTGAACTTCAGAGACTCTGGCAGAAACCAGTGCAGGTGGTCCTGGTGGTGATGGGCACACTGGGTGCCGTGCCAAAAGATCTCAGCCGGCATTTGGAAACAATAGACATCGACAAAATTACAATCTGCCAACTGCAAAAGGCCACCTTGCTGGGATCTGCACGCATTATCCGAAAATACATCACACAGTCCTAGACACTTGGGAAGTGTTCGACATTGAATGGCAAACATTCAATGCTAACAGACAAACAACATGCATTAGACAGACTCAGAGGCATTTTAACATTTTTTCCAGCTTCACGATTCCGGCCACAGGGGGAGCTGTTGCTTCACTGTCCAGAAGTGGCTGTACTTCCTCATTCCTTTCCTCGTGTTTTGCTGGCAGTTTTATGGTGTTGTAAATTAACCTCCCCGCATAAAGCGTCCCTAAATTTCCCTAATTGACAGGTGCAACTGTCTTTCGGGGCTGCATAGGTCAACAGCAAGCCGGGGCTATTAATGGTCGGAGGCTTAACCCGACCCGGGCTTCGAACTCATCACCTCTCGGTCAGTAGTGATTTATAGCAGCTGGTTACTAGCCAGCTGCGCCATAGCCCGGCCCCTTGCCGTACTCTGAGGCTGAGAGAGTGTGACTCACATAAGGAAGTCACCCAGCGGTGTCTTCCACGCCTGAGTACTACACAACACCAACTCATGGAAAAATATATCAGGTTCGTATTTGGGTGGAATGAAGCATCATTCCCCGCTTTGCTCACCGGGGGGGATATTGCGCCAGATGTTCTCGATAAGGGTTTGTGACTCCTTTTAATTAATCACAGCTGTTTCCCTCTGTGCTTGGCATTCAATCTGCTGCACATTTCTAAGGGTGGGGGGGTATGGATGAAATAAATATTGAACCCCCCAACACAAAAAAAAAAACAGGTGACAGGCTCTTCCTGAGACAGTCAGGTGTGTCTTCTGTATCACTATATTTAAATAGAGTATTGTGTCTCCTTTACAACAGAGGAACGTATGTATTTTATTTATTTAGTACATTGACTGTATATACTTGAGTATAAGCCTAGTTTTTCAGCCCTTTTTTAGGACTGAAAAAAAACCCTCCTCGGCTTATACTCAGGTATAAGTATAATATATAAGTATCATAGTCAAGCGGTGTCAAAAGGAATTAAATCCACTGTGTAGATCAGGGGTCCCCAAACTAAGGCCTGTGGACCGGATGCGGCCCAAGTTCATTTACTTGGCCCCTGTCCTAAACTTTAGACTTAGGGTTGACCTAAGTCTAGTTGGTCTTTGGAGCTCTCTTTGCTTACCTATGTCTTATGAGACTGTCTAGATGGTCTTTGGAGGTCTCTTTGCTTAGCTACGGCTTTATGAGACCATCTAGATGGCTTTTTGAGGTCACTTTCCTTACCTATGGTCCTATGAGACCGTCTAGATGGTCTTTGGAGGTCTCTTTGCTTACGTATGGCCTAATGAGATTGTCTAGATGGTCTTTGAAGGTTTCTTTGCTTAGCTATGGCTTTATGAGGCCATCTAGATGGCTTTTGGAGGTCACTTTCCTTACCTATGGTCCTATGAGACTGTGCAGATGGTCTTTGGAGGTCTCTTTCCTTACCTATGGCCTTATGAAATTGTCTAGATGGTCTTTGGAGGACTCTTTGCTTACCTATGGCCTTATGAGATTGTCTATATGGTCTTTGAAGGTTTCTTTGCTTAGCTACAGCCTTATGAGGCCATCTAGATGGCTTTTGGAGGTCACTTTCCTTACCTATGGTCCTATGAGACTGTCTAGATGGTCTTTGAAGGTCTCTTTGCTTAGCTACGGCCTTATGATGCCACCTAGATGGCTTTTGGAGGTCACTTTCCTTACCTATGGTCCTATGAAACCGTCTAGATGGCTTTTGGAGGTCACTTTCCTTAACTATGGTCTTATGAGACTGTAGATGCCCCTTTAGTCTACAAAAGCGTACACTGACAAGACAAGAACAAAGGCACTCATCTGAAAGTAACCACCGGTCTCTGCTTTAATGAAAGCAAGGGGAGCCTCGTCCTGACATATGTTCTCCATTGGGCCTTGGAAGGGCCCTCCGTGCGCGCCGTTCTCTCGGGAGAAGCATATCAAAGCCTTATCTGGCCTTGTTATGATAGCCTCGGCTCTCTCATCTCACTCCTTCCCGCACACATGTTCCGGGGAAGCGCATTGCGCCAGCCGAGAAGTATGATAATACATCTGGGAAGAAGAGCTCCCCTTTCTTTTCCCCCCAGAGTTCGGCAGGGTGACGAAAAGCAAGTCCGATTTCCATGCTGCGCTGCATCAGCTCAACGTGTCTCCGTGTGCTGCGCATTACACGCATCAGTGCGCTTGGATGAAACAACGGGACACCCAAGGTGGCCGGGTTGGGAACCTTGTTTTGCCCTGAAAGAGTGATGTTTTCGAAAGCAGACATCATAACATCTTTGCAACCGATTCCTTTGGTGGAGGGAAGACTTCCCAGGGTCAACGTCAACTTAATGAAAGGAGATGCCCAAAAGCGTTGCCGGGCAGGAAAACTCCTTGTAGAGTCAAAAAGAGAATGCATGCAAGGGAATGAAGCCAAAGGGCCAACATTGCTGTCTTATGAGCTAGATTTCTCCTTGCATACCATTCTCCTTGGTTTCTGTGGTACCAATTGTAAATGAGCGCCACTAGTATAGTTTAAAAATTCAAAATTTGAAACCTAACGGCGACCATACCCTGTTTCCCTGAAAATAAGACAGTGTCTTATATTAATTTTTGCTCCCAAAGAGGCGCTAGGTCTTATTTTCAGGGGATGTCTTATTTTTCCACAAAGAAGAATTCACATTTATGGTGGAATTTTTTTTAAAATGAAAATTTATTATCTACTGTACAGTAGTTGTCATCACAAACCAGCATAACCAAACTGTGAATCCTTTCAAGAATTTCTATATTAGATTTTATTGCTATACTGTTTTTAAATTTCTGTTCGTATCTAAATTGATGTTATTGTTGGGCTTGTCCCTGTGTAAGCTGCCCTGAGTCCCTTCTGGGAGATGGAGGTGGGATACAAGAATAAAGTTATTATATTATTATTACTATTAAGGTAAAGGTAAAGGTTTTCCCCTGACGTTAAGTCCAGCAATGACCGATTCTGTGGGTTAGTGCTCATCTCCATTTCTAAACCGGAGAGCCGGCGTTGTCCGTAGACACCTCCAAGTCATGTGGCCGGTATGACTGCATGGAGTGCCGTTACCTTCCCGCCGGAGCAGTACCTGTTGATCTACTCACATTGGCATGTTTTCGAACTGCTAGGTTGGCAGAAGCTGGGGCTAACAGCGGGTGCTCATTCCGCTCCTGGGATTTGAACCTGGGACCTTTAGGTCTGCAAGTTCAGCAGCTCAGTGCTTTAACACACTGCACTATTATTATTATTATTATTTCTTGTTACTACCTTTATTTCCATTTACAACAATCTATGGCATGTACATTTACCGATCCGGCATGCTTCCAAACAAAACCTTTGCTAGGTCTTACTTTCGGGGGAGGCCTTATATTTAGCAATCAGCAAAACCTCTACTAGGTCTTATTTTCTGGGAATGTCTTATTTTCAGGGAAACAGGGTACAAACATATTGTGTTGTCAAAGGCTTTCATGGCCAGAATCACAGGGTTGTTGCGTGTTTTCCAGGCTGTATGGCCATGTTCCAGAAGTATTCTCTCCTGACGTTTCGCCCACATCTATGGCAGCCATCCTCACAACCTCTGAAGATGCCTGCCATGGATGTGGGTGAAAAGTCAGGAGAGAATTAGGTGAGAAGGGCAGAATATAAATACTGTAATATTTATATTCTGGAACATGGCCATACAGCCTGGAAAACACAAAACAACAAATCAGAATATAGCATATTCTGAACTAAAGTGGCATAAATACAATCTCTTAAAGTCCAAGGCACATGCTAGGATCTTCCTTTCCCAGTGACATCACAGAGGGCCACTTCATCTATTGATAGGTGAAGTGGCCCTCTGTGATGTCACTGGGACAGAAAGTTGATATGTATATGTGGGGAAGGGAGTAAGGAAGGAAAGAGAAAAAGAGGGCCACTTCACCTAGCAACAAGGAGCCACAGTGTACAATGGGTTAAACCCTTGTGCTGGTTGAACTGCTGACCTGAAGGTTGCCAGTTCGAATCTGCAAGACAGGGTGAGCTCCTGCCTGTCAGCTCTAGCAAAAATACATGGGAAACAAAATGGAGAGGCTGGTGTTAGGAATTGTCTAGTTGGCCCTTTGTATCCACTGATTCTGCACCATAGATTTATTTATTTATTGGACTTGTATACCGCTACTCCCAATTTGGCTCGGAGCGGTTTACAGAAGTAGATTAAAACAATACAATTAGCTTTAAAATAACAATAAGAACAGACATAGCCCCGATGTTTTTCACTAGAGTTTTTAATAGAACATATGTGTATATCTATATCTATAATTACAAAAAGCAAACTTGCCATTGTAATAGAAGCGGCAGAATTTGTATATCGTGGGAGTTGAGCATCCACACATCAGGGTATGCATGGGAGCATATCCTGGATAACAGAAACACCAGTTGGATATTTTAATATATTTTTTAAGGGACAAGAAGTACAGCAGCGAACGCTGCAATGCCCTCCTCCTCCTATTTTTGCCCTCACCCTGGGACCATCTTGCTCTGCTTAGTAAATC
The DNA here is from genome assembly GCF_035594765.1 of Anolis carolinensis. NCBI lineage: Eukaryota > Metazoa > Chordata > Lepidosauria > Squamata > Anolidae > Anolis > Anolis carolinensis. Next base: position 22,280,804 of record NW_026943821.1, on the reverse strand, counting down.
TCTATTAGGTCCCCTTCGTGGGCGGAACAATGGCCGGATCACATTGCCACTCGGAATCCAAGGGACAAAAGGGTTTGAAAGGGGGGAAAAGACGGGGTGACCCCCAAAGAGATGTTAAACCTCGGGATCCCCAGAGGACGCTCTCCAAAGTGGTATGAATAAATCATTGTGCCGTCGCACAAAAGGAAGCAGCTGCTTTTCTCCGAGGGGGAACACCCCGTCAGTGTCCATTTGGGGAGCACATGCTTGGACTCCAAATCCCCTATTGACAGGCTGCGAGGCGTGGAAATTCATAGACCCCCAGTCCCCTAAATCCCATTCAGCCGGGCTTCCCCTGCACGAGGAGGCCTGAAAACAGCTAATTCAAGCCCCCGGTTTCCATCGCCGGGGTTAAGTGGTTAAGTGTGTGAACGCGTCTCGGGGAGAAAGGCCTTTAAGTCCATGAAAAGCAATATTGACATTGTAATAATCACCCAAGAACCATTTAGGGGCTTGAATGGGTGGCCAAGGATTGTGGCATCGAGGACCCCTTTCCACAGAAACGGAGCCCCCACTCCAAAAAAGACAGAAGAAGCGATTATGCCCCATTGAAGCAGCTGCCAACCAAGGAAGGGGGTCAGGGACTGGCTTTAATTCTTTTCTTTACGAAGCACTTCTGGGAACATGGCGGAAAGTGTGACGTCTCCAAAGTGGCACATACGGGCATGGAAAACAAGAGGCAGCGTGGGGTGTTCTATCATCTATCTATCCACCTATCTATCTACCTATCCATCTATCCATCCATCCATCCATCTATCTACCCTATCTATCTATCTATCTATCTATCTATCTATCTATCTATCTATCTATCTATCTATCTATATGTAATGTGCATAATTAGGACCGAGTTAACAACAAAACCACTGGGCTGAAACACACCAAATTTGGCCCCAAAACTAATCACTTTCCAAGGAGTGACTATAAAAAAAAATATGTAGAAAGCGGCCAGTCTTTTAAGCTGCAAGACTATTCAGTGCAATTCAAGCTGGCCAAGCAAGGATTCCCCTACAAAGGAAGTAGCCAGGCTTCAATCTACTCTATCTATCTATCTATTTATCTACTCTATCTATCTATCTATCTATCTATCTATCTATCTATCTATCTATCTATCTATCTATCTATCTATCTACTGTATCTGTCTGTCTATCTATCTGTCTGTCTGTCTGTCTGTCTATTTATCTACTCTATCTATCTATCTATCTATCTATCTATCTATCTATCTATCTATCTATCTATCTAAATGTAATGTGCATAATTAGGACCGAGTTAACAACAAAGCCACTGGGCCAAATCACACCAAAATTTGGCCACAAAACTAATCACTTTCCAAGGAGTGACCATAAAAAAAATATGTAGAAAGCAGCCAGTCTTTTAAGCTGCAAGACTATTCAGTGCAATTCAAGCTGGCCAAGCAAGGATTCCCCTACAAAGGAAGTAGCCAGGCTTCAAAGCGGCTCTTTGATTGAGGGTGCTACTCCAGCTTGCCAAACAAGGTATAACACCGCCAGGCTTCGAAGCTGCAAGGCTATTCAGTGCAATTCAACCAGACCAATAAAGGATTAACCTTGGTAGAAGGCTGACAGGCTTTGAAGCAGTGATGCTACTCTGTATTATTGAAGCTGACCAACCAAAGATTCTCCTAGGTAGAAACCAGCCAGGCTTTGAAGCAGAGAGGCTATTCATTGCAATTCCAGTAGCCCAAAAAACCATTCCCCTAGAAGGCAAGTACCCAGCTTTCCAAGCAGCAAGCCTATTCTGTTGCATTCCAGCTCACCAAACAAGGATTCCCATAAGAAGAAAACAGCCAGGCTTTGAGGCTGCAAGGCTATTCACTGCTATTCCACTTGGCCAACAAAGGATTCCCATAAGCCACAGCAACGCATGGCTGGGCACAGCTAGTACTCTTTTAAAATAGACAGAGCAGCGTTTCCAAACTGGTTTGCCCCTTTCTCTGGCAGTTTCTCCATTCTAAATATCTTTCTGAAGTTTTCAAGATTGTTTCCATAACTTCCTTGGGAGAGAAGAAGTGGGATACAAATACATATATAATAATAATAATAATAATAATAATAATAATAATAATAATAATAATAATAATAATAATAATCTGTCAGCTATGATGCCAGTCAGTAGTTTAAACATAGTGGGCAGACATGTTATTGGCCTGTAGTCCCACTATGTTTAAACTACTGACTGGCATCATAGCTGACAGAATATTATTGATCCTTTCAGCCTAGGAGCAAGCCATCAGAACAAATGCAATCAAGGCCAAGATCGAAAAATCAGCTGATGACCCAAAATGCAGACTGTGCAAGGAAACGAACGAAACCATTGATCATATCCTCAGCTGCTGTAAGAAAATCGCACAGACAGACTACAAACAGAGGCACAACTATGTGGCCCAAATGATCCCGCTGTTAGCTCCAGTTGCTGCCAACCTAGCAGTTTGAAAACATGCAGATCAATAGGTACCGCTCCGGCGGGAAGGTAACGGCGCTCCATGCAGTCATGTTGGCCACATGACCTTGGAGGTGTCTACAGACAATGCCGGCTCTTCAGCTTAGAAATGGAGATGAGCACCAACCCCCAGAATGGTCACGACTGGACTTAACATCAGGGGAAACCTTTACCTTTTATTATTTTAAAGAGATGCTAATCTTTGATGAACCGCCTGTCAAACTTCTGAGAGTTTGCATTTTATCAACCACCTGGTTTGTCCATTTCCATGGTCCTTTCCTGGCATTAGATGAGCCCAATCCATGCGGCTTTGCGTTTTGCCCCATTCAGGAAAAAACCCCGCATTCTCCTCCTCCGCTGAGCCTTAAAATCACGATTTCCATGCAGCTGGAGGGTGGCAATCAAAGATGCTTTTAAATTTGTTCTGTCGCAAAACCTCACATTAAGCATCAAGCAAAGCCAGGGTGTATAATGGATCATTAGGGAGAAATACATTAATTTCGCTCCTTGGCAGTCAACAAGACAAAACCGCGCAGATCTGAAATATGCAGAAAGGATGTTATTTACGTCTTGTCAGGACTTTGCCTTATTCTGTTGCCTGAAGGGAAAGCATCAGGTGGCAAGAGCCAGGCCATGCAATTGTTGGACCTAACTTGGCATATTATGGCTCAATGTTAGCGAATCTCGGGAGCTGTAGTTCGCTGGGCATAGAGTCTAAAGGCCTTGTACAACTCCTAGGATTCTATAGCATGGAGCCATGGTAGTCCAAGTGGTGCCAAACTGCATTAATTCTACAGTGTATACAAACCTTTAGGGGATCGATCTGTGTAGGTTTCACCCAGTTCTGCCTTCCGCTTGCATAGCTACTCTGCTGCAGTTTTATGCAAGAGGACTATATCTCCACTTGGCAGTGCTGAAGTTGGGTATTATTATTATTATTATTATTATTATTATTATTATTATTATTATTATTATTATTATTTTATTATGACACAGCAAACAAGATAGATATGCTGGATTTCATATTATTATTATTATTATTATTGTTATTGTTATTGTTGTTGTTGTTGTTGTTGTTGTTGTTGTTGTTGTTGTATGATACAGCAAACAAGATAGATATGATGGATTTCATTTCACAAAATCACAAGTCGAACACTTCCCAAGTGTCTAGGACTGTGTGATGTATTTTGGGATGATGCGTGCAGATCCTATCAGGGTGGCCTTTTGCAGTTGGCAGATTGTATTTTGTCAATGTCTATTGTTTCCAAATGCCGGCTGAGATCTTTTGCCACGGCACCCAATGTGCCAATCACCACCGGGACCACCTGCCCTGGTTTCTGCCAGAGTCTCTGAAGTTCAATCTTGAGGTCCTAATAGCGGCTGAGTTTTTCCTGTTGTTTTTCGTCAATGCGACTGTCACCTGGGATGGTGACATCAATGATCCAAACCTTTTTCTTTTCCACAACTGTGATGTCTGGTGTGTTGTGTTCCAGAACTTTGTCAGTCTGGATTCGGAAGTCCCACAGTATCTTTGCGTGCTCATTTTCCAATACTTTTGCAGGTTTGTGATCCCACTAGTTCTTTGCTGCTGGCAGGTGGTACTTGAGGCATAAGTTCCAATGAATCATTTGGGTCACATAGTTGTGCCTCTGTTTGTAGTCTGTCTGTGCGATTTTCTTCCAGCAGCTGAGCAGCGGCAGAAATATACAATGCCAGAAAACCGCACAATAATAATAATAATAATAATAATTAATATTATTTTTATTATTATTATTATTGTCAAACTACTCCTAAGATGCCATAGCATTGAATCATGGCAGTCAAAGTGGAGTCAAACTGCATTCATTCTACACATAGCATCTCTTCTCTTTTGAACCCTATGCAACTTTCATTCTCACTATGGATTGTTGAAGAGAAAACAGCATAAAACCGGTGCCATATTTATGCCCGTGGACCACAACTTTTTCTTCCCTTCCTGGAAACTCATTTGCGGAGAGGCAGCTGGGGGTCCCATAGACTGCGAAGATCCTGATGCTATTTCTTCCTCTATAATTTAGTCCTGCAAAGACGAAACCCAACGATGGACCTCCTGGGGACGAAGGGAAGGCTGTCAAGTGCCATGCAGGACTTTTGGGCCGCCTTCCTCCCTCGCAAGGAGGAATTGCCAATTAAGTTGGAATATCTGGGCTTTAACGGCATCATAAAAAGGGCCGGGTGCCCGCTTGCCGAGGCAGAAGGGCGATTAGGCCAGAGACACGCAGCTGGAGGAGAGAAGCCCTCGGCTCCAAAGCTTCCTGGGGACTGTCTGACTCTTGGGAAGAACAAAAGGGAAGGAGGAGGCGTCCCTAAGCCCCTAAGTCTCTCCAGCAGGAAACCCACACATCTGTCCACTTCAAGGGGGATGAGACGGGAAGATCCCAAAGTCCAGAATCTGCTTTATTTTCTTCACATCTCCGTACAATCAAAAGAGGGGGGAAGACACTTCCGCACAGCAAGGTTCAGGAACCACGGAGAGCTTAGGGAGGGATTTTTGGCACGGAAAAGAGGCCTCTTCCCCCCATGAGTATCACTCTCTGCAGGACCAAATATGGGCTGAATCAAAGACCCCAAAAGTGCGCTAAAATTGGCTTGGAATCTGCCAAAACCAAGCTTAGGGAACATACCGCATATACTCGAGTATAAGCCGACCCGAATATAAGCCGAGGCACCTAATTTTACCACAAAAAACTGGGAAAACATTTTATTTATTTATTTACTACATTTATATCCCGCTCTTCTCACTCAGAGCGGCTTACAATTCAAATGTACATACAATATCTTATTAGTATAGCACAATATAAGCATTAAATTACTATATTGTACTATATCATTATATGGTAATATTATTAGTAATATTACATTTAATATATATAATATACTAGCTTTGCCCGGCCACACGTTGCTGTGGCTTATGGGAATCCTTTGTTGGCCAGGTGGAATAGCAGTGAATAGTCTTGCAGTCTCAAAGCCTGGCCATTTTCTGGAGTAGCTGGAGCTGTTTGTTGTATGAACGTAGAGGCATGGATGAGGGGTTGTGCTGCCAAGTTTAGTGTTTCTGGGATGTGTAGTTTTGTTGTTTTGTCCTAGGCCGAAATTTCATTACTCTTTTATATATATAGATAATTAATATTATTATATTATATTATTAGTATAATATCGTATTACATTATAATATTATTTATATTATAATAATTATTACATTGACTCCAGTATAAGCCGAGAGTGGTAAATTTCAGAAATAAAAACAGATACAGTAGAGTCTCACTTATCCAACATAAATGGGCTCGCTTATCCAAGGTTCTAGATTATCCAATGCATTTTTGTAGTCAATGTTTTCAATACATCATGATATTTTGGTGCTAAATTCGTAAATACAGCAATTACAACATAAGATTACTGCGTATTGAACTACTTTTTCTGTCAAATTTGTTGTATAACATGATGTTTTGATGCTTAATTTGTAAAATCATAACCTAATTTGATGTTTAATAGGCTTTTCCTTAATCCCTTCTTATTATCCAAGATATTCGCTTATCCAACATTCTGCCGGCCCGTTTATGTTGAATAAGTGAGACTCTACTGTATTAGCATAGCACAATATAAGTATTAAATTACTATATTGTACTATATCATTATATGGTAATATTATTAGTAATATTACATTTAATACATAATAAAGGTAAAGGTTAAGGTTTCCCCTGACGTTACGTCCAGTCATGTCTGACTCTGGGAGGTTGGTGCTCATCTCCATTTCTAAGCAGAAGAGCCAGCGTTGTCCATAGACACCTCCAAGGTCATGTGGCCTGCATGACTGCATGGAGCGCCGTTACCTTCCCGCCAGAGCGGTACCTATTGATCTACTCACATTGGCATGTTTTTGAACTGCTAGTTTGGCAGAAGCTGGAGCTAATAGCGGGCACTCACTCCGCTCCCAGGATTTGAACCTGCAACCTTTCAGTCTGCAAGTTCAGCAGCTCAGTGCTTTAACGCACTTCGCCACCGGGGCTCCTTAATATATAATATATAATTAATATTATTATATTATATTATTATTAGTATAATATTGTGTTACATTATATTATTATCAGCACTCTTTGGTAGAGAAGGCTGAAGACTTTGCAAAACCACAACATTTATAATCCCATAGCATTGATCCATGACCGTTAAAGTGATGCCAAACTTCATTCATTCTGCAGTGCAAATGCACCCAGGGTCAACATAAAGCGGAAATGACTAGAAGGTACACAAAAAAAAACAATTTCCCCAAATGGTAGGGGTCCAATCCTTGGATACAGCTGAACTTGTGGGAAATATTAGGAGGTGCCGTACATACACAAGAAATGCATTCATTTGAGAATATGTCAATTGAGATCTTGCACAGAGGCAGAGTCGATTCAACCGTAAGGTAAACTAGGGAGGATGGTGCCTTCAGAGATTGTGAAGTCTGTGGGAACTTGGAAGCTAGGTAAGTGGGGTATATATATCTGTAGAAGGTCCAGGGTGGGAGAAAAAACGCTTCTTTGAAGCAGGTGTGAATGTTGTAATTAATCACCTTGATTAGCATTAAATGGCCCTGTGGCGTCAAGGCCTGGTTTCTTCTTGCCTGTGAGAATCTTTTTTTGGGAGGTGTTAGCTGTCCCTGATTGTTTACTGTCTGGATTTATCCTGTTTCCAGAGTGTTGTTCTTTATTTATTGTCCTGATTTTAGAGGGGTTTTTTTTTAATACTGGGTGCTATCTGGGTTATCTAAGTGCACACTGCCCTGTATCCCTGTTCAATGTTTGGTGCTAAATTCACAAATATAGTAATTCCTACATAACATTACGATGTATTGAACTGTTTTTTTCTGTTGATTTGTTGTAAAACATGATGTTTTGGTGCTTAATTTGTAAAATCTCAATGTAATTTGATGTTTAATAGGCTGCCCTCCGAGGTTTTTATTCTGATCCCTTTCTCTCCCCGAGTTTTAACTTAGTGTTCATGCAGCCCGCCCTTGTTATATTGCTTTCTTGATTTTGTGTTGTACTGCATATTTTTATCTATTGTATTGGTTAATTGTACTATGATATGTTGTTTTGTTTTTGTTTTTATATATATATATATTTTGTAATATTGTATTGTCCTGGGCAAGGCCCCATGTAAGCCGCCCCGAGTCCCCGTTGGGGAGACGGTGGCGGGGTATAAATAAAATTTTATTATTATTATTATTATTATTATTATTATTATTATTATTATTTTTTTTTTTTCCTTAATCCCTCCTTATTATCCAACATTTTGCTTATCCAACACTTTTATTTTTCAGTGATTCATTTGGGGGGGGGGGAGGCAAAATTCTGTTCACCTACACTTGAAAATTACCTAGGGCCGGTTCTGCACAGAGGTGAAACACTTGTCCATTTCTGGTGTGTGGATGGATCTGTTCGCAAGACGGGTCACAAGACTGTCCCATTTGCCACGAGTGAGGAAACGGTGGCCACATCAAACGGTCCTGGTTCTGCCCACAACAAGGCCTTGCGGAGACGGAAACGCCAAGACTAGAATTCAGATCTCTGTGTTTTGCCCTCTGCAGTCAAACGAAGGAGCCAGCCACCCCAATGTGCCGGAGAGAAGCCCTGAGCACAAAGCACATGGCACCGTGGAGGAGGAAACTGGCCTTCCGCAAACTGCGTGATGAAGTTATAAAACATCCCACGTGGCCGGGCTCCATGAGAACGAAGAATGTCTCTTTCAGGATGTAGTTAAACCTCAATTCTTCCCCCTCGGGGCTCGGAGAAGTGGGGCACGGCTGTTAAAACGCACGCACAAGGACACAAACACACACAACAAGACAGAACATCAGAGTTCCCGATCTGCAAGGAAATGCTTTGGCCTTTGAGAAATGATGATTATTATTGCCGCGAAAGGGAGGATATCTGGAGGACACGAAAGCGTTGTGTCGTGCACTCCGGCTTGGGAGAATAAGGACCCACTATTCCCTGTTCTGGGATTAGATAACATGGGGTAAAGTTATTTATTTACAGTATTTATATTCCGCCCTTCTTTCTCACCCTGAAGGGGACTCAGGGCGGATCACATTATATACATATAGGGCAAACATTCAATGCCCATATACACATAGAACTGAGACAGAGACAGACGCAGAGGCAATTTAACCTTCTCCTGAGGGGATGTTCGATTCTGGCCACAGGGGGGAGCAGCTGCTTCATCATCCACTGTGATGGCACTTCCTCATTCCAAGTCGTAAATTAGTTAAACTTGCCTCCCCACTTTTATAAATGGTACCTTACTTCCTACTTGATAGATGCAACTATCCTTTGGGTTGCTAGGTCAGCAATGAGCAGGGGCTATTTTTTATTTTTAATTGATGGGTGCTCACCCCGCCACGGGCTGGCCTCGAACTCATGACCTCATGGTCAGAGTGATTTATTGCAGCTGCTCAACAGCCTGCACCACAGCCCGGCCCCAAGTTATATTGCTTCAGATGAGTCGATTGCCATGGTGCTAGAAGAAAGTCCTGTGGATACCATGAGTTGCCCCAAAGACAAATAAATAGGTCCTGGAGCAAGGCAAAGAGACAGTGCAATGGCTTGAGAATTGGATTATGACTGGATAAGTGAGACTCTACTGTATATGGATACAGATATGCAGGTACATGGATCTATATGTATATAGGATTTGCAAAGTCCTGCAAACATATGAGAGGAAAATTCATATATAAAATTAATATAGATAGATATATAGATAGAGATATATAAGTACATAGGGATTGCAAATGCATGCAGGGGGTTAATGCTTATATATCTGTAGGAGAATTTAACAAATATTTCAGGGGAAAATGCTTTTGTAAGATTAATGGATATATATTTTGCTTCTTCCTGACTTGCAAGGGCGTCTTTCCCTTTTCAAAACACTCCCTTGGTTAAGAGCGAGGGAGGCTTTGGAAAACACACCGATAAGGAAGGGTAAGAGAGAAATATATCATATATTGCAAGCAATGGCCTCCAGGTTCTGTTGCCTGGCCTTGACCCCATTATAACATATTATAACATTATAATATATAATAATTACAGTAGAGTCTCACTTATCCAACATAAACGGGCCGGCAGAATGTTGGATAAGCGAATATGTTGGATAATAAAGAGGGATTAAAGAAAAGCCTATTAAACATCAAATTACATTATGATTTTACAAATTAAGCACCAAAACATCATGTTTTACAACAAATTTGACAGAAAAAGCAGTTCAATACACAGCAATGTTATGTAGTAATTACTGTATTTACGAATTTAGCACCGAAACATCACAATGTATTGAAAAGATTGACTACAAAAATATTGACAACTAAAAGGCAGAGTGCGTTGGATAATCCAGAACGTTGGATAAGCGAATGTTGGATAAGTGAGACTCTACTGTATAACATATTGTATATACATATAATATTCATAATTTTATATTGTAATACGATATACTAATAATACAATATAATAATATTAATTATCTATATATATTAAAGGGTAATGAAATTTTGGCCTAGGACAAAACAACAAAACTACACATCCCAGAAACACTAAACTTGGTAGCACAACCCCTCATCCATGCCTCTACGTTCATACAACAAAAAGAAAAAAATATATAAAGTCCTAATTAGAGGGAGAGGAATAATTGTTTTTATTCCAATTGCTGCCAGTTAGAAGGCTAAGCTCTGCCCACTTGGTCTCCTAGCAACCCACTCAGCCCAGGGGACTGGCAGAGTTAGGCCTTACTTAGGCCTCTTCCCCACTGCTTATAAAATACAGATTATCTGCCTCTATGTTCATACAACAAAAAGCTCCAGCTACTCCAGAAAACGGCCAGGCTTTGAGACTGCAAGGCTATTCACTGCTATTCCACCTGGCCAACAAAGGATTCCCATAAGCCACAGCAACGCGTGGCCGGGCAAAGCTAGTATATTATATTTTACATGTAATATTACTAATAATATTACAATACATTGATATAGTACAATATAGTAATTTATTGCCAGTATTGTGCTATGCTAATAATATAATATTGTTTGTAAATTTAATTTGAAAGCCGCTCTGAGTCCCCTTTGGGGTGAGAAGGGCGGCATAGAAATGTAGCAAATAAATAATAAATAAGCCGAGGGAGGCTTTTTCATCTCAAAAGAAGGGGGTGAAAAACTCAGCTTATCTTCAAGTATATACGGTAAGTACTGTACAGGGATTCACAACAGGCTCTGAATGGGAGGAAAAGATAGGAAAGGGGCAACTATGTTTACTAGCAGGCGCTCCGGAAAAGAACCTGGGGTTTTAAAAGCGGCTTAAGTCCTCCAAGGCCACAGGACACCCCATTTATTAGCCGTGTCTCGCTCCACGCTGGCCATTTTGCCCTCTAGTTGCCCAGCACCACTTCTTTAGCGGTCCTCCTTTTACAAGGATGTTTATGGTCTTGCTTGGGAGCATGAAAGGAAACCAGGAGAGTTTATTAGCAGAGTTGTATCTTGATGAAGCCAAGTCACCATCAGCATCGACAGTTGGCACAAAAACATTTGGGAACTGGACACAGTGGGGCAAACCCCAAATGAGGACAAAACGGATGCCTTCTTCTTTCCTTCGGTTCCCTAAAAGAGTGGATTGTGGCCCTGAGTTCTGTTACTCGACTTCAAAGAGTGAGTTTTGGGATTCACGCTTTCAGTAGACGTACCTTAAGATGCTCACTCTGGCTAGATCTACGCTGCTAAACAATGCAGTTTGATGTGTTGTTGAAGGATTTCATGGCCAGGATCACTGGGTTGCTGTGAATTTTCCAGGCGATATGGCTATGTTCCAGAAGCATTCTCTCCTGACATTTCACCCACATCTATGGCAGGCATTGCGAGGTATATAGATGACTTGAATTGATTAGTATTATTGGATTATTCATTTATTTATTTATTTATTTATCACCGGGCTGTCTGGCCATGTTCCAGAAGCATTCTCTCCTGACATTTCACCCACATCTATGGCAGGCATTGCGAGGTATATAAATGACTTGAATTGATTAGTATTATTGGATTATTTATTTATTTATTTATTTATCACCGGGCTGTCTGGCCATGTTCCAGAAGCATTCTCTCCTGACATTTCACCCACATCTATGGCAGGCATTGCGAGGTATATAGATGACTTGAATTGATTAGTATTATTGGATTATTTATTTATTTATTTATTTATTTATCACCGGGCTGTCTGGCCATGTTCCAGATGCATTCTCTCCTGACATTTCACCCACATCTATGGCAGGCATTGCGAGGTATATAGATCTATGGCAGGCATTGCGAGGTATATAGATGACTTGAATTGATTAGTATTATTGGATTATTTATTTATTTATTTATTTATCTATCACCGGGCTGTATGGCCATGTTCCAGGAGCATTCTCTCCTGACATTTCACCCACATCTATGGCAGGCATTGAGAGGTATATAGATGACTTGAATTGATTAGTATTATTGGATTATTTATTTATTTATTTATTTATTTATCACCGGGCTGTCTGGCCATGTTCCAGAAGCATTCTCTCCTGACATTTCACCCACATCTATGGCAGGCATTGCGAGGTATATAGATGACTTGAATTGATTAGTATTATTGGATTATTTATTTATTTATTTATCTATCACCGGGCTGTATGGCCATGTTCCAGAAGCATTCCCTCCTGACGTTCTGCCCACACCTATGGCAGCCATCCTCAGAGGTTGTGAGGTCTGTTGGAAACTAGGCAAGTGGGATTTATATATCTGTGGAAAGTCCAATGTGGGCAAAAGGTCAGGAGAGAATGCTTCTGGAACATGCCCATACAGCCCGGTAATAAATAATAATAATATTAATAATAAGATTAATAATTCAATAATACTAATCAATTACTAATATATACTAATCTGGAACATGGCCATACAGCCTGGTAATAAATAATAATAATATTAATAATAAGATTAATAATTCAATAATACTAATAATCAATTACTAATATATACTAATCAAGTCGTATATGTACCTCACAATGCCTGCCATAGATGTGGGTGAAAGGTCAGGAGAGAATGCTTCTGGAACGTGGCCAGACAGGCCGGTGATAAATAAATAAATAAATAATAAATCAATAATACTAATCAATTCAAGTAGTATATATACCTCAGAATGCCTGACCAAGTAATCACCTTGATTAGCACTGAAAAGCCTTCAAATCCTGCCTGAATTCTGCCTGGGAGAATCCTTTGTTACCCTTTCTTCTAAAATATCAATGTGTTTAGTAGGTAAAGGTAACGGTCATGTCTGACTCTGTGGGTTGGTGCTCATCTCCATTTCTAAGCCAAAGAGCTGGCGTTGTCCTTAGACACCTCCAAGGTCATGTGGCCGGCATGACTGCATGGAGCACTGTTACCTTCCTGCCGGAGCGGTACCTATTGATCTACCCACATTTGCATGTTTTCGAACTGCTAGGTTGGCAGAAGCTGGGGCTAACAGCGGGCACTCACTCTGCTCCCCGGATTCGAACCTGCAACCTTTTGGTCCGCAAGTTCAGCAGCTCAGTGCTTTAACACACTGTGCCACCGGGGCCCCCTCATGTATTTATTGACTGCAGAATGGAGTTGGAAGAAAACTCTTTTCACCGACATTTGTTTCAATTTGCAGAAATGCGGGCTTTGGGCAATTATAGCAACATTCCTGCATAAATTCATCCTTCCTGGTGGCAAGGTTTGTTCCAATTAAGTTGTTTGGGCCCTCTGCGAAGGTCCGGCAACGTAGCCATGGCTTGGTAAGGGCCTTCTCTGCATGGCTGACGTTGCTGGCGCTGCCAGGGGTTATGATCTCCGCACAGGAACCGGCAATATCCTTTCCGCCGAGACGCTAATTCGGACAATGTGTGCCGAGGGAAAGCTGGCCTGGGAAGGAAGGGGAAACTTGGCCAGGTTCGAATCCTTGGGAAAAGTTGCCAAGACAAAAGTTCATTCACTTTCCAGCATTAACTTCAGACTTCGGTTGAACCTTTTAGAGATGGTTGTTGTATGTTTTCCGGGCTGTATTGTAGGGACAATAAGCCAGAAAAATAGTAAACTATTTATTGCCTATGTAGCCTTGCCTGTGCATATACCCTTCCTGTGAGCTGGTGCCTTTCTCCAGAATGTTCCAAGACCAAAAGTTAGCTTGAAATAAACAAGTTAGGTCATTGGTATCACTTGTGCCAAGTAGGTGTGGAAGGGGAGGTAGACTCTCTGCCACTGGCCAATTTTAGATATGCCGAGATATAAAATTCTTTGTCTGCTACCCACATGTTGCGATGGCCATTACATGGTACGGACCCACTAGAGTGGATACCTATGTCTGTTTTGCCTTACCATCTGCTGTGATAACAATAAAAGGCTTGTTTTATTGCTCTCCTGGAACCCTCTCCTTTACTTCCCCTACTTCTCCAACAGTATGGCCATGTTCCAGAAGTATTCTCTCCTGACGTTTCGCCCACAGCTATAGATGCTCTATGATTCTATGAGGAAGGTAATGGCAAACATCCTTTAGGCAAACTTTGCCTCTTACAGGTCCGCCTTCAGTTTGACTTGGAGGCAAACAACAACAACCTCATGGTTTCTGATGACCAATATAACATTCCTGCTCCCATTTCTAGTTACAACTTGAATAGATAGATTGAATCAGTTGGATTTATTTAAGTGTTGGCTCACCATGCAAGCATCGATTCAATCAGTCTCCTCTATCTGGGACAATAACCAATAACATTCAAAACAACAGCAAATTAAACTCACCCCTTTAAATGCTAGTGTAAAGAGGATACCGTATATACTTGAGTATAAGCCGACCTAAATATAAGCCAAGGAACCTAATTTTACCGCAAAAAAACCTGGGAAAACTTTGACTCTAGTATAAGCCGAGATACCAATAAAATTACATTAATTGAGGCATCAGTAGTTTAAATGTTTTTGAATCTTTACATCAAACTGTAATTTAAGATATGACTGTTCAACTCTGATTGAATCATTATTTTCATCTTCTTCAATGTAAATGTGCTTATGTATCCTTTTAATAATAATAGAGTGAAATAATAAATGTAATAATAATAATAATAATAAATGCAGTAAAATAATAAATGTATTGTTAATAATAAAAATAGAATAAAATAAATGTAAAAGTAACAATAATAGGGTAAAGTAATAAATATAATAATAATCAATAGAGTAAAATAATAAATGTAACAATACCAATAATAGAGAAAATAATACATATTATAATAATAATTAATAGAGTAAAATAATAAATGTAACAATACCAGTAATAATAGAGAAAAATAAGAAATATACCATATATACTTGAGTATAAGCTGACCTGAATATAAGCCCACCAGGACCCTCACCCGAATATAAGCCGAGGAGGTTTTTTTTCACTGAAAAACTAGGCTTATACTCGACTATACACAGTAGATTTGCAACCTCAGTCACAGAACAAAGCATCCTAAGGCTTTCCAAATAATTTCATCTTGCAGCTCAGGTCTTGCAAATTCAGGTCAGTTGTGGCTTCCTTGATGGAGACAACCCACCTTTGCTGACAGTTTCCTCTTTCCCAAATTCTTTCGGCTTTTCTAATTTCTTCCTCTACATTTTGGCTCTTTTGGTCTTGTTTATTTTGCTTGTTAGCAGGCTATAAAAACCCTTCCCGGAATGGCCTTTCTGTAGTTGTTTTGCTGAGACAAGGATGAGTTTTAATGGCTGGAAACATACATATTTTTTTTCTCCAGCTGCCTCTTTTGCGGCTTTTAGAATATGCGCCAATTCTTGGGCTTGGGAAAATGGAAGGAATGCAATTAAAAAGAAAGAGAGAGAGAGAAAGAGAAAATGACTCTGGCTGCGTCATGGATGCCCTGATTCAGATTGGAGTTTATTTTCCCATGTCAGGAGTGACTTGAGAAACTGCAAGTCGCTTTTGGTGTGAGAGGATTGGCCGTCTGCAATGACGTTGCCCAGGGGACATTGCCCAGATGTTTTGATGCTTTTACCATCTTTGTGGGAGGCTTCTCTCATGTCCCCACATGGAGAGATGGAGCAGACCGACCTGGGGCCCCGAAACTTGGCGAAAATGTTCCTCCTGCCATATTGCGCTATAAAGTCGTGGCCCAGATCCGTCAACCCCCCAAATTCAGCACCACGGAGAGCTCCTTCCAAGTCCTCCAAATCCAATTGGTAGAACGGATTAGCTCCCAAAGGTGGATCTACACTGCAGAATAAATGCAATTTGATTGAACCGCTATGGGCTCAATACTAGTCACCATCGGCATCGATGGTTGGCACAAAAACGTTTGGGAACAGGACGCAGTGGGGCAAACCCCAAATGAGGACAAAACAGATACCCCCTTCCTTCCTTCAGTTCCCTAAAAGAGTGGATTGTGGCCCTGAGTTCTGATACTTGAGTTTTGGGATTCACTCTTTCAGTAGTTCGGGCTCGGGCTGTGGCGCAGGCGGGAGAGCAAGCCAGCTGCAACCAGCTGCAATGAATCACTCTGACCAGGAGGTCATGAGTTCGAGGCACGCTCGGAGCCTATGTTTGTCTTGTCTTTGTTCTATGTTAAAAGGCATTGAATGTTTGCCTATATGTGTAATGTGATCCGCTCTGAGTCCCCTTCGGGGTGAGAAGGGCGGAATATAAATGCTGTAAATAAATAAATAAATAATAAATAGTAGATGTACCTTAAGATGCTCACTCTGGCTAGATCTATGCTGCTAAACAATGCAGTTTGATGTGTTGTCATCAAAGGCTTTCATAGCCAGGATCAGTGGGTTGCTGTGAATATTCCAGGCTGTATAGCTATGTTCCAGAAGCATTCCCTCCTGACGTTCTGCCCACATATGGTAGGCATCCGCAGAGGTTGTGAGGTCTGCTGGAAACTAGGCAAGTGGGATTTATATATCTGTGGAATGTCCAGGGTGAGCAAAAGGTCAGGAGAGAATGCTTCTGGAACATGGCCATACAGCCCGGTAATAGAAAATAGATAAATAAATTATTTGATAATACTAATCAATTCAAGTAGTATATATACACCTCACAATGCCTGCCATAGATGTGGGTGAAAGGTCAGGAGAGAATGTTTCTGGAAAATGGCCATACAGCCCGGCGATAAATAAATAAATAAATAAATAATCAATAATACTAATCAATTCAAGTAGTATATATACCTCACAATGCCTGCCATAGATGTGGGTGAAAGGTCAGGGGAGAATGCTTCTGGAAAATGGCCATACAGCTCGGCGATAAATAATCAATAATACTAATCAATTCAAGTAGTATATATACCTCACAATGCCTGCCATAGATGTGGGTGAAAGGTCAGGGGAGAATGCTTCTGGAAAATGGCCATACAGCTCGGCGATAAATAATCAATAATACTAATCAATTCAAGTAGTATATATACCTCACAATGCCTGCCATAGATGTGGGTGAAAGGTCAGGGGAGAATGCTTCTGGAACATGGCCATACAGCCCCATGATTAATAATAATAATAATAATAATAATAATAATAATAATAATAATAATAATAATTAGACATTGACTGCAAAAGGCCACCCTACTGGGATCTGTGTGCATCGTCCAAAAATACATCACACCGTCCTAGACACTTGGGAAGTGTTCGACTTGTGATACAAAATCCAGCATATCTATCTTGTTGAATTATAAAATAATAATTCAATAATACTAATCAATTCAAGTAGTAGATATCCGTCACAGTGCCTGCCATAGATGTGGGCGAAAGGTCAGGAGAGAATGCTTCTGCAGCATGGCCATACAGCCTGGGAAACTCACAACAGCCCAGTGAGGTTTATATATCTATGGAAGGTCCAGGATGGGAAAAAGAACTCTTGTCCGTTGGAGGCAAGTGTGAATGAGTGAATTTGATTGAACCGCTATGGGCTCAATCCTATGAGACCCTGGGAAGTGCAGTTTGGCGAGGCACCAACACTCTTGTGCAGAGGAGGCTCAAGACCGTGTAAAACTACAACTCCCAGGGTTCTCTTGCCATTGCATTTGAAGGGGAATTAAACTACTTTCACTGTCCAGATGCATTCTTGAACCCTGATTGCAATCTAGGGGCCCTTCCACACAGCCATATAACCCAGAACATCACGGCAGAAAATCCCACGGTATCTGCTTTGAACTGACATGTATCCCAGTTCATATATCTGAGTCCACACTGACACATATCCCAGTTCAAAGCAGATATTGTGGGATTTTTTTTTTTTGCTTTGATATTCTGGGTTATATGTCTATGTGGAAGGGCCCATAATTTTTTCGTCTTGGCTTCCATCTCTTGGGTGTTTCGGCAGATGATTCACACCCTGCGAGGCTTTAGGGACAGAATCCTTTTTAAGTGCGGAAAAGAGTGGGTGCTCATTTGCATACATTTGCATGTTGCTCGTGGAGGACAAAATTCTGTAAAAGTTTGTAAATCTCCATCGATTCATAGTTTGGAGTTGCTCACAAGTTTATGAGATATTATGCCTTGGATTGGATCAGATGGGAAAGAGTTTATTAGGCTGCATCTACACCAGGAATGGGCAAACTTTGGCTCTCCAGGTGTTTTGGACTCCAACTCCCATAATTCCTAACGGTCTCAGGCCCTTTCCTTTTTCCCCTTCCCTCGTGAAGAGCTAGAGCAAAATATAAATAAAATATATTTATTATATATTTAATATAAATAAAGTACATTTATTATATACTAGCTTGGGGACCCGGCAATGTCTGTGGGTCATGGGGCCTCTGTGTGCCAAGTGTGGTCCTAATCTGTCATTTGTGGGGGTCGCAGTGGTCTCAGAAAGTGCATGAAGGTACTACAAATCCCATCATCCGTGGTCCATCCTCCCCCAAACCACACCAGGACATAAAGTGGGTCATGGAGGTTCATGTGTGGGGGTTTCAGTGCCCATACCGGATCTACATTGTAGACATAACTCAGTTTGATTCCACTTTAACTACCTTGGCTCCATGATATGAAAACCAGGGAGTTGTAGTTTGGGGAAGGCACCAGAACTGTTTCACAGAGAGGGCTAAAGATGTGGTAAAACTACAAATCCCAGGGATTCGTAGCATTGAGCCATGGCACTTCAAGTGATGTCAAACTGTGTTAA
This sequence comes from Anolis carolinensis, assembly GCF_035594765.1. Lineage (NCBI taxonomy): Eukaryota > Metazoa > Chordata > Lepidosauria > Squamata > Anolidae > Anolis > Anolis carolinensis. The sequence continues at coordinate 22,262,109 of NW_026943821.1, read as the reverse complement.
TTCCACAGTGTAGATGCACCTCAAATCTGAAGCAGATCAATGTTTTCAACTGGACAAGATGCATTTTCGGCTCAAGTAAGCCCACGGGAAGGACTTCATGCTCTCTCTCCGATACTGCGATTAGACGAAATATTTAATCCATGGCGTGACGCGGTACATAGCGGACTGGGAAAGTATGATAAATCGGGGCTGTGTTTGATTGATGGCAGGCCCGTCGCCGGCGGCGTCACGAAAACGGCCCGCGTTGGAACACATAACCACTTATTTTCGGCCCGTAAAATATTAACTATTGCTGAGGGTTTCCCCTTGTAAGTTTTTTCTTGGCCTTGTTTAATTAAGAGGACTAGACAACGCCGATTCCTGTGGCTGATGAAGGCCAGGTGTCCGTCGAGGCGGTAATGATGTATTAAAAAAGTAACAGCCGGAATCGTATGGATTCTAAACAAATATTTACATTGTCACTCCTCCAAAAGGAGTTGAAATTTTCCATCCAGGGAGAAGTGAGGTCCGGAAATTGAACTCAAGTCCTTCTCTGAAATACATTGATTGTGGATGACGGGAGTTGAAAGCGGGGCCTTAACTGGAGAACTACAACTCCCAAAATCCCCTCCCCAGAATGGCTAACTATGGATGTAGTTATACTTTAGAACAGGCATGGACAAACTTGGGCCCTCCAGGTGTTTTGGACTTCAACTCCCACAGTTCCTAACAGCCGGCAGGGTTCCATACTTCGCACTTTAACAACACAACTGTTCAGTGCTAAGGCTTTCCCGTCTGCGCAGGGTTCCATACTTCGCACTTTAACAACACAACTGTTCAATGCGAAGGCTTCTCCGTCTGCGCAGGGTTCCATACTTCGCACTTCAACAACACAACCGTTCAATGCTAAGGCTTCTCCATCTGCGCAGGGTTCCATACTTCGCACTTCAACAACACAACCGTTCAATGCAAAGGCTTCTCCGTCTGCGCAGGTTTCCATACTTCGCACTTTAACAACACAACCGTTCAATGCTAAGGCTTCTCCGTCTGCACAGGGTTCCATACTTCACACTTCAACAACACAACCGTTCAATGCTAAGGTTTCCTGCCAAATGGAACTTTAGAGGAGAGTCCACTGAACAAGCCAATACCTGCCGCAAACCATTACTACCATCTGTTGAGGAGTTACGAAGGTGGAGGCATTACTTTTCATTCAACCCTCGTACGTTTCTCCCTCTTGACATTCATTTTTTGAGTTTTAGCCAACTCTAATCTGTGATGGCCAGCCACTTTAGACCCTGATCCTGTCCTTTCTGGCATTAGCTATCCCTCCCAATTTGATTTCCTCTGCAAATTTGATAAACATGTCTTCTATTCCGTCATCCAAGTCACTGATCCAGATGTCGAACAGCACTAGACCTGGGACTGAATGGCACCCAAAGAGTCACTTTTCTCCAGGATGAAAACTTGGTGGCGCTTGCATGGCTTTTATTCAGCTTGGCGGCACTAAATGACTTCTTAGACTACTTATATTTAGGGTTTTGCACTAATGCAATGCCTCTCCCCAAGGCTTGGCCTATTGCCACCACCGTCTCTGGCTCTGCGCCTGCAACCCGTGGGTTTGGGTTACATTTTTCTAACCGATTATTGCACCGACTAATGCCATTTGCAGCAAAAACCCATGTCATGTCCCACTATATAATCCAATCGAGGGGGTTGAAACATTACGGTTCGTGTAACTTACCGAGCAAGTATTTATTTTCGTTCACCGCAATTGTCTTTATTGCTCCCATTTGGAAGAAAATGTTTCTCTAAATTGTCTTAAAAACTAAAAAAATTAAAACTGGACCTGGTTCCAGCCTTTCATCATTGTCAAGGGCTTTTTCGACGGCTGTTTCCAATTTGTTGTTTCCCATTCCAATATCCTTTGCATTTTTTTTTCTTTCGAAATAAACATGACAACAGGATTTGCCATCCATTATTACCTTGGAATCCAGTCCGGAACTTGGAAAAGTTACTTTTTTGGACTATAACTCCTTATTCTTCCCTGCTGCCATTTTTTAAATACAGTACACGGTACAGTAGAGTCTCACTTATCCAACATAAACGGGCCCACAGAACGTTGGATAAGCGAATATGTTGGATAATAAGGAGGGATTAAGGAAAAGCCTATTAAACATCAAATTAGGTTATGATTTTACAAATTAAGCACCAAAACATTATGTTATATAACAAATTTGACAGAAAAAGTAGTTCAATATGCAGTAATGCTATGTAGTTATTACTGTATTTACAAATTTAGCACCAAAATATCATGATGTATTGAAAACATTGACTACAAAAATGCGTTGGATAATCCAGAACGTTGGATAAGCTAATGTTGGATAAGTGAGACTCTACTGTACCGTGTATACTCGAGTATAAGCCGACCCAAATATAAGCCAAGGCACCTAATTTTACTACAAAAACTGGGAAAACATTGACTCAAGTATAAGCCAAGAGTGGTAAATTTCAGAAATAAAAATAGATACTCATAAAATTACATTAATTGAGGTATCAGTAGGTTAAATGTTTTTGAATATTTACATAAAGCTCACATTTAAGATAAGACTGTCCAACTCCGATCCAATCATGATTCTCATCTTCTTCAATGTAAAGGTGCTTATGTATCCTTTTAATAATAAAAAAATAATACATGTAATAATAATAAAAATAAATACAGGAAAATAATACATGTAATAATAAATAGAGTAAAATAATAAATGCAATAATAATAATAATAATAAGATAGGAGTGAAATAATAAATGTATTAATAATAAAAATAAAAATACAGTAGAGTCTCACTTATCCAACATAAACGGGCCAGCAGAACGTTGGATAAGCGAATATGTTGGATAATAAGGAGAGATTAAGAAAAAGCCTATTAAACATCAAAATAGGTTATGATTTTACAAATTAAGTACCAAAACATCATGTTATACAACAAATTGGACAGAAAAAGTAGTTCAATACGCAGTAAGGCTATGTAGTAATTACTGTATTTACGAATTTAGCACCAAAATAATACGATATATTGAAAACATTGACTACAAAAATGCATTGGATAATCCAGAACGTTGGATAAGCAAGCGTTGGATAAGTGAGACTCTACTGTAGTGTAAAATAAATGTAATAGTAGCAACAATAATAGAGAAAAATAATAAATGTAATAAATACCAATGATAATAGAGAAAAATAATAAATGTACCATATATTCTCGAGTATAAATTGACCCAAATATAAGCCAACCACTGAGTTTCACAAGCAAAAGATTGACAGATTGATTCAGGACGATGGTTGTATCACTCAGAGAGAAATTTAAAGCATAATCAGCATTTCACAAGAACGTTTGGATCACATTATTGCTTTGCTTGGCTGTCAAAAGATCTGTGCACGATGGGTCCTGTGAGATGTTGGTTGCGGAAACTGAGTGTCGACTTCTTCCGTGACGGCTTCAGAAAACTTGTTATTCGTTGGCAGAAATATATCCAATTGTCTGGTGATTATGTGGAAAAGTGAATAGTGGTGGTTAAAGAGCACATTCTAAGGATTATTTAATAAAATTATTTAATAAAATATATTTAATAAAATATTCTCATCCAAACCCAAGTAAAGTAACAATGGGAGGACGAACAGAACGAAACGACTCAATGGAGGAACGATTCCAGCATCTCGCTCTCTGACTTCGAGTGCATCCACACTGTGGAATGAATGCACTTTGATCCCACTTGAATTTTTCAGGGGGTGCTTTGAATGTGATTTTCCTGCTCCTTGGCAGAAAGGGGTTGGACGGTTCCTTTAATGTTCGGGCCAAATCCAGGGATGGCATCACAGCTCCAATGTGCCATCTCCGCTGTCATTGCTTTCAGAGGTTGCTGTGTGCCTTTGCGGTTTCCAACTTATAGCAACCCTATTCCTGGGGCTGAGAGTATGTGACTTGCCCAATGTCACCCAATGGATGAGCACGGACTCGAACCCAGGCTTCCAGGGTCACAGTGAGATGCTTGAACATAGCAATGCAGTGTTATATTTGCCCAAGGAAGGAAATGGGAAAATATGGGACCAAATGCCCGGCCAAGAAGTCGAGCTCGCTATCCCTTCCCTTCCGCTCAGAAAAAGGAAGGATGCAAGATAGAGTTCCCCCTCCCATGCCTCTCTCTCTCTCTCTCTCTCTCTCTCTCTTTCAATTTCCTAAACAATTTCCTAATCGGACTTTTCTGTCTGGAGTTTATTAGCCATTCGCAGAGCGAGAGGAAACAGTGGATTTCTCTCCCTCCTCCCCGTCTTCTCTTCTTTTCCTTTCTTGGACTTTGCCTTAACGGAAGGGAAGGAGACAACAACCTTGCCTAGTTTCCAACAGACCTCACAACCTCCGAGGATGCCTGCCAAACATGTGGGTGAAACATCAGGAGAGAATGCTTCAGGAACATGGCCAGACCGCCTGGAAAACGTACAGCAACCCAGTGATTCTGGCCATGAGAGCCTTCAACAACACACTTCTAGAACCCATTCAAATGGACTGTTTTGAAGCCAGGTGTCACACATCCTATATTTATGCACTTCGTTCGTATTGCCTAAGTTTAGTATTGTACGAGGGTTGAATGAAAAGTAATGCCTCCACTTTCGTTACTTGGGTTTGGATGGGAATATTTTAATAAATCAAACACAGAAATAATCCTTAGAATGTGCTCTTTAACTACCACTATTCACTTTTCCACATAATTATCAGGCAATTGGATACGTTTCTGCCAACGATGACCAAGTTTTCTGAAGCCGTCACGGAAGAAGTCAACACTCTGTTTCCGCAACCGGCGTCTCACAGGACCCATCGTGCACCGATCTTCTGACAGCCAAGCAAAGCAATAATGTGACCCACACGTTCTTGTGAAATGCCGAATATGCTTGAAATTTCTCTCTGAGTGATACGACCATCGTCCTGAATCAATCCGTCAACCTTTTGCTTGTGAAACTCGGTGGTTGCTGCTACAGGATGTCCAACTCTTTGCTTGTCATGCAAGTCAGATGTTCCCACCTCAACATCTTTAAACTTACTCACCCAACAACGCACAGGACTCACATTCACACAATCACCATAAACAGCCTGCATTCTCTGAGGAATCTCATTGGGGTGACATCTTCTGCTCTCAAGAATTCAATGACTGCACATTGCTTAAGTCACATTGACCGACCGTCTGTGCAGGGTTCCATACTTTGCACTTTAACAATATAACCGTTCAATGCTAAGGCTTCCCCGTCTGCGCAGGTTTCCATACTTCGCACTTTAACAACACAACCGTTCAATGCTAAGGCTTCCCCGTCTGCGCTGGGTTCGAAACTTCACACTTTAACAACACAACCGTTCAATGCTAAGGCTTCCTCATCTGCACAGGGTTCCATACTTCACACTTTAACAACACAACCGTTCAATGTAAGGCTTCCCCGTCTGTGCAGGGTTCCATACTTTGCACTTTAACAACACAACCGTTCAATGCTAAGGCTTCCCCGTCTGCGCAGGGTTCCATACTTCGCACTTTAACAACACAACCGTTCAATGCTAAGGCTTCCCCATCTGCGCAGGGTTCCATACTTCGCACTTCAACAACACAACCGTTCAATGCTAAGGCTTCCCCGTCTGTGCAGGGTTCCATACTTCGCACTTTAACAACACAACCGTTCAATGCTAAGGCTTCCCCATCTGCGCAGGGTTCCATACTTCGCACTTCAACAACACAACCGTTCAATGCTAAGGCTTCCCCATCTGCGCAGGGTTCCATACTTCGCACTTCAACAACACAACCGTTCAATGTAAGGCTTCCCCGTCTGTGCAGGGTTCCATACTTTGCACTTTAACAACACAACCGTTCAATGCTAAGGCTTCCCCGTCTGCGCAGGGTTCCATACTTCGCACTTTAACAACACAACCGTTCAATGCTAAGGCTTCCCCGTCTGCGCAGGGTTCCATACTTCGCACTTTAACAACACAACCGTTCAATACTAAGGCTTCCCCGTCTGCACAATCCAAGATGCTGGCCCAATGGATGGATCCCAAGCAAGCCTTGCTTTTCCCACCAATTGCAACCTCCATGCCTTCCGTCCATCTCTATTCCCATGGGAGATTTCTCTTCTTAACCCTGGGAGACATTCCCCAAAGCTTAAGCGGACCCCCAGAATCCGGGGCATTCGTATTTACTGGAATGTGTTTGCAATTACGCAAAAACGCCCCGCCGTCTGCAAGCAGAACAACAGGCCCGAGTCACAAACGGGGCAGCAAGAGGCTGGAGGTCAAGGCGTTGTTTACTTTAATTTCTATGAAAGCTTTTTTCGGGCAGGAGAACTCTCCGACTGCCCCGTTGCTTTATTAAATTCAGCTGAGGCATTCGGAAAGGGTTAGGTTACAGATGGGGGAAAAAAATCCCAGAAATCCAAACGTTAACCCATTAGGGAGGAAGATGAGCTGGTTTGGATATTCCATCGGTTGGTGCTCATCTCCATTTCTAAATCAAAGAGCCGGTGTTGTCCATAGACACTCCAAGGTCATGTGACCAGCATGGAGTGCCATTACTTTCCTGCAGATGCGGTACCTATTGATCTACTCACATTTGCATGTCTTCGAACTGCTAGGTTGGCAGAAGCTGGGGCTAACAGTGGGAGCTCACTCCATTCCCCGGATATGAACTGCCAACCGTTCAATCAGCAAGTTCAGCAGCATGATTGCATGGAGTGCCGTTACCTTCCGGCAGATAGGGTACCTAATGATCTACTCACATTTGCATGTCTTTGGACTGCTGGGTTGGCAGAAGCTGGGGCTAACAGCGGGAGCTCACTCCGCGTCCCGGATTTGAACCGCCAACTGTTCGGTCAGCAAGTTCAGCAGCATGATTGCACAGAGTACCATTACCTTCCCGCAGATGCGGTACCTATTGATCTACTCATATTTGCATGTTTTTGAACTGTTAGGCTGGCAGAAGCTGGGGCTAACTGCGGGAGCTCACTCTGCTCCCTGGATTCAAACCACCAACCGTTCGGTCAGCAAGTTCAGCAACATGATTGCACAGAGTGCCATTACCTTCACGCAGATGCGGTACTTATTGATCTACTCACATTTGCATGTTTTTGAACTACTAGATTGGCAGAAGCTCCCCGGATTTGGTCTGCAAGTTCAGCAGCTCAACGCTCTAACATGCTGCGCCATCAGGGGCTCCTATTATTACACTATGTAACACAATTTTTGTTTGTGAGTTATAAATGTCATTTTCTAATTGGTTCTATCGTGTTAGCCCAAGATGGACGGAGACGCCCCTCGATGCCGATAATGGGGGGCCTGGCCCCGTGCCGCCCACCCCACCTGCTTTTCATCTGGGCTGTTTTTCCACCCGCCAGTCCAGCCACCGCCTTTGAACGAAATTGTTCCCAGCAGAGGCCTGGAGACCTTGCTTGGCCGGCCGGTGACGTGGGCGTGTGTCACCAGAGCCTGTTGCTCTAACCTCTTTCCCCCAGGAAGGATGAATAATTGGGGCCTAAGCAAAGCCGCATGTGGGGGCCGCTCCGAAGGGGGGTCTCGCCCGCCCGCCCAGCAGAAGACACCAAGCCCCACCGAATCGGAGCGGATGAATTTATGTGAAACCCACCACCTGTTAGTACAGCATCTGCGGATTGAATAGCCAACATTTCATTTATCCCCAGGAAGTGATGTCTAGCTCCTCCTGTGTGATTCCATGAGATGCTTCTGGCCGTCCACATTTATGGGTCCCACTTTTGTAAATTTCATTACGCTACGTATCAAAATTTGAAAACAAAAACTGTTTCGGATTGGAAAGTGTTACAGTATTTCCTGTTTGGAGCCCCCGATGGCGCAGTGTGTTAAAGCGCTGAGCTGCTGAACTTGCTGACCGAAAAGTCGCAGGTTCGAATCCAGGGAATGGAGTGAGCTCCCGCTGTTAGCCCCAGCTTCTGCCAATCTAGCAGCTTGAAAACATGCAAATGTGAGTAGATCAATACGTACCGCATCTGCTGGAAGGTAACGGCACTCCATGCAATCATGCTGCTGAACTTGCTGACCGAATGGTTGGCGATTTGAATCCGATGAGCGGAGTGAGCTCCCGCTGTTAGCCCCAGCTTCTGCCAACTCAGTAGTTCGAAAACATGCAAATATGAGTAGATAAATAGGTACTGCATCTGCGGGAAGGTAACAGCACTCTGTGCAATCATGCTGCTGAACTTGCTGACCGAACGGTTGGCGGTTTGAATCCAGGAGCGGAGTGATCTCCTGCTGTTAGCCCCAGCTTCTGCCAACCAGCAGTTCGAAAACATGCCAATGTGAGTAGAACAATAGGTACCGCTCCGGTGGGAAGGTAACGGCACTCCAGGCAGTCATGCCAATGGCCACATGACCTTGGAGGTGTCTACGGACAACGCTGGCTCTTTGGCTAAGAAATGGAGATGAACACCAACCCCCAGAGTCGGACACGACTGGACTTCATGTCAGGGGAAAACAATAATCAATCATATAATAATAATAATAATTGGGAAACAATAGACATTGACAAAATTACGAATTACTTGGGAAGTGTTCGACTTGTGATTTTGTGATATGAAATCCAGCATATCTATCTTGTTTGCTGTGTCATATAATAATAGTAATAATAATTCATAAATAGGTACAGTAGAGTCTCATTTATCCAAGCGAAATGGGCCAGCAGAACCTTGGATAAGCGAATATCTTGGATAATAAGGAGGGATTAAGGAAAAGCCTATTAAACATCAAATTAGTTTATGAGTTTACAAATTAAGCACCAAAACATCATGTGATACGACAAATTTGACAGAAAAAGCAGTTCAATACACAGTAACGTTATGTAGTAATGACTGTATTTATGAATTTAGCACCAAAATATCACGATATATTGAAAACATTGCCTACAAAAATGCGTTGGATAATCCAGAACCTTGGATAAGTGAGACTCTGCTGTAGTTCAATACGCAGTCATGTTATGTTGTAATTAGTTACTGTATTTACGAATTTAGCACCATTACGGTATTTACGAATTTAGCACCAAAATATCACGATATATTGACAACATTGACTACAAAAATGCATTGGATAACCCAGAAGCTTGGATAAGTGAGACTCTGCTGTAGTTCAATACGCAGTCATGTTATGTTGTAATTAGTTACTGTATTTATGAATTTAGCACCATTACGGTATTAACGAATTTAGCACCAAAATATCATGATATATTGAAAACATTGACTACAAAAATGCATTGGATAACCCAGAAGCTTGGATAAGTGAGACTCTGCTGTAGTTCAATACGCAGTCATGTTATGTTGTAATTAGTTACTGTATTTATGAATTTAGCACCATTACGGTATTAACGAATTTAGCACCAAAATATCATGATATATTGAAAACATTGACTACAAAAATGCATTGGATAACCCAGAAGCTTGGATAAGCGAGGCTTGGATAAGTGAGACTCTACTGTATTCATCAATAGAGAGCAATATTGCATGGTTGCCTGGTGACGTCGCTGTTGGAGTCCCGCGCATGCGCACTCCTGCTCGGTCTTCCAGCCTCCGAATCCACGTCGCGCGTGACGCTGATCCTTTGCACAGCCCTCGCTTTCCGCGTTGCAGGGATCGCCCAGCGGTGAGTGAGTGGGTGCCAATGAGAGGAGCCCCATAGGAGAAGGAAGGCGGGTTGCAAGGGTGAAATGGCCACGGGACCCTCTCCTTGTCCCTTCCACGTAGCTTGGGATTTGCCTTCTCCTTTCCTGCGCCACTCTGCCCTCTTGCAATCGCCCTTTTCCCCCTGGACTCCATCTCCCAGCAGCCCTCGCTAAGCCCAGCAGCGGCGTTGCATGCTGGGAGTTGGAGTCCGGCTACATCTGGAGGTTCCCCTGCTGGATGGATGGGGAGGAAGGACAGGGCTCTGTTTTCTGCCTGCGCCAAGATCCAAGAGATCTATTTAATGTGTTGTGCAAGGCTTTCTTGGCTGGAATCACAGGGTTGTCATGAGTTTTCCAGGTCATGTTCCAGAAGCATTCTCTCCTGACGTTTCGCCCACCTCTATGGCAGGCATTGCGAGGTATATATACGACTTGAATTTAATATTATTGGATTATTATTATTATTATTATTACTGTATTATTATTTACTACCAGGCTGTCTGGCCATATTCCAGAAGCACTCCCTCCTGACGTTTCGCCCACATCTATGGCAGGCATTGCGAGGTATATATACGACTTGAATTGATTAGTATTATTGCATTATTATTATTTATTAGTTTATTATTGTTATTATTACTGTATTATTATTTATTACCGGGCTGTCTGGCCATGTCCCAGAAGCATTCCCTCCTGACGTTTCGCCCAGCTCTATGGCAGGCATTGCGAGGTATATATACGACTTGAATTGATTAGTATTATTGGATTATTATTATTATTGTTATTATTACTGTATTATTATTTACTACCAGGCTGTCTGGCTATGTTCCAGAAGCATTCTCTCCTGATGTTTCGCACACATCTATGGCAGGCGTTGCGAGGTATATACACGACTTGAATTGATTAGTATTATTGAATTATTATTATTTATTTGTTTATTTATTTATTTATAACCAGGCTTTATGACCATTTTTCAGAAGCATTCTCTCCTGACGTTTCGCCTACATCTGTGGCAGGCATTGTGAAGTATATACAGTAGAGTCTCACTTATCCAACATAAACGGGCCGGCAGAATATTGGATAAGCAAATATGTTGGATAATAAGGAGGCATTAAGGAAAAACCTATTAAACATCAAATTAGGTTATGATTTTACAAATGAAGCACCAAAACATCATGTTAGACAGCAAATTTGGCAGAAAAAGTAGTTCAATACGCAGTAATGCTATGTAGTAATTACTGTATTTATGAATTTAGCACCAAAATATCATGATATATTGAAAACATTGACTACAAAAATGCGTTGGATAATCCAGAACGTTGGATAAGCAAGCGTTGGATAAGTGAGACTCTACTGTATACGACTTGAATCGATTAGTATTATTGAATTATTAATCTTATTATTATTATTATTATTTATCACCAGGCTGCCTGGCCATGTTCCAGAAGCATTCTCTCCTGATGTTTCGCCCACATCTATGGCAGACATTGTGAGGTATATATATGACTTGAATTGATTAGTATTATTGCATTATTTATTTATTTATTTATCACCGGCCTGTCTGGCCATGTTCCAGAAGCATTCTCTCCTGACGTTTCGCCCACCTCTATGGCAGGCATCCGCAGAGTTTGTGAGGTCTGTTGGAAACTAGGCAAGTGGGATTTATATATCTGTGGAAGGTCCAGGGTGGGCAAAAGGTCAGAAGAGAATGCTTCTGGAACATGGCCAGACAGCCTGGTGATAAATAAATAAATAAATATTTTAATAATACCAATCAATTCAAGTCGCATATCTGGTGACAAATAAATAAATAATTTAATAACACCAATCAATTCAAGTCATATATATACAGTAGAGTCTCACTTATCCAACATAAACGGGCCAGCAGAACATTGGATAAGTGAATATGTTGGATAATGAGGAATTAAGGAAAAGCCTATTAAACATCAAATTAGATTATGATTTTACAAATTAAGCACCAAAACATCATGTTTTACAACAAATTTGACGGAAAAAGTAATTCAATATGCAGTAATGCTATGTAATAATTACTGTATTTACGAATTTAGCACCAAAATATCACGATTTATTGAAAACATTGACTACAAAAATGGGTTGGGTTATCCAGAACATTGGATAAGCGAGTGTTGGATAAGTGAGACTCTACTGTACCTCACAATGCCTGCCATAGATGTGGGCAAAACGTCAGGAGAGAATGCTTCTGGGACATGGCCATACAGCCTGGTGATAAATAAATAAATAATTCAATAATACTAATCAATTCAAGTTGTATATATACCTCGCAATGCCCGCCATAGAGGTGGGCGAAAAGTCAGGAGAGAATGCTTCTGGAACATGGCCTGAGAAACTCACAACAGCCCAGTGATTCCGGCCATGAAAATCTTCAAGAACTTGTTGAATTGCTAAAATATGTTTCTGAATTGGTTCTGGTTGCCATTCGTTAGACAGAGGGTGGGAGGTAAATGTTTGAATCCGTTTTAATTCATTTCTCTTCCTTTTTTCTTCAGCTGGGTGGGCGCATAGATGTTTGCCATGTGCCAACCGGAGCTGCCCCTCAATGCGCTCTTCAGCGAAGCGAAGGGGAACTCGCAGCTGGACGTGGCCTACCTCGGAGGGAGGGACGGGAACCTCAATTTTATGGGCGAGGAGAATTACGACAACAATGAAAACTGGAACCAACACACGGAGGCCGGGAAGCTTGGGGTCAATGCTCCAGTTGCGTCCGATAATCAAACACCATTGATGCGCAAGGAGGAAGCAAACGGTGCTCTTAGGAACGTCCATGAGGAGGTGAAACAGGAGAGCATGTTCCTTGCCTCGGAAGAAGAAGAGGAAGAGGAGGAGGAGGATGAAGAAGACATCCGAAGGCCTCCAGAAGGAGCAGAGGTCTCCAGTCCGGAGCAAGAGAAAGCCACGGCGAAGGAGAGAGTCAAAGGAAGCCGGAAGATGGCCAGCTCTCCCTTGGAAGACAACGGTTACGCCAGCAGCTCCTTGAGCATCGACAGCCCCGACAGCGCAAGCGCCGGCCCGTGGGATGCACCGTCGGTCACCGCCAAGGATTGGAAGGACACCGAGGCCGAGGACTTGTCTCCGAGCGCTGAGGCCCTCTTCCCGGCGTTGGCGGAGGCCTTCCAGAGTCTCCAGGAGAAGAAGAAGTTCAAGGAGCAGGAGAAGCAGAAGCACCGCGTCCACCTGGTGATGTATCGCCGCCTGGCGCTCCTGCGCTGGATCCGCAGCCTCCAGCAGAAGGTGGTCGACCAGCAGAACCGGCTTCAGGAGAGCTTCGACACCATCCTGGACAACCGCAAAGAACTCATCCGGTGCGTCCAGCAAGGCATGCCCTGCCCCAAGAACCCCGTCCAGGCCGTCCAGGCCGAGCTGTGAAGGACCTTCTTGCTCTCTGTACCTTTGTGCAATCCTAAACCTGGTCACTCATGGAAAGGACTGACAAAATTCCTTATCTGTTGTCGAAGGCTTTCATGGCCGGGATCACAGGGTTGTTGTATATTTTCCAGGCTGTACTTCTGGAACATGGCCATGCAGCCCGGAAAACATACAACAACCCCAATTCCATATCTTCTTGCAGGTTTAGGGTGGGAACATTGGTGTTTGGTGGCTCCCATGTGAGTGAATCCATCCTCTGGTTTCTTCGGCATCCAGATCCAGGTTTTGAGAGAGCTGAACCATAGAGTTCAGGTTTCATTTTGCACTTTAAGGAGAACTATCCAAGGTGCTGAACTGTGTTGACCAACCCATTCAGCGCTTCCAGAGTGGATTTCTCACATCATGGAAGCCACTCAGTCACCACTGCATGGAAGGTTTGCTTCATTCCTTTCAAAATAATACCGTATTTCATCATAAAATAGTCACCACTGCATAATAGTCGCACCCCCATTTTTGGGTGTCAAAATTGTTATTTTTGTTTTCCTCACATAATAGTCGCACCTCATTTGGGGCTGATTTTCCTTCCTTTCTTCCGTCCTTCCTTCCTTCCTTCCTTCCTTCCTTCCTTCCTTCCTTCCTTCCTTCCTTCCTTCCTTTCCTCCTCTGAATGGAGGTCTCTGAAACTCCATCACCACTGCATAATAGTCGCACCCCCATTTTTGGGTGCCAAAAATGTTATTTTTGTTTTCCTCACATAATAGTCGCACCCCATTTGGGGCTGATTTTCCTTCCTTCCTTCCTTTTTTCCTTCCTTCCTTCCTTCCTTCCTTTCCTCCTCCAAATGGAGGTCTCTGAAACTCCATCACCACTGCATAATAGTCGCACCCCCATTTTTGGGTGCCAAAATTGTTATTTTTGTTTTCCTCACATAATAGTCGCACCCCATTTGGGGCTGATTTTCCTTCCTTTCCTTTCCTCCGATTGGAGGTCTCTGAAACTCCATCACCACTGCATAATAGTCGCACCCCTATTTTTGGGTGTCAAAATTGTTATTTTTGTTTTCCTCACATAATAGTCGCATCCCATTTGGGGCTGATTTTCCTTCCTTCCTTCCTTCCTTCCTTCCTTTCCTCCTCCGAATGGAGGTCTCTGAAGCTCCACTTTTCTCTTCTCCCACCTTCCTCCTTCCGAGCCCTTAAGGCAGTTTACAAAACCTGGCATTGAGTTCTTTGGAGAGTCAAGGAAAAAAGGGATGATGCCAGTTCCAGAGACCTGCATTTCAGGTTTTGTAAAGTGCCTTAAGACCTCGAAGAAAGGAAGGAAAGAGAAAGGAGTGAAAAGAGGAGTTTCACAGACTTCCGTTTTTTAATTTTTTGAGAAAAGAGGGAAAGTGCGACTCTTATGTGGTGAAATATGGTATTTGATGGTCTTCCTAAGACATTTCAGCACATTGCCGGCTCATTTTGTGCAATCACTTGCTTCCTAATTTAGAAGTAGACGCAACCAAGGATATTGTAGGATTGTGTGCCATTTCCATCGTTGCTGCTGCTTTTTATGCACTACTGAGAGAGAGAAAATGCTACGCTTAGCATGGAAACGTGTCCCACATCGAAGTGCTTGAAATTGCCGTCTTCTGACCTCATCTTGGTTTAAAGTTTTATTGGTTCCCGACCGATTCGTCGTCGGAACCGTCATGAATGTGTTTATTTGGGATTTCCTTGGTTTCCCAGATGGCTTTATTGAAAATATAATTATATTATGTGTTACGTATTCGTTTAGGAAAGCAAACAAGTTGCCGTCCTTATTAGGAAACGCAAGTCCTTCCCGTATTGGCAAAAATGAATGCTATTGATGATGGTATTGCAACTCCTAGCAACTCTTAGCAGAGACAAGGGTAAGGAATGCTGGGAGTTGCAATAAACATCGTTTGGGACTTGGTAGGATTTCCTCCAGCTCAGTTGAGTTGAAAACCTTCCACCGTAGAGGAAGAGAAGGTTTTCAATTCGGATTATAGGATGCCGCAGTGTATTTTTGTAACAGAATGGATGTATTACATATATTTGTTTTGGGGGCCTTGAAAGTATGGCTTGTGGTCTCAGTGTCTGGAAGGCTGTTAGGAATTGTGGGAGTTGTAGTCCAAAAACACCTGGAGGGCCCAAGTTTGCCCGTGCCTGATCTACACTGTAGAATGGATGCAGTTTGACACCACTTTGACTCCCACGGCTCAACAACAACAAAAACAACAACTTTATTCTTGTATCCCGCCACCATCTCCCCAAAGGGACTCGGAGCGGATTACACAGGGATGAGCCCAACAACAACAACATACCGTATATACTCGAATATAAGCCGACCTGAATCTAAGCCGAGGCACCTAATTTTACCACAAAAAAACCCTGGGAAAACATTGACTCCAGTATAAGCCAAGAGCGGTAAATTTCAGAAATAAAAACAGATACAGTAGAGTCTCACTTATCGAACATAAACGGGCCGGCAGAACGTTGGATAAGCAAATATGTTGGATAATAAGGAGAGATTAAGGAGAAGCCTATTAAACATCAAATTAGGTTATGATTTTACAAATTAAGCACCAAAACATCATGTTATACAACAAATCTGGCAGAAAAAGTAGTTCAAAATAAACATGACAACAGGATTTGCAATCCATGATTACCTTGGAATCCAGTCCAGAGCTTTGAAAAGTTACTTTTTTGGACTATAACTTCTTATTCTTCCCTGCTGCCATTTTTTAAATACTGTATATACTCGAGTATAAGTCGACCCAAATATAAGCCAAGGCACCTAATTTTACCACACAAAAAACTGGGAAAACTTTGACTCCGGTATAAGCCGAGGGTGGTAAATTTCAGAAATAAAAATAGATACCAATAAAATTACATTAATTGAGGCATCAGTAGGTTCAGTGTTTTTGAATATTTACATCAAGCTCAAATTTAAGATAAGACTGTCCAACTCTGATCCCAATCATTATTCTCATCTTCTTCAATGTAAATGTGCGTATGTATCCTTTTAATAATAATAGAGTAAAATAATACATGTAATAATAAATAGAGTAAAATAATAAATGCAATAATACTAATAGTAAGATCAGGGTGAAATAATGTATTATTATTAATAATAAAAATAGAGTAAAATAAATGTAATAATAGCAACAATAATAGTGAAAAATAATAAATGTAATAATACCAATAATAATAGAGAAAAATAATAAATGTACCATATATTCTTGGGTATAAGCTGTCCCAAATATAAGCCAACCAGGACCCTCACCTGAGTATAAGCCGAGGGGGGCTTTTTCAGTCTTAAAAAAAGGGCTGAAAAACTAGGCTTATACTCGAGTATATACAGTAATTTATGTAAAACAATAGTTAAAACAATGAAACAATAACAATAAAATGTAAATATCACATAACAATTCTTAAAAACTTGGAAGCCTGGGAGTTGTAGTTGTGCAAGCCTTCTCTGCCAAAGAGGGCTGGAGAACCTCACCAAACTACAAATCCCACGTTTCCATATTATCAAGCTATAACAAAGTGGTGTCACACTGCATTAATTCCCCCGGAGTTTGCACGTCAAAATAGTTTTAGCAATGACAGTCGGAATCACAAAGGATTCTCCAGGTCTATATGATGCAATTTTTCATCTTCTGAAACTTTGGGAGTTATAGTTCTCCAAGGAAGAGATAGCCAAAGATCTGCAAGTTCCTCCCCCAAGTTACGTTTTCAAGACACTTTCTGCAAGCCGTGAAAAATAAACGGGTAGAAACCGATACCGAGTCGATGGTGTGGCTCAAGCTTTCCTGTATCATAGGGGACCCTGTGCAATAAGTGAGCATGTGTCTATTGATTGTGCGTTGTTTTATTTTGGCTCAAAAGTACAATAAACATCCACATGCCTGAGCCGTCCTTGAAGTTGTGCTTCATTTCCATTCAAATTCTAATTGATTTGAGATGTAGACGAAATAAGGAAAAACGTGATGATCGCTGGAGAAAGTTTGGCTGCGTGGGAATTCCCTGTGGCATCAGCAATAAACGTGTGTCGTCAAAGGCTTTCATGGCCTGAATCACTGGGTTGCTGTGAGTTTTCCGGGCGGTCTGGCCATGTTTCAGAAGCATTCTCTCCTGATGTTTCGCCCACATCTATGGCAGGCATCCTCAGAGATTGTGAAGTCTTGGAAACTAGGCAAGAAGGGTTTAAACCATGTTTAAATATTGGAAAGGATGTCCTATTGGTTTTTTTTTCTCCTGCTCTGGCGACTAGGACACAATGGACCAATGGATCCAAATTCCACCCAAAACCTAGGAAAAGTTTCCTGATGGTAAGAGCTGTTCAACTGTTGGATATGTCCACCAGTGGAGTCTCTTATCTGGAGGTTTTTAAGCAGAAGCTGGGATGGCCTTATGAGATCATCTAGATGGCCTTTGAGGGTCCCTTTCCTTACCTATGGTCTTCTGATGGCCTTATGACATCATCTTGATGGCCTTTGGAGGTCACTTTCCTTACCTATGCTCTTATGAAACCATCTAGATGGTCTTTGAAGGTCCCTTTCCTTACCTATGGTCTTCTGATGGCCTTATGACATCATCTAGATGGCCTTTGGAGGTCACTTTCCTTACCTATGCTCTTATGAAACCGTCTAGATGGTCTTTGAAGGTCCCTTTCCTTACCTATGGTCTTCTGATGGCCTTATGACATCATCTAGATGGTCTTTGGAGGTCACTTTCCTTACCTATGGTCTTATGAAACCATCTAGATGGTCTTTGAGGGTCCCTTTCCTTACCTATGGTCTTCTGATGGCCTTATGACATCATCTAGATGGTCTTGGGAGGTCACTTTCCTTACCTATGGTCTTATGAGACCATCTAGATGGTCTGTGGAGGTCTCTTTGCTTACCTATGGTCTTATGAGATGGTCTAGAATAGGAGATCTTTGCCAACCACAGGGAACATGAGTTAGGGATACAGGAGGACATCCAAACACATCCTGATGTGAACGGGATCCAAAACCCACTGGAGGTTGTCCCAACCGCAATGAACCCAAATGCAAGAATTAAGGATGGGAATTAAGGATGGGAAAACAAGCACATGTGTGCATCAGTCCAGGAAACCCGATACAGGCAGCTAGATGGTGGAAAGGACTGCGGCGTCCAAGTGAGCAAATCCACCAGACTCCGCAGTCCCCACCTGCCCCCAGGTTGTTGGTTAACCAGGAGAGCTGAGCAGAGCTATAAACTATAAACACCTGAGCCGTGACTTAAAGGTGACTCTGCCGGAGGCTCTGGAGCGATTAAATAGACTGCTCCGACCACCTTTTGCTCCTTCCTTGGCCTTGCTTCCCTTTCTCTGCCTTATTTTCCAGAGCCTTGAGATTCAAGGCAGCTACAAGGCAAACAGGCAACCCTTCCTTTGGAATTTGCTCAACAAATCGGGGACAAAATGTGGTTCTGAGAAACGAACATTTAACAACAACAACAACAACAACAACAACAACAACAACAACAACAATGTTAATAATAATACAGTAGAGTCCCACTTATCCAACATAAATGGGCCAGCAGAACGTTGGATAAGCAAAAATGTTGGATAATAATAATAATAATAATAATAATAATAATAATAATAATAATAATAAGTTTATTTATATCCCGCCTCCATCTCCCCTGAAGGGGACTTGGGGCGGCTTACAGCAAAATCAAATACAAAGCAATGATAAAATATGAAACATCAAAGAACAATAACAAAACCAATAACAAAATATACACAGTAACCGAGGGAAGAAAAAAAACCACAACGCGGTATTAAAACATCGAGTTAAAAACAATGAGGTTGCAATAGTGGATGAGCAAGGTGCACATTATAAATAACAAATTCGTAAATAGATAAAGTGCAATAGATTCATTTAAGGTCACATTAGGTAGGGAGGGGCCCTGAATTAATATCACGTAATGAGGAAGGGATTAAGGAAGAACCTATTAAACGTCAAATTACATTATGATTTTACAAATTAAGCACCAAAAACATCATGGTTTACAACAAATTGACAGAAAAAGCAGTTCAATACACAGTAACGTTATGTAGTAATGACTGTATTTATGAATTTAGCACCAAAACATTGCGATATATTGAAAGCATTAACTAAAAAAAAATTTGGCTACTAACAAATTGACTACAAATAAAGATAGAATTGCATAAAATGAACGTACAGTAGCAACATTGTCGGAAATTAAATCCATAAAAAGTTCAGTCCTTGCTGCCTAGAGACACAGCTGTGGATCGGGGCGGGAGGCAAACTGTGTTGGATAATCCAGAACGTTGGATAAGCGAATGTTGGATAAGCGAGACTCTACTGTACATTTCATTTGTTACCCACCTCTCCTAATGGCTCGAGGTGGGGTACCACAAAGTCATACTATATCAGGGTTGTTGTGTGTTTTCCAGGCTGTACAGCCATGTTCCAGAAGCATTCTCTCCTGACATTTCGCCCACCTCTATGGGAGGCATCCTCAGAGGATAGACCTCACAACCTCTGAGGATGCCTGCCATAGAGGTGGGCGAAACGTCAGGAGAGAATGCTTCTGGAATACGGCCATACAGCCCGGAAATCACACAACAACTCTGTGATTCTGGCCATGAAAGCCTTTGACGACACACATCATATCAACATATAATACATACAATAACATAAAATACGTGTGTGCTTAATGTGCCCCGGGCTACATCTATACTGTAGAATTGGTGCAGTTTGACACTGTTTTAACTACCATGGTTCAATGCTATGAGTTAATGGGTGTTATAGTTTGACAAGGCCTTTGCCCATCTCCAAACTACAAATCTGAGTATCCTATAGTATTGAGCCATGGCACTTAAACTGCTGTCAAATTTCATTTGATGCATCCTTCATTTCAATAATAAATTAAAACTAATTGCATTTTAACAGTGTTTTATTCTGCTGATTCCAACAGACCTAAATGTTTTTGAAGGATTTGTTTTCATTGGTTCCCATTCCGATGGATAATTTAATTGCGTTGCCATAATATTTTTTTTACAAACTGTTTTCACTTATGGCTTTGCAGGTGCTTTACCTTTTGGAAACTGGCTCGAGTCCCGGTATTGAAATAATAAATGAAATAATAATAACAGTATGAATACTCTTAGGCGACTTTTTGGAAACGTGGCTTTGTCATGTCCTTGTTACCAAAAAAAAAAAGCGATTTGTAATGTTTTGGAGACTAATTTAAAGGCATAATCCATTCCGAAGCCCTGCTTTGAGTTGCGGAGCTCTCCGAATCCGGTTTCATTGTCATTCTTTACAGATCCGCTTTGTGAGTCCGTTTGGTTATTGGGTTTATCTGGCTGTTTATTGCTCTTGGTGCCGATAGAAAAGCCCATTGGATTAAGTTACAGACGGAGCTCGCTCTGAATTTGAAGAAAGCGCTGGGTTTTCTCTGGACGACACAGCGTCCAAAGCAAACATTGTCCGAGAATCTGGTTATTTTCTCAAGCAACTGAAGAATAACTCCGCAGCCATGATATCAAAGCCCCGGCTGCCCATTTAAGCACTTGGCTTCCTTCCATAAATAAGACTGAAAGCCTGTCTGTTCTTTGCCTGGAGTATTGTTTAAAGAAGGTTATTTTTCCTTTCCAGAAGGGGAAAAAAGAGAAGAAAACCACTCTATTCATGGACTTCGTACATGTTCGTTTCTCTTGCTATGACTTCTGTAGCTTAGGCATGAATCTCTCTCTCTTTGGGTCTCATATTATCCAACATATTACAGAGAAAAACACATAAGGCCAAGCAACATCATTGTGCGGTTAAGTTAGCCAAGGTAACAAATGAAGAAAAACAAAATAGAAGAAGATGCAGCAGTTTGCTTTTGCCTGACTCTACAGGGAAGAGCATTGTTGCTGTTGTTGTTGATATACTTATTTATAGACCGTATATACTCGAGTATAAGCCGAGTTTTTAGCACTTTTTTAGGGCTGAAAAGGCCACCATCGGCTTATACTTGAGTGAGGATCCTGGCCGGCTTATATTCGGGTCAGCTTATACTCGAGTATATAGGTAATCAGAATTGGACAGTCTTGTCTTATTAAAGCCTTATTATAATCTTAAATTACAGTTGTATGTAAATATTCAAAAACATTTTACCTACAGATGCTTCAATAAATGTAATTTTATTGGTATTTATTTTTATTTTTGAAATTTGCCAGTAGCTGCTGCCTTTCCCACACTCGTATTATACTCGAGTCAAAACATTTTCCCAGTTTTTTTGTCGTAAAATTAGGTGCCTTGGCTTATATTCGGGTCGGCTTATACTCGAGTATATATGGTACCACTTTTTTACTATCCAAGCTATCTAAAAAGTATTATTATTATTTGATACACAACAAGATTAATCCACAGCAAACAAGATCATTATGCTGGCTGTTGTATTGGATCACATATCGGATGCTTTCCAAGTGGCTAGGACTGTGATGTATTGGTGAATAATGTGTGTAGATCTGAGTAGGGTGGCCTTTTGCAGTTGACAGATGGTAATTTTGTCAGCGCTGGTTGTTTTCAAGTCCTGGCTAAGGTCTTTATGCACTGCACCCAGTGTGCCGATCACCACAGGGACCACCTTGACTGGCTTGTGCCAGAGTCTTTGCAGTTTGATCTTTAAATCCTCATATTGTGTAGGCTTTTCCTGTTGTTGTTTCTTAAAATGCCCCTATTACAACAGGATGCGATCTTTCTATTTAGAGCCTCTGCTGGAGAACCATACTCATTTAGAGAATAAGGAGAAATTGCACATCCTTCTACAGGGTTCAGATAAAAACTCTATTTTAAAACTGACCCTTTTTACGCAAAAAGCGCTGGCCATCCGCGAGAAGATGGAAGCTGAGAGCTGTGACATTAATGCCATTAACAAAATCCAAATTTAAAATTTACTATGGACAAGCTACTAGTTTCACTTACCCTTGCCCATGCTCAAACCTTACCTTAAGGGAATAATTTATTTTAATCTTTTTATTTTGTATTTGCACAACTACCTAGGCCTGTAGGCCGGGATGCTTTGTATCTATACATGGTTTTACTGTATGTATGGGTAAGTGTGTACGTTTTGTATGTTTCACATGTTTTGATATGGTCAAAATTGACTAATCAATAAACAGTTGTTGTTGTTGTTGTTGTTGTTGTTGTGTACTGCTTTTGTCTCTTAAAGGGACTCGGTGGTGAATAGTGATAAAACCAAGCAATGTATGATTCAAAACCTAAGGACAGCTGTGTCTCCCTCATTGGAATTGTCTTCGAGTCAGCACTGTGATGCAGCAGCTAAAAAGGCCAATGCGATTCTAGGCTGCATCAATAGCCTTGAACCACAGCAGTTAAAGTATCAAACTGCAGCCATGCCGGCCATGACCTTGGAGGCGTCTACGGACAACGCCGGCTCTTCAGCTTAGAAATAGAGATGAGCACCAACCCCTGAGTTAGACACAACTAGACTTAAATTCAGGGGAAAACCTTTACCTTTAGACACAAGGGAGCAATGGATCCAAATGACAGGAAAAGAGAATATTTGGAAGACAATAAATTCCCCAACCAGGAATTGTGCATAAACAAGAGTCTTCTTGGATCTTAAGGCCACCAGGTTGAAAAGCCCATCCTCTCCAAAACCAAATGGTTTTATTCACTGTTTTACAAGCAACTTTTCTTCCTCCCCGCCATCATCTTCACTTAGTTATCTTGCATTTGGAGCTGTTATCCTCCCTCTCCGCTAATGTTATGTAGGGATCCCTTTTCCAAAGTCGTGCTTTGCTTTTGCCCTTTTCCTGGCAGAATCCAAAGTGAGCCTGCCTTCTTTAAAGATTCTCTTTGAAATGGCATCACATGAGCGAAAAAAAGCCCTTCGGGGGAGAATACGAAGTGAGAGCAGCTCGGTTGGAAATTCAGATTCGGTGCATTTATATTCCAATGATCGAGGAATGAACCTTTTGCAAAACGGCCTTTTTTCGCCAAAAAACAAACACTTTCGGAAGCAAAGTCACCAGAGTGCCTCTCTTTCAGAGCTTGGATTGCCATTATTTATTTTCATCTGTCTTCATATCTACTCCTGTTGAATCTATTCCTCAGTATTACCAAATATTACTGTATATACTCGAGTATAAGCCTAGTTTTTTGCCCCCTTTTTTAAGACTGAAAAAAAAACCCCTCGGCTTATACCCGGGTGAGGGTCCTGGTTGGCTTATATTTGGGTCAGCTTATACTCGAGAATATATGGTAGATTTATTATTTTTCTCTATTATTATTGGTATTATTACATTTATTATTTTTCTCTATTATTATTAATATTATTACATTTATTATTTTTCTCTATTATTATTGGTATTATTACTTTTATTATTTTTCTCTATTATTATTGGTATTATTACATTTATTATTTTTCTCTATTATTGTTGGTACTATGACATTTATTTTACTCTATTTTTATTGTTATTAATGCATTTATTATTTCACTCTGATCTTATTATTATTATATTTATTATTTTACTCTTATTTATTACTACATGTATTCTTTTCCTGTATTTATTTTTATTATTATTACATGTATTATTTTACTCTATTATTATTAAAAGTATACATAAGCACATTTACATTGAAGAAGATGAGAATAATGATTTGATCAGAGTTGGACAATCTTATCTTAAATTTGACCTTTATGTAAATATTCAAAAACATTTAACCTACTGATGCCTCAATTAATGTAATTTTATTGTTACAGTAGAGTCTCACTTATCCAATGTTCTGGATTATCCAACGCATTTTTGTAGTCAATGTTTTCAATATATCATGATATTTTGTTGCGAAATTCGTAAATACAGTAATTACTACATAGCATTACTACATATTGAACTACTTTTTCTGCCAGATTTGTTGTATAACATGATGTATTGGTGCTTAATTTGTAAAATCATAACCTAATTTGATGTTTAATAGGCTTCTCCTTAATCTCTGCTGTAATTACAACATAACATAAAAGGATACATAAGCACATTTACATTGAAGAAGGTAAGAATAATGATTTAATCAGAGTTGGACAGTCTTATCTTAAATTAGAGCTTTATGTAAATATTCAAAAACATTTAACCTACTGATGCTTCAATTAATGTAATTTTATTGGTATCTGTTTTTATTTCTGAAATTTATCGCTCTCGGCTTATACTGGAGTAAATGTTTTCCCAGTTTTTTTGTGGTAAAATTAGGTGCCTCGGCGTATATTCGGGTCGGCTTATACTCAAGTATATATGGTAATTTTATTGGTATCTCGGCTTATACTGGAGTCAATGTTTTCCCAGTTTTTTTGTGGTGAAATTAGGTGCCTCAGCTTATATTCGGGTCGGCTTATACTCAAGTATATATGGTAATTTTATTGGTATCTCGGCTTATACTGGAGTCAATGTTTTCCCAGTTTTTTTGTGGTAAAATTAGGTGCCTCGGCTTATATTCGGGTTGGCTTATACTCAAGTATATATGGTAATTTTATTGGTATCTCGGCTTATACTGGAGTCAATGTTTTCCCAGTTTTTTTGTGGTAAAATTAGGTGCCTCGGCTTATATTCGGGTTGGCTTATACTCAAGTATATATGGTAATTTTATTGGTATCTCGGCTTATACTGGAGTCAATGTTTTCCCAGTTTTTTTGTGGTGAAATTAGGTGCCTCAGCTTATATTCGGGTTGGCTTATACTCAAGTATATACGGTATGTTGTTCTTTTTTTCTAGTGAATCTTGTATTCTTGTGATATGGACTGACAGTCTCAGTTTAGTCATATTTTCCAAATTTAGTCACATAGTGTTATTATTGTCACTATGTTTATTTATGCCCCACTTTTTCTCCGCACAAAGGAGACTCAAAGCACGAACCTTGGTTGCCTCTACAAGAAATGCCAAAGACAGAAGAAAGTTTTTCATCATTTGCACCATGCAAAAAGGAAGCAAAACACAAGGAAGGGGAGCCCGGTAGCGCCGGAGCCAGAGCCTGTTTGGTGTTGATACTGAGCAGAATTAAGTCCCATGGCCGGAGGGAAGGAAACAGACTCCCGGCGGAGGGAGAGAGGGCCCCGGTGCACTTCTGGATTGATAACCCAAGTCGAGGAGGAGAAGAGGGGGCCGGGATTTGCTCCAGGCCAAAAAGGCGGCCTTTATCCCGGTGATAGCAGGCCAGCCGACAGCCTCCGGCCCTTGGAACAGGGGGACCGGCTTAACCTGGATGCCCCACGTGCTCTATCTATGAGGCAGCTGCAGTGGAATAAGGAGTGGGTGGGAAGAAGGAGACTGAACACCAAACGGTCCTAGATTTGCACCATTTTGGATGTGGTGGTTGTTTCTTTACGTACACTAGAACTGTACTTTAGTGAGGACAAAGTGTTGTTAAAGTGTGCCAAAATGGCACATGCGGTGCATTAAATCATTGTACATTTTGGTGCCTCAAATTTTAGCCCTCTTTCTGGGTCTCTTTGATCTGCTGGTTCCAAAAAGGGGTACCTGTTTTCGCCCATCAGCCCTAATAATAATAATAATAATAATAATAATAATAATAATAATAATAATAATTTGATTGAAGTCAAAAATCAGAAACTCCTCAAAGCACAGCAGACAAAAAACCAGTACAAGAAAACCGCACTACAAACTAGAGCTGACAGCTGGCACAACAAAACATTGCATGGAAAGTTCCTCAACAAAATTGAAGGAAAAGCTGATAAGGAGAATTTATTTATTTATTTATTTATTTATTTATTTGCAGCATTTATATTCCACCCTTCTCACCCCGAAGGGGACTCAGGGCGGATCACATTACATATATAGGCAAACATTCAATGCCTTTTAACATAGAACAAAGACAAAAATAGGCTCCAAGCGGGCCTCGAACTCATGACCTCCTGGTCAGAGTGATTCATTGCAGTGATTCATTGCAGTTGCTCTCCAGCCTGCGCCACAGCCTGAGAAAAGACCTGGCTCTGGCTCACGAATGGGACACTGAAGAAGGAGACAGAAGGCCTGATCCTTGCAGACCAAGAGCAAGCCATCAGAACAAACGCAATTAAGACCAAGATCGAAATACCAGCTGATGACCCAAAATACAGACTGTGCAAGGAAACCGAAGAAATCATTGATCATATCCTCAGCTGCTGTAAGAAAATTGCACAGACAGACTACAAACAGAGGCACAACTATGTGGCCCAAATGATTCATTGGAAACTATGCCTCAAGTACCACCTCCCAGCAGCAGAGAACTGGTGGGATCACAAACTTGCAAAGATAGTGGAAAATGAGCACGCAAATATACTGTGGGACTTCCGAATCCAGACTGACAAAGTTCTGGAACACAACACACCAGACATCACAGTTGTGGAAAAGAAAAAGGTTTGGATCATTGATGTCGCCATCCCAGGGGACAGTCGCATTGACGAAAAACAACAGGAAAAACTCAGCCGTTATCAGGACTTCAAGACTGAACTTCAAAGACTCTGGCAGAAACCAGTACAGGTGGTCCCGGTGGTGATCGGCACATTGGGTGCCGTGCCAAGACATCTCAGCTGGCATTTGGAAACAATAGGCATGGACAAAGTTACGATCTGCCAATTGCAAAAGGCCACCCTACTGGGATCTGTGCGCATCATCCAAAAATACATCACACAGTCCTAAACGCTTGGGAAGTGTTCGACTTGTGATTTTGTGATACGAAATCCAGCATATTTGGGCGTAACCTTTCCCTTGGACCCCTTTTCCCCCCAACTCCTCGCCTTGACAGCAGTCAACCTGCATTGGCAGATTCTCCTTTTAATTGCATCGTCTCTCACGTCCATCGCTTTGGGGAGAAACTTGTCAACGGGGCAATTTGGGAAGAAGGTGTGCCCTAAAGGCTCGCTTTCATCTGAGCAAATCCCCACCTTTTATGGAGCAGGACAGGCTTTGACGGGTCCTGAAACAGAAGCAAAAGAAGGGCCTCCATAGAGCTCAAGGTGTATTTGGATGGAAATGTGACTGTACCTTCTAACATTTCACAGAAGTGAACCAGGATATGTGGCCAAGCAACATTAGAAGGTCCATCTACACTGGAGAGTCAATACAGTTCGGCACCACTGGGAATAACTTGCCTAGGATCGCATTGGCCTTTTTAGCTGCTGCACCACACTCTGGACTCATGTTCAGCTTGAGATCTACTGAGGCTCCTAGATCCCTTTCACATGGACTGGCGGATACTATTGAAACTGCCTAGGATCGCATTGGCCTTTTTAGCTGCTGCGCCACACTCTTGACTCATGTTCAGCTTGAGATCTACTGAGGCTCCTAGATCCTTTTCACATGGACTGGTGGATACTAACTTCCTATTGAAACTGCCTAGGATCGCATTGGCCTTTTTAGCTGCTGCACCACACTCTTGACTCATGTTCAGCTTGAGATCTACTGAGGCTCCTAGATCCTTTTCACATGGACTGGTGGATACTAACTTCCTATTGAAACTGCCTAGGATCGCATTGGCCTTTTTAGCTGCTGCACCACACTCTTGACTCATGTTCAGCTTGAGATCTACTGAGGCTCCTAGATCCCTTTCACATGGACTGGCGGATACTATTGAAACTGCCTAGGATTGCATTGGCCTTTTTAGCTGCTGCACCACACTCTGGACTCATGTTCAGCTTGAGATCTACTGAGGCTCCTAGATCCCTTTCACATGGACTGGCGGATACTATTGAAACTGCCTAGGATCGCATTGGCCTTTTTAGCTGCTGCGCCACACTCTTGACTCATGTTCAGCTTGAGATCTACTGAGGCTCCTAGATCCTTTTCACATGGACTGGTGGATACTAACTTCCTATTGAAACTGCCTAGGATCGCATTGGCCTTTTTAGCTGCTGCACCACACTCTTGACTCATGTTCAGCTTGAGATCTACTGAGGCTCCTAGATCCCTTTCACATGGACTGGCGGATACTATTGAAACTGCCTAGGATTGCATTGGCCTTTTTAGCTGCTGCATCACACTCTTGACTCATGTTCAGCTTGAGATCTACTGAGGCTCCTAGATCCCTTTCACACTGGCTGTTTACAAGTAATGTATTCTATCATAATGGAAGGAGTGTGGGCAGGGAGCCCGGCTGGCAAATGAGTAGCCCACTCGGCCTCATCTGCTGCGTCTGGTGGTCCTTGGGCCTAATACCTGTGAAAGCGGAGTCTTAGCAGAGTCCTCTTAATCTTCATGCTCTGTGGTGGATACTAACTTCCTACGGTATTGAAACTGCCTAGGATCGCATTGGCCTTTTTAGCTGCTGCACCACACTCTTGACTCATGTTCAGCTTGAGATCTACTGAGGCTCCTAGATCCCTTTCACATGGACTGGCGGATACTATTGAAACTGCCTAGGATTGCATTGGCCTTTTTAGCTGCTGCACCACACTCTGGACTCATGTTCAGCTTGAGATCTACTGAGGCTCCTAGATCCCTTTCACATGGACTGGCGGATACTATTGAAACTGCCTAGGATCGCATTGGCCTTTTTAGCTGCTGCGCCACACTCTTGACTCATGTTCAGCTTGAGATCTACTGAGGCTCCTAGATCCTTTTCACATGGACTGGTGGATACTAACTTCCTATTGAAACTGCCTAGGATCGCATTGGCCTTTTTAGCTGCTGCACCACACTCTTGACTCATGTTCAGCTTGAGATCTACTGAGGCTCCTAGATCCTTTTCACATGGACTGGTGGATACTAACTTCCTATTGAAACTGCCTAGGATCGCATTGGCCTTTTTAGCTGCTGCACCACACTCTTGACTCATGTTCAGCTTGAGATCTACTGAGGCTCCTAGATCCCTTTCACATGGACTGGTGGATACTAACTTCCTATTGAAACTGCCTAGGATCGCATTGGCCTTTTTAGCTGCTGCACCACACTCTTGACTCATGTTCAGCTTGAGATCTACTGAGGCTCCTAGATCCTTTTCACATGGACTGGTGGATACTAACTTCCTATTGAAACTGCCTAGGATCGCATTGGCCTTTTTAGCTGCTGCACCACACTCTTGACTCATGTTCAGCTTGAGATCTACTGAGGCTCCTAGATCCCTTTCACATGGACTGGCGGATACTATTGAAACTGCCTAGGATTGCATTGGCCTTTTTAGCTGCTGCACCACACTCTGGACTCATGTTCAGCTTGAGATCTACTGAGGCTCCTAGATCCCTTTCACATGGACTGGCGGATACTATTGAAACTGCCTAGGATCGCATTGGCCTTTTTAGCTGCTGCGCCACACTCTTGACTCATGTTCAGCTTGAGATCTACTGAGGCTCCTAGATCCTTTTCACATGGACTGGTGGATACTAACTTCCTATTGAAACTGCCTAGGATCGCATTGGCCTTTTTAGCTGCTGCACCACACTCTTGACTCATGTTCAGCTTGAGATCTACTGAGGCTCCTAGATCCCTTTCACATGGACTGGCGGATACTATTGAAACTGCCTAGGATTGCATTGGCCTTTTTAGCTGCTGCATCACACTCTTGACTCATGTTCAGCTTGAGATCTACTGAGGCTCCTAGATCCCTTTCACACTGGCTGTTTACAAGTAATGTATTCTATCATAATGGAAGGAGTGTGGGCAGGGAGCCCGGC
Organism: Anolis carolinensis; assembly: GCF_035594765.1. NCBI lineage: Eukaryota > Metazoa > Chordata > Lepidosauria > Squamata > Anolidae > Anolis > Anolis carolinensis. The sequence goes on along the minus strand of NW_026943821.1, from coordinate 22,232,345 downwards.
TGGCAAATGAGTAGCCCACTCGGCCTCATCTGCTGCGTCTGGTGGTCCTTGGGCCTAATACCTGTGAAAGCGGAGTCTTAGCAGAGTCCTCTTAATCTTCATGCTCTGTGGTGGATACTAACTTCCTACGGTATTGAAACTGCCTAGGATCGCATTGGCCTTTTTAGCTGCTGCATCACACTCTTGACTCATGTTCAGCTTGTGATCTACTAAGACTCCTAGATTCTTTTCAAATGGAGTGTTTACAAGTCATGTATTCTATCATCATGGAAGGTGTGTGGGCAGGGAAATGAGTAGCCCGCTCGGCCTCGTCTGCTGCGTCTGGTGGTCCTTGGGCCTAATACCTGTGAAAGCGAAGTCTTAGCGGAGTCCTCTTAATCTTCACGCTCTGCGGCGGAGGACAAAAGGCCCAGCTCTTCAATGGAGTCCTGAGAATAAACCGTAAACCTCATCAAATCCAATCGGCCAATAAAAAAGTCACGCGGAACAGAAGGCCGGTCCTTAAGCCGCCTTTTAATTTTTTTTTCAGTGTCTTGCCAAGCGAACAAGTTTGCAGCAGACTGTTTATCCGCGCAATTTGGACGGACACATCAAGCCTCTAATCCCAACAGGCGTGAAAATGATCCGCTGGGTCCAAAGGCAGGTGTATTGTTCCAGCCTCCGAGCTGCCGGCACAGTCTTATTATTTTCTTGGGGGGCAAAACAGGGGGAGCCATTGAGAGCCGGGCAGCTGCAGGCTGAATGCTGCCCTGACCTCAAAAGTAGCACCCTCCTCCCTGTCCCTTTCTGTTATGCTCGGATCCGTCCCCCCGGCTTCCCCATTCAGCCCCTTCGCCCAGGCATTCATGTGTTTCTCCGCCCCACAAAAAGCAGCAAAACGGTTACAAGGTTTTTAAGAAAAACGTGGGACAAAAGGAGTAGAATATGGGGTTGGTTACCTAATCCACCAACGCAGGGCACGATAATAAATGGGATCATGGGGCCAGGAGAATAGGAGCCTTAAGCCAAAAGGCTGGAAGCGTATTGGGGTGGGATTCATTTCGCCCTCCGGCATGTTAGGAATTGGGGAAGAGACCTTCCTGACAAAAGAGGATAAGGCCTTGCGCAAAAGTCTGCCCCACACTTTTCCCCCTTGTTTCCATCACACAGAGATAGATAGATATTTATTTGCACACTCTTTTGTGCAAACTGCATACATCAGATGGAGAAGCCTTACAAATCGAAATGCCCTAAAGGCACCAGATCTCATTTGGATCCTGGGCCAGCCCTGGTTAGTATTTGGATGGGAGGATGCCAATGATCCGAAGTGCTACCAAGTTGCCTATTGATTTATAGCGACACTATGAATTTCCACTTTAATGAGGCACTATAACATTATAATTCCAAGAAGAACTTGTTTAAAGAAGAAGAAGAGATGGGAATATATTGTTCTGGCGAGTCTTCAAATTGTAACTTCACTGCATAAGATTCATCTATCCCTAAAAACAGATGATGTTAATTTATTCGAATGATGGCCGTCCCCTCAATTGTAGGTTGTTGTGACTGTCACTTATTGTTTTTAGTTGTAAGGTTTTTAATTTGTTTATTATGCTGCTTATGTAATGTATGTTGTTTGTATTTATTGTTGGAAACCACTACGAGTCCCTTCGGGGAGATAGAGTGGTATATAAATAAAGTTACACTGGGAATAAAAGGTTGCAGCCGGTGCCAGGAATCGCCAACAAATGGCCTAGAACAATAGAGCCCTTTAGCTATTTTTGAAAATATTTAGCAAATACTTCAGCCTGATTTTTGGAACCCTAGAATATCCCATGAAATGGTTGTCTATTAAAGAAGGAGATTTAATCTGAATATTTCCACCGCAATACCCACCAAAACTGAAATTCACTTCTTGTTAATGCTTTGTTGTCCTCGTTTCTGCAAACACAACTTTCCTATAAAATCTTCAGCTACTTTGTTACTTGGTCCTTCCCATTTTGAAAATGTTGTGGCCGTGGGTTCTCTAGGAATCTCATTCCAATCCAGGCCTAAAAAGCAATGGGTTTGAAGCTGGTTTAGGCAGTGTGTGTGTGTGTAGATGTGTTGTGCTGGAACGCCAAGACTGTCCCTTGTCTGGCTGACGGTTCTGGGATGCCGTTAAACACATTCGCCGCTTCATCTATTCATCCGCACCCAAAAAGCTCTGGACAGTTCTTGGCTCCAGGCTGTAACGCTGAAGCAGCAAGGCAGAAGGACATGAGGTTGACGTGTGAAAGCATTCTTGCTTAATTCGAGAAAGAGGGAAGGTGCTGCGATGCTACCGAGGAAAGGAGATGTCTTCTTCCTGCTTCTTATTTTTTTTATGGGAAGGGAGGGGTGAGGTGCTTCATGTCTAGCTCTTGTGACAGCAAGAATGATGGTTGGAGTTACAGATCCCCAAGTTGGAGATACAGATCCCCAAGTTGGAGATACAGATCCTCAGGATTCCCAAGTTGGGAGCCATGAAAGTGAGAGGGATCTGGTGCCAAACAGTCCAGGGTCAAGAAAGCCATGAATCAGAAACAGGGTTCCAGAGAGTTCAGGACTCCATTGAAACTTTATCTCCAATCCTTGTTTTCACAACAAGCCATTTTTTTTTCAAAATCCAATTCTCACAGGAACAGTCACACTTGTACAAGCCTATCTGTCCAGAAGAAGACCACTGGAGAACTAAAGACTCCTGAATAAGAAAGACCTCCATGTCCAAGACCCATGAGCTCAGGCCAACAGTGGCTTTCCTGACTGTTCAAGGATGTTGTTTGAGGACTTAGACCAGTGGTTCTCAACCTGCGGGTGTCCAGGTGTTTTGGCCTACAACTCCCAGAAATCCCAGTCATTTTACCAGCTGTTAGGATTTCTGGGAGCTGAAGGCCAAAACATCGGAGGACCCACAGGTTGAGAACCATTGATCTAGAGGAAGACTGAAGTTGTGCTCAGCAAGGTGGCTAGAGAATGGAACTTTCTTACATCAATTGAGCTCCTCAATTGCAACATTTCACTCCAACTGCAGGGAATGGTCTGAGTAGAGGCCGGAGCTTTTTTGGGGGACTGAGGACAGTTCCTCTTCCTTCTCAGATCCCAACCTTAAATGATTAATTGAAGGAGGACTTGGCAAATGATCTGGCATCTCATACAGTGCCTCCAAAGTTAGGTCTGCTTTGTCTTCATTGGAAGGCAAACTCTCCTGACACAAAGGCTGAGGAGACAACCCAGCCAAACATCACTGGAGAACGTGAAACTCCTATATACGAAAGAGTTCCATGCTCAAGACCCATGAGCTCAAGCTGATGTTGATGTTCCTTAGACCTGTTTCTTTTTCTCCTTGCAATGCCTCATTTGCAGACTCCTCTAGCTCCTCTTCCTGCCTTGATCCTGGCCTTGAACTGAAGGGCTTGGCTATCTATCTGGAGTCTCAGGCCAATGCTGGCCTTCCCTAGACCTGGTTCCAACCTTGTCTGAGATGATTATGAACATTGCAGTGCTACTCCCTCAATGTCATGCACACTGATATCCACCAACGAAGATATGAAGTCCCATAATAAACCCCGGCTAGGTCTTTTATTGTATGCATCCTGCCCTGTGTTTCAAAGTTTGCCCCAGATAAGAACATAGGAAATGACCAGCTGCAGGCAAGATTGAGAAATAGAGTCAAAAGAAATGATAAGCGCTTGAAACTGCAGCTCGGTTGGAGGATCAGGGGACCTTCTTGTGCCGATATCTACATGCAGCAGGTTCTGGTGGGCTTTGCCAAATGCTCCATCGAGGCGATTGCTTTGCAAAGCTTGCTCAAACACCATCTCCAAGTTGGAATCCCCTTTCTTTGGCCGTCCATCAGCTTCTCCATCGGGCCCTCCGGCCATTTTTGACGCCCCGCTGGCTGTTTGTTCCCAGAAGTGTGCGGAGGGTGTTTCTCAATATGGCAAGTGACCAAGGCAACGTAATCCCCCCCCCCCACCTATTTTTAATTGATTTGACCCAAACTCCCTTCTAGCCTCAGGCCATGGGAATGGAGGGGAGAGAGGAAGAGAGACCTCCCACTCGATAGAGATTAGCATCCTTTCGTTAACAAAGCGGCCAGGTTTGCCGCCGTCCCCCAACCCTTCTTTCCTCCCCTTCGACGCATAGAAGTAACACTAATCTCATTAACGCCGAGAAAGCAAGCCTTTGGAGTTCGTTAATAATAGGAACAGACAAGAAGGAAGGCAAACATTTCAGCATCGAAGGCAAACGTTTCAGCGTCTTCTTTTTGGGATCTGTTTCTAAAAGGTGGAAGGGAAATAACAAGGGCTGGGGACGGGTCTTGGTTTGCTTGGCGAAAGGAAAAGCCGAAAAGGGGAGAAAATGGATCGATTTGGAACTTTCCCTCCTAAAAGAAGGAACTGTAAAGAAGGGGAACCCAAAGGACAGACCCTAAAGGCTCTTCGGAGAGAATCTTGTCTGAAATGCTCTGAAATGGGGGACGTTTTTTCATCTTGCAAAGTTTCATCCAAGTACGGTCAGCAAGGGTTCATTAGAGGAGATTTGCTTTCCTCTGAGGCTGAGAGAGTGTGCCTTGACCAAAATCACCTACAAGTTTCCATGGCTGGGCCTTATCTGAACCTGGGTCTCGTGGCAACCATGTTGCCTCAATGTTTATTTCAGTGAGGTTTGCTATTGCCTTCTTCTTAGCTTGAGAGAGAGTGTCCTGGTTTGTCTTTCAAGAACAGCCTTAAACACGGTGGTAAGTAAATGAAAACTGCTTTACTTCAGCAAAACATAAAGCACAGCACACTCAGTGGAATCATGCAAAACAAACAAGGAAGTCTTAGAGCAAGCACAGTTCTTAGTCTCTGATAAAATCCCAAATCAAATAGCAGTCTTACTTCAGACAAAGGAACAGCAATAAATCCTTAGGAGCAGTTTCCCAGATGCAGACTTGAAGCAGGCACAAGGGGAGCGAAGAGTCAGTTAGTTACCAGCAAGAACTGGCAGCACCTGCTTCTGCTTTATAGCCCTGAGTCTCCTCACAGTTGCTAGGGCAGTTCCTAATTACTCAGCTGCATTTCTGGTGGCTATTCTAGCTGAACGACTTCTCTGCTCTGTTTCCTTTCACCTCTCCTGAAATGAGGGTACTTGCAAAATCTCCTCCTCAGATTCCAACTGCTCTTCTGATTCATGAACACTTTCCTGCTCCCCTTCCTCTTTGGAAGAAGAGGAATCCCGAACAGAGAGTGACTTGCCCAAGGTCCCACAATGGATTTCTAAGCAGGGATTCGAACCCCAATCTCTGAGACTTGTAGTTCGACACTCTAACCATAACTCCAGCTGATGGTGACTTACCATTTCCCAATGTTTCTTGGCAATATTTATTCAGGGGAGACTTGCCATTGACCTCGTCTCAACACACCCAACAGCACTTGGTATTTCAGGTGGTCTCCCTTCCAAGCATCAACCAGGAATGGCATTGCTTAGCTTCTGGGATCACACAGGATCTGCTCCTTCGGGGTATGCAAGCTAGGTTTATATCAAACACCTGTGTAATTTCCCTTGTACATATACCGTATATACTCGAGTATAAGCCAACCCGAATATAATCCGAGGCACCTAATTTTACCACAAAAAACCTGAGAAAACATTGACTCCAGTATAAGCCGAGCGTGGTAAATTTCAGAAATAAAAACAGATACCAATAAAATTACATTAATTGAAGCATCAGTAGGTTAAATGTTTTTGAATATTTACATAAAGCTCAAATTTAAGATAAGACTGTCTAACTCTGATCAAATCATTATTCTCAACTTCTTCAATGTAAATGTGCTTATGTATCCTTTTAATAATAATAGAGTAAAATAATACATATAAAATAAATAAATAAATAAATAAATAAATACAGGAAAATAATACATGTATTAATAAATATAATAATAATAAGATCAGAGTGAAATAATAAATGTATTAATAATAATAATAAAAATAGAGTAAAATAAATGCAATAATAATAATATCAGAGTGAAATAATAAATGTATTAATAATAATAATAAAAATAGAGTAAAATAAATGTAATAATAGCAACAATAATAGAGAAAAATAAATGTAATAATACCAATAATAATAGAGGAAAAATAATAAATGTACCATATATTCTCGAGTATAAACTGACCCAAATATAAGCCAACCAGGACCCTCACCCAAGTATAAGCCGAGGGAGGCTTTTTCAGTATTAAAAAAGGGCTGAAAATTAGGCTTATACTCGAGTATATACAGTAATTCCTTTTCTCTTTTTTTGCTGTCATACAAAGCACATACATTAGACCCTTTGTACCCACAGGACCCATTGCATCAACCCACATACAATAAATTACATCCTTTGTAGGAATTTTCTAGGTCCTTCAGATAATCCTATAGTATCCTTAGAAGGACCTAGCAAATTTCTAGAGAGGCGGTGTAGTAATACCATCATACGTGAGTGTAAATTTAGACTACACAACCAGAACTGGACTGATACATTTCCCTCCAAAAAAAAATCAAGTCTCTAGTCCTTGTGACTGCAGACAATCTGAAAAGTGAGGAATGGGAGTGAACTATGTATTCTATGGCCGGAATCACTAGTTTGCTGCGTGTTTTCCAGGCTATATGGCCATGTTGAGTTTGATCAAGGAATAAATAAAATGGAGTGGGTGCGTTATGGAGGTTTTAATCACAGGGCTTTTAATCGATGGATTCAAAGAGCCGCAAAGGTTTACCGCGCAACAGAGCGAGAAGTGCTTTATGATGGATCATTCCAATTTCTTGTGTGTTTCCTGCGGGCTCCAGACTCTGGGATGTCAGGGTTGTCTTCCCCGGCTCCTTTCCAAAAAGGTATTCTGCATAAAGAGCAGAGCGTTGAGCTGTGTTTTAAAGAGAGGTCCCTTGATTTATTCGGCGACATCAAAGGTACAAATGCTCCAGCTGCGGGATTCATAAACCTCCCGCATCTGCCTTTCTCAAGGAAAGCTTTCAGCTGATATATATCACAAAGACATCATTGCTTTTCCACTATGGATACGTATTCCTTTGCATGCATTTAATGACTGCCTTTAAATGCAAACACTCAAAAGTGCTGGTGCCTCTAGAACTCCTATGCTTCCATAGCATCGAACCAATAATAATAATAATCCAGACTGACAAAGTTCTGGAACACAACACACCAGACATCACAGTTGTGGAAAAGAAAAAGGTTTGGATCATTGATGTTGCCATCCCAGGTGACAGTCGCATTGACGAAAAACAACAAGAAAAACTCAGCCGCTATCAGGACCTCAAGATTGAACTTCAAAGACTCTGGCAGAAACCAGTGCACGTGGTCCTGGTGGTGATCGGCACATTGGGTGCCGTGCCAAAAGATCTCAGCCAGCATTTGGAAACAATAGATATTGACAAAATTACGATCTGCCAACTGCAAAGGCCACCCTACTGAGATCTGCACGCATCATCCGAAAATACATCACACAGTCCTAGACACTTGGGAAGTGTTTGACTTGTGATTTTGTGATACGAAATCCAGCATATCTATCTTGTTTGCTGTGTCATAATAAAATAATATATATACATATATATACACACATACTGTATATAAAAATGTAATGTACGTTTGTAGGACTGAGTAAACAACACCACCACTGAACCAAATCTCACCAAATTTGGCCACAAAAGACATAGTCATCCAATCTATGTCTTTCAAACCAAAAAAAACCTGGAAAATAAAGTCCAAATTAGAGAACAAGGAAGGGCCGTTTTCAACCCTGGTTGCCTGTCAGAAGGGTAGGCCCTGCCCCCTTTAGGCCCCGCCCACTTTGTCTCCTAGCAATCCCCTTGGCCACAGAGGCGCCGGGGTACAACCAGCGTTCAGGCTTTTGAGGCTGCAAGGCTATTCACTGCTATTCCACCTGGCCAACAAAGCATTCCCATAAGCCACAGCAACGCGTGGCCGGGCACAGCTAATAATAATAATAATAATAATAATAATAATAATAATAATAATAGAACACGCATCCGCAGGCAATGTGGCGCGACTCAACTTCTGCCGCTCTCATCTGAAGGTGGGTGCTGCACATCAGACAAAAATGCCCGACCCCTTCGAAAAGGGAGTTTACACATCTCCAGCACACCAACAGCTCCCGGTGGTGCAGCAGATTAAACCGCTGAGCTGCTGAACTTGCTGACCGAAAGGTCGGCGGTTCGAATCCAGGGAGTGGGGTGAGCTCCCGCTGTTAGCTCCAGTTTCTGCCAACCTAGCAGTTCGAAAACATGTGAATGTGAGTAGATCAATAGGTACCGGAAGGTAATGATGCTCCATGCAGTCATGCCAGCCACATCACCTTGGAGGTGTCTACGGACAACGGCGGCTCTTCACACAACTAGACTTAATGTCAGGGGAAAACCTTTACCTTTACCTAGATGGGTAAACTCTACCATTCTATGAATCTTTTGTGAAATGTTGGGGAGTATGGGATGGCATTGTTTGTTCGAATACTCCTAAAATGGAAAATGCCATGTTGTTGAAACATGTCTCTAGACCTGGGGGGAGGGAAGGGAGGAAGGAAGGAAGGAAAGAAGGAAGGAAGGAAGGAGCAAATGAATGGGGAAAGAGAGAAGAAGGAGGAGGCTGGGTCCAAGGCTGCTCTCCCTGCAGGCTGGAGCCTCCCCTCCTCTCCCCGCTTTATTACTCTACCTAGCATGGCACGCTTTTAAATGAAATATGCAAAGATTTCTCAAATTATTTCCTCAGGGCCTGTAGCGCACTTTCTATCTTCTCTCGTGCATGTTAATCTGGAAAATGTAAATGCCAGAAAGGAAACACTCGTGGGCTGGCAATCTGTCGAGGCAGGGCCATTTGTGAAGTTTCTTCTTCAGCAACACAGGCATCCTTTCCCTCTTTTAGAATTTGGTTTTTTCGAAAGCATCGGTTTCAGGGACAGAAAGCAGCCTGTTTTCCCATCCGTCTGGCCCAGTGACTGCCTCTTTCTAATAATAATAGTGATAATAATAATAATAATAATAATAATAATAATAATAATAATAATAATAAGTAAAACAAGCAGTCAAAGAAGAAGAACATGCCCTGGCAGAATATGTAAAGCAAAGTGAAGAACCTGCTTTGATTGAAGTCAAAAATCAGAAACTCCTCAAAGCACAGCAGACAAAAAACCAGTACAAGAAAACCGCACTGCAAACTAGAGCTGACAGCTGGCACAATAAAACATTGCATGGAAAGTTCCTTGACAAAATTGAAGGAAAAGCTGACAAGGAGAAGACCTGGCTCTGGCTCACGAATGGGACCCTGAAGAAGGAGACAGAAGGCCTGATCCTTGCAGCCCAGGAGCAAGCCATCAGGACAAAGGCAATTAAGGCCAAGATCGAAAAATCTGCTGATGACCCAAAATGCAGACTGTGTAAGGAAGCTGACAAATATATTTTGGATATATATTGATCATATCCTCAGCTGCTGTAAGAAAATCGCACAGACAGACTACAAACAGAGGCACAACTATGTGGCCCAAATGATTCATTGGAACTTATGCCTCAAGTACCACCTCCCAGCAGCAAAGAACTAGTGGGATCACAAACCTGCAAAAGTATTGGAAAATGAGCACGCAAAGATACTGTGGGACTTCCGAATCCAGACTGACAAAGTTCTGGAACACAACACACCAGACATCACAGTTATGGAAAAGAAAAAGGTTTGGATCATTGATGTTGCCATCCCAGGTGACAGTCGGATTGATGAAAAACAACAGGAAAAACTCAGCCGCTATCAGGACCTCCAGATTGAACTTCAAAGACTCTGGCAGAAACCAGTGCAGATGGTCCCAGTGGTGATCGGCACATTGGGTGCCGTGCCAGAAGATCTCAGCCGGCATTTGGAAATAACAGACATTGACAAAATTACGATCTGCCAACTGCAAAAGGCCACCCTACTGGGATCTGCACGCATCATCCGAAAATATATCATACAGTCCTAGACACTTGGGAAGTGTTCGACTTGTGATTTTGTGATACGAAATCCAGCATGTCTATCTTGTTTGCTGTGTAATAATAATAATAATAATAATAATAATAATAATAATAATAATAATAATAATAATAATATCTCAGCCACATTACATTTGGCAGCAAATACCTTTTCTGGCTTCAGGGTTTTGAAAACTGAGGTGCGCATTAGATTCGATGCTGCACTAGACTCGAGTATATACGGTAAATATTTCTGTTTGAGTTGGGAGTCACCAACAGGATCCCAGTTGCCTTTCCCCTTTCTGCCAGCAGAAGGCAGTGGCGTTTCCATGCGCTGTCAAGGCTTTGGGAACCCATGGCTCAGCTGTCCAAGTCGATTTCCATGATCTCCATGCGCCTCCGAGGAAGAGAAGGAAGCCGCCTGAGGACGGCGCATGGGAGACGCGGAAGGAAACCTCCCAGCGCATTCCACAACGGCCTTGCCTTCAGTCCTCTCCGGAGGCTCCCTTTCCAATGTCATTAGAGGAGCACATTAAAACCAAAGAGAAGCGCACATGTCCAGGCTCTCCAAGTCCGGCCTGGGCTTGGCCGTGACAAGAAGCGAAAGTGACAGAGTTCAGCCTTTTGAGCCTAATTGGCATCTTCCTTTCAGAAGACAGCCCCCAAACAAACTTGCTGGAAGTCTAAATTATCTCCCGTCCCATGCGCTCCTGCCTCTCTGCGCATATCGAGCAACAGGCCCCGGTTTCGAGACTTCGCCGCCTTGGGGAAAGTCAGGCAGTGCGCACCTAAGTAATGAGGCCGCATCAGGGTTCAGTGGAGCCCATGTTTTAGAAGGAGGGGCAGATAGAGAAAAGGAGAAGAAACAAGGGCAATGTTCTCCCATTGAGAGAGCAGGGCAGAGCATGACCCTTTGACATCAAATGCTGTCCCGCAGCTATGTATTCAGAGTATGCGCTCTTCTCCATTGGTATAAAGGAGAGAAACGAGGGCATGAAGTAGAAATTTCTTTTATTATTTTATTTATTTACAGTATTTATATTCTGCCCTTCTCGCTCAGGGCGGATCACATTGTACACATATAAGGCAAACATTCAATGCCATATAACATAGAACAGAGACAGGCACAGAGGCAATTTAAACCTTCTCCAGCCTCCTGAGGCTATGCTTGATTCCGGCCACAGGGGGAGCAGATGCTTCATCATCCACTGCGATGGCACTTTCTCATTCCAACAGCAGCTGGATGATTTTTTTAAATGGTGTTGTAAATTAGCCTCCCCACATATAAGTGGTACCTAAATTTCCTACTTGATAGATGCAACTATCTTTCGAGTTGCATTGGTCAGCAACGAGCAGGGGCTATATTTAATTTTTAATTGTCAGGTGCTCACCCCGACAAAGGCTGGCCTCGAACTCATGACCTCTTGGTCAGAGTGATTTATTGCAGCTGGCTGCTAACCAGCCTGTGCCACAGGCTGGCGGAGGGCTTAGGTAGGTAAAGGTTTTCCCTTGACATTAAGTCTAGTCGTGTCCAGCTTGGGGTTGGTGCTCATCTCCATTTCTAAGCCAAAGAAACGGCAGGCCCCTACCCTTCTCTCCTTCCGGAAGAGCTTAAAAACTTGGCTCTTCCAAAAAGCCTTCGAGGATTAATTATTGTAGTGCTGATCTATCTGCCCATCTAACAATAGGATGCCTGGCCATGATTATTTTGCACTTTATTGACTGTTTTAACTGTGAAACTACCTCTCCCATGTTGAAGTTTTCTGCACTCTGGCCCAGATCCGTGTTTTTAGCCTTCCCGTTTTTAATCATTTTATGCTGTATGCCGACTTTTATGACTATTTACTGATGTTGATGTTTTATTGATGCGACATTTGTTTTATTCTCGATATTTGTTTTATTGTTTTATTGCTGCTGTTGTATTGTTGTCGGGCATGGCCCCATGTAAGCCGCCCCGAGTCCCTCCGGGGAGATGGGGCGGGGTATAAAAATAAAGTTGTTGTTGTTGTTATTATTATTATTATTATTATTATTATTATTATTATTATTATTGTCCATAGACACCTCCAAGGTCATGTGGCCGGCATGACTGCATAGAGCGCCGTTACCTATGCGGACACCATGATAAAGCCCTAAACTGAGCATGGGAGACAAGTGGCATCTCAAATGTTCCTGCACTGCACCTCCCATCATCCTGAACCAGCAGAGCCAATTGCAAGAAATGCTGCGATTTGTGGCTAAATAGTGGCCAGCACTGATTGTACGAATTATGCTCCAAAAAAATATCATTTTCCCGAAAAAATTTTCATTTCCTTCCCACCGCTGTGTCATTTTGGTCCAAGTCATGCTGCTGCTCGAATTGCAATGCTGTCCCTTTAAAAGGGGGAATAAAACCAAATAAAGGCAGGTTCCTTTATTTTATTCTTTTTACTTGCTAAAAGATGTCTGCAAGGGGAACTGCCAGTCTGAAAAATGATCCGTGCTTTCCCCCCATTTTCTCGGTCTTTCCCTTCCAGCGCGTGATAATCTGTTCAGGTAAAACCGGAGGCACATTCATTAAATCTTTGTCGGTGACACCTCAGCTGCTTTGCCGCCCTGGGCGCCTTCCTCTCTTCCCTTTCACCCACTTTTTCTTGTCTTAAAAAAGCATATATATATATATATATATATATATATATATATATATATATATACATATACACACACCTTTATTTATGGCCTTCGTTCTCTTCTCTTTCCCAGATAATCACAGAAAAGAGCTGATGGAAATTTGGGGACTATAAGTTGCTGGCACAAATGGAGTTGCTGATAGGCTAGATTGGTACGTATTATGAATCTCAGTTCTATTATTATTATTATTATTATTATTATTATTATTATTATTATTATTCTGCATAATAATAATATCCTCCTTTTTCTCTCTTAAAAGAGACTCGACGCGGCACACAATGTACTGAAAGCAATAGACAACTTAAAACCTTAAACATGTAAACATTAAAATAGAATGAAGCAAGGAGTTACTGTATTGCTTCGATTGTAAGACGCCATCGATTGTAAGACGCACACTCATTTCCGTATTATGGATCTCAGTATTATTATTATTATTATTATTATTATTATTATTATTATGCATAATATCCTGCTTTTTCTCTCTTAAAAGAGACTCGACGCAGCACACCATGTACTGAAAACAACAGACAACTTAAAACCTTAAAACATGTAAACATTAAAATAGAATGAAACAAGGAGTTACCGTATTGCTTCGATTGTAAGACGCCATCGATTGTAAGACGCACACTCATTTCAGCATCAATATCAGAAAAAAGCCCCCCGCCTTATATATAGTGCCCACTATTCTAAGATGCACTCAGTTTTTAGAAGTGTTTATACGGGGGGAAAATGCACCTTAGATTTGAAGAAATGCAGTATTAAAAATAAACAACTGGGATCATTAAAAACCAATTCGAATACGTAAGACACTTCAGAGTCACTCCTGGCTTAAGGTCTTTAATGGAGTGCAACTGAAACTGCAAAGAAACGTCTTTAAAACTCTGCTAACTAAGACACGGTCCTTCAGTCTAACAGCTGAGTTACCTGTGTGCCATTACATGGCTGCTTATGAATATCACTTGTTCAAAGAGCTGACTTCTAACAAGGCCAGGCTTCCCTTGACTAATGGTTTTCAAAAGGTGGGGGGAAATTCACATTTTTTGGCACCTAGAATCCTCGAACTCTTGGAACCCAGAATATCTCCAAATATCAACCTTTTGGAAGCCCAGGCTGAAAGCAGGCATGATGTGCCTGGCTGGCAATGTGGCCCCTTGGCTCCAGCTGGCAACCAGAGGCCACATGTGCCGGGGCTTAGCTCAGCCTCAACGCAATCCTGTTATTCCTTCCTGCCCCGGAGGCCTCCTTTGTCTCCTGGTGAGGCCACAGCTGGTGCGCCTGGCGCATGCCAGCCCTGCTTTCCTCAGATCAGCTCTCCTCGGCCTGGATTCTCCTCCCCAAATGGGCATGCCACCTTCGGGTTTGGCTCTGGCCCATCTGGCTTGCTCGGATGCCACTGTGGGAATGAGGCGATCCATGGAAGCGCAAGTGTGGAGTTGATGGGAAAGTAGGTGCGCATAGTGTTGAGCAGAGAATGGAACTACATGAGATCCCTTCCAAATCTTATGAATCATCCATCCATCCATTCATAAGAGCTGTTTGACAGTGAATATCCTGCTTGGAAGCCCAGTGGAGTCTCCTTCTCTGGAGGTCTTTAAGCAGAGGCTGGATGGCCATCTATCGGGAGGGCTTGGATTGTGTCTACCTTTGTGGCACAAGGGGTTGGACTGAATGGTCCTTGGAGCATCTTCCAAATCTTATGATTCATTCCTTCATTCATTCACAAGAGTGGTGAGGTCTCATTCTCTGGAGGTTTTTAAGCAGAGACTGGATGGCCATCTATCAGGAGGGCTTGGATTGTGTCCGCCTTTGTGGCAGAAGGGGTTGGACTGGATGGCCCTTGGAACCTCTTCCATATCTTATGATTCATTCGTTTGTTTGTTCGTTTGTAAGAGTGCTAAGGTCTCATTCTCTGGAGGTTTTTAAGCAGAGGCTGGATGGCCATCTGTCAGGAGGGCTTGGATTGTGTCCGTTTTTGTGGCAAGAGTTGGACTCTTCCAAATTGTATGATTCGTTCATTAATTCATTCATAAGAGTAGTGGGATATTCTTTGAAGGTTTTTAAGCAGAGGCTGGATGGCCATCTGTCAGGAGGGCTTGGACTGTGTCTGCCTTGTGGCAGAAGGAGTTGGACTGGTTGGCCCTTGGAGCGTCTTCCAAATCTTATGATTCATTCATTCAGTCAGTCATAAGAGTGCTGAGGTCTCATCTCTGAAGGTTTTTAAGCAGGGGCTGGATGGCCATCTGTCAGGAGAGCTTGGATTGTGTGTTCATGCATGGTAAAAGAGGTTGGATTGGATAGCCTTTGGGGTCGCTTCCAAATCTTATGATTCATTCATTCATTCATTTGAGCTGCCAGTGTCCGGTGAGGTCTGCTGCTATTGACGTTTTTAAGCAGAGGCTGGATGGTCATCGGTCGGGAGTGATCGGACTGTCTTCATGCATGGTAGAAAGGGTTGTATTGGATGGGCCTTGGAGTTGCTTCCAAATCTTATGATTCATTCATTCATTCATTTGAGCTGCCAGAGTCCGGTGAGGTCTGCTGCTATTGAGGTTTTTAAGCAGAGGCTGGATGGTCATCTGTCGGGAGTGATCAGACTGTGTCTTCATGCATGGTAGAAAGGGTTGTATTGGATGGGCCTTGAGGTTGCTTCCAAATCTTATGATTCATTCATTCATTCATTTGAGCTGCCAGAGTCCGGTGAGGTCTGCTGCTATTGAGGTTTCTAAGCAGAGACCCGATGGTCATCTGTCGGGAGTGATCAGACTGTGTCTTCATGCATGGTAGAAAGGGTTGTATTGGATGGGCCTTGGGGTTGTTTCCAAATCTTATCATTCATTCATTCATTCATTTGAGCTGCCAGAGTCCGGTGAGGTCTGCTTCTATTGAGGTTTTTAAGTAGAGGCTGGATGGTCATCTGTCGGGAGGGCTCGGACTGTGTCTTCATGCATGGGAGAAGGGGTTGTATTGGATCTCTTTGGCTCATTCCATCCTGGCTTGTGCTGGGAGCAGGGAGGGTCTACGAAGGCATCAAGGCCTGCCCTTGCCCTCGGATGCTGCAAATTCCTGCTGGGTTTTGTTCGCAGGAGCTGCCTGCCCAACCCGCTGCCTTGCTCCGAATTAATTATCCGCTGACACGATTCCGCTCCTCTCCCTCTTTGTGTTGTTTTAATTAACGGAGGCCTCCGCTGAGCCAGCCAGCTGTCATGCAAATTGTAAAACTGTCAGGATGTGCAGGAACTTAACTGAGATACTTTGGTGGCTGTTGCTTTCGGTGGAGAAACCGGGGATGTGCCACACACATAGGCACGCATGCATTGACTGTCTTTGATTTGTGAAGGAAAATCTAGGAAAAGGTCAGGAAAAGGGGGAAGCTGGACACTGTCAAATTAATGAATACCATGGCTCAATGCTTTGGAATCCTGGGAGTTATAGTTTGTAGAAGCACTAGCATTATTTGGCAGAGAGGGGCAAAGATTTTGTGAAACTACAACTCCAAGGATTCCATAGCATTGAGATACAGCAGTTAAAGTGGGGTCAAACTGTATTAATTTGAGAACGTAGACACACGTAAAGACTTATCAATTTTTTCATCCTGAGAGCTTATCCCCGGGGATGAGATCAGTGAAACAGCACCTACCAGCTTTCATGGTTGGATTTTTACATTTTAAGAAAATATCAACTAAAATTCACAAGGGCCATTATAAATGTGTATGCATTTGTGACAGTTTAGTATTCATAATCATTACATATTAATAGTTTAGAAATGGTATGTGAAAGTCCCATAGTCTTTATTTACTACGGGGAGCAGCTGCTGTGAGCAACAGGGATCTCTTCTCAATCCAGGAGCCATTAAATAGAATTTCTAACCTGCCAACTTTGGTACAAACACTAAAGGGATTGTTGCATTAGAAATCCATCATGGGAAAGAGTAGAAATGTCCATCAACTGCATCCCAATTGATGGGGGAACAAAGCCTTGTGGTTTGCAGCAGCTGCTTCCCAATCAATGTGAGGTGGAGGGATTGAACTGGGAAATGCCACATAGTTTCGTGATTAAGTCGGTTACAGATTGGCAACTTCTGTAGTAAATTCAAGCAAGTGCTGGGGAAAGCCCTTCCAGGAGAGTTGCTGTCCATCCAAGAAGGCAGTATTGCATTTGATGGAGAAACAATGGGAATGCATTTATTGACAGTAGAGACTGGTAGAAAATCCATTCCAAGTTCTGGCCCGAATGTTCTGGACTAAAGTTTGGATTACAGCTTCCAGAGGGCTGAATCTATTTTGAAAACCGCATTCAGCACCATATATGTAAATATCATAAAGAAATCCCCTTCTCCTCTTCCTCCTTACAGAGACTCAAAGCAGCTAACAAAGCTGAAAATAATACAACCTACATGTAAAACAATACAATCTTATTTACTGACTGCATTCCACTGTGTTTTTTTAATGGTTCCTTCATATTATTGTTTTATGTGTCGGCCCCTATTTTCCCTTGGAAGATAAACTTCCAAACTCTCTCTTCTCCTGCAGAATGTGAGCTAAATACATTCAGTTACGTCTACAGCGGGTGGCATTTTATAAGGTGTTTCGACCCTCTCCCCTTGGGACGTATGAGCGAAATAAATCCAGTCCGTCTACAAAGGGATGATGGTTTATAAGGTGTTTTGAATACAGGTTATTAATCTGAAGGGACTTCCTTAGCAAAGGTTTTTACAAGGAGCCTAAGATGTGGAATAGAAAACCTCATTATGCAGACTTTGAATGGGACATCTTAACTAACTAACTAGAAAGTGTTTATTATCTAAATAACAGCGCTGAAAGGGAGCCTCGGGGCAGGAGCTGAAAAGCAGGAAGGCTAGGCAAGTGTTGAAAATGCAAGCCCACTTTCTGGTTTGAGGTTTTCATAGAATCACAGAATTATGGAGCGGAAGGGAGCCCCAGAGGTCATCTAGTCCAATGTGGTATCTCCGTCAAAAGCATCCCCAGCAAGTCGCTATCCAGCCTTTGTAAAAACATCCAAAAAAGGAGGTCGTATCACCTCTCCAAGCAATTGATTCCAGTGCCAAACCTCTCGTGCTGTCAAGAAATTCCTTCTAAGGAAGTCCACTCTCCTAAAATCATTAGCAATAATAATACAAGGAATTACTGTATATACTCGAGTATAAGCCTACTTTTTCAGCCCTCTTTTTAAGACTGAAAAAGCCCCCCTCGGCTTATACTCAAGTGAGGGTCCTGGTTGGCTTGTATTTGGGTCAGCTTATACTCGAGAATATATGGTACATTTATTATTTTTCTTTATTATTATTGGTATTATTACATTTATTATTTTTCTCTATTATTGTTGCTACTATTACAGCTTATACTCGAGAATATATGGTACATTTATTATTTTACTCTATTTTTATTGGTATTACATTTATTATTTTTCTCTATTATTGTTGCTACTATTACAGCTTATACTCGAGAATATATGGTACATTTATTATTTTACTCTATTTTTATTATTATTAATACATTTATTATTTCACTCTGATCTTATTATTATTGCATTTATTATTTTACTCTATTTATTATTACATGTATTATTTTCCTGTATTTATTATTATTATTATTACATGTATTATTTTACTCTATTATTATTAAAAGGATACATAAGCACATTTACATTGAAAAAGATGAGAATAATGATTTGATCAATGTTGGACAGTCTTATCTTAAATGTGAGCTTTATGTAAATGTTCAAAAACATTTAACCTACTGATGCCTCAATTAATGTAATTTTATTGGTATCTATTTTTATTTCTGAAATTTACCGCCCTCGGCTTATACTGGAGTCAATGTTTTCCCAGTTTTTTTTTTGTAGTAAAATTAGTTGCTTCGGCTTATATTCGAGTATATATGGTAATACAAGGGATTTATTTGCGACTGTTTGAATTAAAATGGAAGGGTGTTCTGGGGGGATATTGCAAATGGCCAAATCCGTGCCCACCTGCCCCGCAAGTCCCACTTTCTGCAGGAACTGGCACACGCCGTCCCTATGGATTGACGAAATGAGGGCTCTCATTTAAATATGTTCTCAGTTTGTGCAGCCGATGCTAATTCATCCGCGGCCCAATCAGCCGGTGGCGATTGGCTGCAAATCCGCATCTGATCAGGGCAACAGGGCCCTTAATGTACTGGCTGGTCAGTGAAGCGATGGGTGGGGGACCCCTTCCACTGGATCGGCTTCCAGAATGGGAGAACTGAACTGGAAGGGAAGCGCCGCCGGCAGCATCATCGGCTGAAGTTCATTCTGTCGGCGCGCTGCCAAAGCTGCTCCGGCCTGCGCATCGTTGCATGCAGCCTTCCGATTCAATGTGGATCTCGCATTTCTTGCAGAACTGGGACAATCCTAGGGAAACCTCCACCCCACCGGCACCAAAAAGGCAGCAGGGATGCAGATGTGGAGTTATGCATAGATGGTGCAAATGGTGAATAGATGGTGCAAAACCACAGAATCATAAAACTGTAAGAGACCCCAAGAGCCATCCAGCCCTACTCCCAGGCAAGAGGACACAGTCCAAGCCCTCCTGACAGATTCTCAGCTTCTGTTTTTCTGCAGTTGAATTCATTGCTCCACTATGTCTTAGTCTCCAGAGCAGCAGAATACAAGCCTGTCCCCTCCTCTATATGACATCCTTCCAAATACTTAAATGTGGCCATTATATCCCCGCCTAGCCTTCTCTTAATCAAACTAAACATACCCAGCTCCCTAAGCTGCTCCTCAGAGGGATTCTTGGCTTCAAAACTTCTCTGGACACCTTCCAGATTATCCATTTACTTCTTGAATCATTCTGCTCAGAAATGACACAATGTTATTTCAGGTGAGGCCTGGCCAAAAAGTGAAGAGAGCAGGATTATGACTTCTCTCGATACTAGATTCCTACTGATGCACGCTAGAATCGCACTGGCCCTTTTAGCTGCTGCATCACACTGTGGACTCATGCCAAGGTTGTGGTCTACTAAGACTCCTAGATCCTTTCTATAGGGCTCGGGCTGTGGCGCAGGCTGGAGAGCAAGCCAGCTGTAACCAGCTGCAATGAATCACTCTGACCAGGAGGTCATGAGTTCGAGGCCCGCTCGGACCCATGTTTGTCTTGTCTTTGTTCTATGTTAAAAGGCATTGAATGTTTGCCTATATGTGTAGTGTGATCCGCCCTGAGTCCCCTTCGGGGTGAGAAGGGCGGAATATAAATGCTGTAAATAAATAAATAAATAAATATGGACTGGAAGCCAGGCATCACCTAAATATCTGTCAAATGCACATGTCTGAATGCATGCACACCCTAGTTCCAGGCTCCTCCATAATTTCATTTAGTGTCAACGCACTGATACATATCACAAGAAGACAAGCTTTACTGATCAATGTACAGCAAGTAAACTCATCTGGGTCCCACGGGAAGTAATTCGGCCTTTAAAAATGAATTCTACCAAAACTATTCCTGGTCAAGGCTCATGAATCCTTAAGCAACAAATTCTACCCAAATGATCCCCGGGCATTAATCCAGAAATAGTTTGGGTAGAATTTGTTGCTTATGGGCTCAGTTGTTTGTTCCCTACAACTGACTAAGAACAGCTGCATGATCGTTGATATATTCAAGGATGAACACTGTCAATATCACACCTCTCTTCATTCATGTAATTGAGTCAGTATTAAAAAAAAACTCTAAAATCAAAACAGTAGATGGGAACCAACACTCTGAGGGCAAAGGACAGCTAATGACTGAACAAAGGATGCCCCCAGGAAAGAGACAAAACCTTTCCAATGCTAATTAGGGTGATTAACTGAACCATTAATGCTGGCTTCCCAGTGACAAAGGACTCTTGCCACACCCTGGACTCTCCACAGATATATATTCTTTCCTTTCCTTACATAGTTTATCCATACCTCACAACCTCTGAGGATGCCTGCCAATCTATGGTCCCACAATTGTACTTCTGCATATCCTTGCAACTCTGCCCTTATCTAAGCATAATGTTGGCACAGAGCAATTTCACCAAAGTAGGTGATGAGAAAATTGCGGGGTCTTGAACTATTGATAAGTTTTTCCCATCAATAGTAAGTAATGGGTTAATTGCAATATGGAGGCAGACCAGTAGTGAGATGTGTGATAGGTAACAAAAGGTAACGGTCCCGCTTCAGTTCCAGTTTGCCTGCCTCGTGCAATAAAGTCCCAAATGAAAAGATGGAGGAAAATAATACAATTGATGCAAGACATTCTGCAGTGTGCTGGTTGACTAACCTCCACAAGTTGCCCAACCCAGTTTTCAGTGGATCTGCCTTTCCCTTTCTGTTTCAAGAAGACATCTTGCAGGCCCCGGGGTGGGAGGCGGCAAGGACATTGTTGCGTCACACGCGCTCACAAGGGAGAGCCCCGAATTATTCTCCGGAGGTCCAGAAGTCCAACTTCAAGCCCCGAAGGTGGACTAAATCCAGCTGCTTGCCATAACAAGGCCCCGTTGTGCTCATCTGAGTTCACCCTTCCCCATGACCCCGCTCTAGCTGCCAAAGCAATGTTCGAATGGCGCCTGGCTTCTAATTAACAGGATTTTTGAGGCTAATTACGACGATCTTTCTCATCTCATTTAGATCTCTCAGATAGGGCGACGTTGGGGCTTTTTTGTTTTGCGAGCTGCCGAGAAAACGATACATGATATGAGAATCTGCTGAGACTCAAAAGGGGATAACTCTTTTCAGACAACTAGCAAAGCAGAAACTTGCAGTGACCGAAATTGTGTTGGTGCAATACAGGTGTGCAAGCATATTATTGAGCTCTTTTGTGAAATAGAGAGACTTAATCCATAGTTTAATAAGCAGAATTCCATGAGTTCAGCAATTTACAGGGACATAAGTCCAATTACTTTAGTCCCTGATGGAACTAATGAATCAACAGGAATTACCTACATTTCGATTCACCATTCAGCAGTTACAGGTTGAGCTTCTCTTATATGGAATTCCGAAATCCACAATGCTCCAAAAATACAAAATTTGTCCACATGGTTGGATGAAATAGGGATCTTTGCTTTCTAATGGTTCAGTGAACCTTGTTACATGCACAAAATTATTAAAAATATTGTATGAAATTATCAACCGGCATAGATAGAACATATCATAGTATGGATGCATTGGCACGGTGGAATCCTATCTTTCAACTACAGTTTTAAGGGAGTTTTGAGGGCCATAGAAACAGCCTTAAGGGCCATCTGTGGCCCCAGTACCTTGCTTTGTTCATTAAATA
This sequence comes from Anolis carolinensis, assembly GCF_035594765.1. NCBI lineage: Eukaryota > Metazoa > Chordata > Lepidosauria > Squamata > Anolidae > Anolis > Anolis carolinensis. The sequence goes on along the minus strand of NW_026943821.1, from coordinate 22,210,410 downwards.
TAGTGTGGCATGCTTATGTTTCTATTCTCTAAAGCTTTAGAGTAGTTAGGTAGAGGTTAGCATTGAGTTAGTGTTAGGGGAGGCAGTTTAGCACTTACCCGGTGGCATAAAGACACACTG